>NC_080570.1:38900348-39207320 GCF_030247185.1 Malaya genurostris | reverse complement strand
GCAATAGATAATAGTCGCTGAGGGCCAGGTCTGGAGAATACGGGGGATGGTGGACCAATCCGAACCGCAAAGCATTCAATTTCATCTTTGCTTTTATGAATGATTGCGCTGGTGTGTCTTTTTCCGTAGCTTCATGAAAACTAGAACTCGTTTGACACGATCAGCTGTTATTAAAGCACTAGTGGATAGATTATCATGAAATTTCGAATTGGGCCATCTAGAGGCTTGTTCTCAACAAATATGTACTCGGTTCAAAACTATTCTCGTCTTTTCTGTGAGAAGCCCGAGACTTGTCATTCCTTGTTGTGCTTGCTTTATGAAGGTACTCTGTTTAAATACGAACACACACATTGAAGAGTGGAATTCCTATGAAAATCTCATGCATACGAAGCTGTCGTTTCCGTTAGGAGAAACCATGCTAATGGCCTGAAAAACAGGAAAATTCAAACACTGTTCGTTATTCGAATCGATGCCTACAAATATTTGTAAGTTTAAGTTGGTTTAGATGTAGAAAATATTGTTGGATGCCTGGAAAGCGAAGGAGTGCGAGCTCAGCACTACAAAAACGAACGCGAGCGCACTTCGAGAGAATGTTTGACTATGCTGAGCTTTTAAAGTCGATTGCTAACTGTTGATAAAACCTGGATTATAAGAATCGGTATGAGTTTGATTTTAGAGTTCTCGACCGCTACTTCCGGAGCCTGAAACCGTGAACCGCTAATTAAAAGCTTGTACAGCCATTAAGTAACATGACCTGCAAATTGGAATAGAGACTTTGTATGTTCTTTGCGAGTCGTAACAGGAGAGTCACCTCGGACCACTCCATTCCATGCTATTCGTGAATGCAGTGCAGCGAATTGTCATCATTTAAAGCAGATGATCTCAAAATACATCGCAGTATATCAGTTGGATGATTTTTATGTTTTATTTCATTTGCATTTATGCTTGAGAAAATCAGAATCTCTGACTTGATCGCTTCTGGTCGCTTCTTCTTGGGCTTCTTCGTTTTCTGGAGATTGTGCTAATTTTTGTGCAAACTATTTGAAATATCAACTCATGAAATTTCGATAATTGCAAGAGAACATAAATCCATGGACAAATCCGATCATACAATTCTGTATTCACATTTTTTTATTGATGAAAGTCGAAGAAGTTTTCAAACATGATACAGTTACCAAGCCTTTACTTCACTTTAACCTGCATATTGCTCTTTCGAAGAGTGCTAAAGCTTTGAAGAGATTTTATGAACTGAACTGATTTACATAGTCGATCATAAATCAATTCCACCATACGAATGAGTCATAAAATGAGCGGCTGTTAATCATCATTAGCAAGAATGTATGAATAAATTATGTTTCTTTTTCCCATGTTAAGCTTTTACACTGTAACCTTAGCTAAATAGTTATTCCACTTTTTTTCAAAGGAACTTAATTGACGACTGATGATCGTCTCAGAAACTTAAATTGTGGAGGTTGCAAAAAAACTAACGCCGTTTGTTACGCTCATTCTACGCATCATAAGTACACGGAACGACCGAAATCAGCATTTTCGCGAAAAATTTAGTTGATTTGCTGATTTTAGTTAGTTATTTTTTGAGACAACTAAAAAAATCTTACTTTTGCTGATTTAGATTTTTTATTCTCATTCCCTTAATAATAATAAAATATTTGTTGAAATGACTATTTTTTTTAGTTGAATTCACAAATTAAACGTACTGTCATTTCTTAGCTAAGGCACACTTCATATCCAGTCAACTAATTTTTTAGTTGAATTAAAGAAATATAATGTTGTTTTCAACCAATATGAATGGTTGAATTGGCTTCTGCAATCTGCAGCTATATGGCGCCCTGTCACCGAAACGGTAACACCTTAATGACTACTAGCCACTAGATGGCACACTACTGCCGAAAAAAATTCAGACGCGGTTGTCTTTTCTATATTGGCAGGTATAAATACGATGTTGTGTTGGAGAAAAAGACATAAACGAAACGTAAACATCTTTTTGAATTTTTTTTCTTCTAAATCACTGTTTCTTCATTCTCACTGAAAACTTTGAGCACTCGGAAAACAAAAACCGAATACAAATAGTACACCGGACGGCACAGCTCGGAAGGTTTGAAGATACAAAAAACCTTCATCACAATTAGAGTGAAACATTCGAAATTCACATCACTGTTCCGCGTAAAAACATTATTACGCACAATCGCTTCAAGTGCGCACAAATTCTGAATAAATACACTTTCCACTAACAGTTTACGTCATTTTTACATATCGGTTTAGAAAATTATATAGGGATATATCGTAACACATGCGAAAAACATCTAAACAATTTGCGAGCAGTTTCAACAAGACTGTCCCTTTTAGCTTTTTAATGGATTGTTTTGCTTTGACACTGCTGTCCTTCAGTAATGACGGTGATAGATAAATAGAATCAAAGTTTCTGATTTTAATAACGAAATTAGTTGTCAATGAGAATTTCGTGTTGGATTGAAATATTGCTGGTTTGTGTCCAGAATATTCGCCAACTAAACACATTCTCTAAAAATAAGAGTTTTTTTCAGCACAGTAAATTCTACATTTTAACTAATTTTATAGTTATTTTGGAAATTTTGTTGTTAGAATCAACTAATTCAAAAACAGTAATACGAATTAGGCGCAGAGCTAATTTCGGTCGTTCCGTGTAACATATATATATAACAAGCATTCGCTAAGTACCGCTGGCTCGACATTCGAGCTGTTCTTTTTTTTCGAACGGCGATTGATTACCAACCCATAAAAAACCCTTTTGGCAAAAATGCATATCGGACACCGTTGGTGGTGCATATTATCTAACGGTTCGGCTTCAGCGCAGCGCATCAGTTTCGCAATTGGGCAATTCGGTTGAAAGCATAAAATTCAGTCACCGTCGCGACAGTTTAGTACTACTCGACGAAAAGCAATAGACCGGAGCGGATTACGACTCAAGATTAATGATTGAGGATGATTGACAAAAAAACTGCGGAGGAGAAAAAAAAACTAAAGTAGCATTCACTTCCTGAACGCATGTGTGGTGTGTGCCGTCGTCATTAATTGGTACACGTCTTTAGTTAGTAGTCACCGCCGGTCGCAGTAATCATGGACGGTGCCATCAAAATGCTACAGCATAAATCACATTTCTCATTTTCTTCTCGATGGATCCTCGAGGCTGGTCCCCGATGTCCAACTGGTGGCATTCCTTCCGTCGGTTCGATGTGGACAGGTTTTTCCCTGGTTTGAATTGTGTCACGTAACCGGTGGGGTAAGAAGTGAGCGTGATTGATTCGATTCCGAATACGCAGATGGCGTGTCGGTAGTTCGATTGCGTCCGTTGTATTTCTGTGCTATGTAGCTTCTTCCTCCTCCAGTAGGTCGCACCATTTGTTGTGATTGTGAGTGAATGTGGTATGCGAATGAGATGACTGGTCGAATGAGTGCTGTTGTGTTATGCAAATTGCTGACATTCATTACTGGCATCGTAGGTAATCATGAAACTAAACTATGTAATTAGTACGTTTTGATTGCATAGCTTTCGCAAAGTACACTGTGATTTCGAAATAATTATTTGCCCTAGGCACTTTGCATACGCATTTCGGTTTAGACTCATATATGCATTAGCAATTCAAGTGATTACTCAAGTTAGTGCTTAGAGGTTCAAGTTCAATGCCAATTCACTTTTAACTGCTAATGCACTGATAAGTTGAAGATGAAACATGAAATTGGCGTTACGTTGGTAACTTAAGTCCCTGAATGATTACATTTAAAAAAATCGTAACTAAAACATTCTTATTTTCTTCATTTTCAGGTAAGTGACCACTTTACTGGAATTAAAATAAAAAGCTGTGGTAAGTGTGAAGTATAACTTATACGCAACTTTGAATTTTTTTGCGTTGAGTCTTCTACTCACCAGTATATAGCAAATAAATTTGAACCACAAGACGGTTACATGGACAACTATGTACAGATCCGGGGATACTTACCACTATACTATCGAGGATTGACAAGAGTGTTGCTATAGCTTGAAAACAGAGTCCGTACACAGAATTTGAACAATTTTCTAATTTTAATAAAAAAATTGAATGAAATCATTTTTTCTTTTGCGTCTCGTCTTCGACACATCAATGCATTAACAGCTCAAATTGACTTGCCATTGTCAATTAGTAATTCAACCGCCAAGCAGATACAGTTTACTCTACATGAAGTGTCAGCTGTTTGTATCATATTTAACATTGAACAACATTTTTTCAGTTGATTTTCAAACAAACGATTCGTTTAGGATAGTCTATGTTTTTCCAAATCAAGCATAGAATAAAACGTCGACCAAATGACCAGTCTTTTGATATACAAAAAGCAGCTCTTTTGCCGGCATTTTGCATAACATTGGCCAGCATTTCGGGCTTTATAGCAGCTATCTCAACGCTTATGTAGGCTTTGAATTCGGTTTGCTGGAAAAAACTTTTTTTTAAGTAGCCAACACTAGTCTTACAAGCCAGTTGTATCAAATGTCCCAGCCCCAACCTGAAAGGATTCTTAGTAGAGTCGTAATACTACTCATACAATTATTCTGTACGCTAAGGAGTAGAAATGGCTCTGGATGACGTTTCAGAATTATGTTCATTTTTCGAAATCGGCTGAAAAATGTTTTTAAATAGAATACATTCAGATGGCGCATCCCGTACTCAAGTACTAGAGATGGTCGGGTAAGCAATTTAGTAAATCCCAAAATCGATAGAACCAAACGAAATTTCTTCCGAACCCGACCCGTACTTGATAAAACATAAAAATCTACTACACGGAACGACCGAAATCAGCATTTTCGCGAAAAATTTAGTTGATTTGCTGATTTTAGTTAGTTATTTTTTGAGACAACTAAAAAAATCTTACTTTTGCTGATTTAGATTTTTTATTCTCATTCCCTTAATAATAATAAAATATTTGTTGAAATGACTATTTTTTTTAGTTGAATTCACAAATTAAACGTACTGTCATTTCTTAGCTAAGGCACACTTCATATCCAGTCAACTAATTTTTTAGTTGAATTAAAGAAATATAATGTTGTTTTCAACCAATATGAATGGTTGAATTGGCTTCTGCAATCTGCAGCTATATGGCGCCCTGTCACCGAAACGGTAACACCTTAATGACTACTAGCCACTAGATGGCACACTACTGCCGAAAAAAATTCAGACGCGGTTGTCTTTTCTATATTGGCAGGTATAAATACGATGTTGTGTTGGAGAAAAAGACATAAACGAAACGTAAACATCTTTTTGAATTTTTTTTCTTTTAAATCACTGTTTCTTCATTCTCACTGAAAACTTTGAGCACTCGGAAAACAAAAACCGAATACAAATAGTACACCGGACGGCACAGCTCGGAAGGTTTGAAGATACAAAAAACCTTCATCACAATTAGAGTGAAACATTCGAAATTCACATCACTGTTCCGCGTAAAAACATTATTACGCACAATCGCTTCAAGTGCGCACAAATTCTGAATAAATACACTTTCCACTAACAGTTTACGTCATTTTTACATATCGGTTTAGAAAATTATATAGGGATATATCGTAACACATGCGAAAAACATCTAAACAATTTGCGAGCAGTTTCAACAAGACTGTCCCTTTTAGCTTTTTAATGGATTGTTTTGCTTTGACACTGCTGTCCTTCAGTAATGACGGTGATAGATAAATAGAATCAAAGTTTCTGATTTTAATAACGAAATTAGTTGTCAATGAGAATTTCGTGTTGGATTGAAATATTGCTGGTTTGTGTCCAGAATATTCGCCAACTAAACACATTCTCTAAAAATAAGAGTTTTTTTCAGCACAGTAAATTCTACATTTTAACTAATTTTATAGTTATTTTGGAAATTTTGTTGTTAGAATCAACTAATTCAAAAACAGTAATACGAATTAGGCGCAGAGCTAATTTCGGTCGTTCCGTGTAGTACTCGAATTGAATTCGAAAAAGGTCTGGTAGTCGGGTTCGAATATTCAACAGTCGACCAAATTTTTTAGCCCGAATTTGATCCGTACTTGTTTAAAACGAAATTTTTTTTTACTGAACCTGATCCTGACCCGTACCCGTCGGGCTCGGGTTCGAATCAAGTTTCGGGTACAAATACCAGAAACCCGATCATCTCTATTGACTACCCACCTTGAGTTTATTGTACCGAAGCTAAATGTTTTCTCGATACGTCAAAATAATAGAGTGGTGTTGATTCGAACAAACGTGGAGGCCAATTCACCGGTCCATTTCTCTAAATAATGCTGTCGTTGAGATGCTCTTTCAATAAGTCGATTGTTTCGGCCGCAGTATGACAAGTGGCACCATCCTATTGAAACTACATTTCGTCCACATTCATATCATGAAGATTTGGCAACAAAAATTCATCATTTATGATTCTGATTTCCATTCACGGTAACGCGTCGTTTTTCCTCATTTTTAATATAATAAGGATCGATGATTCCACCAGCCCATGAACCGCCCCAAACAGTACATTAATCGATAATTTTTGAACGACGTGTGGATTTGCTTTATGGCGCATCCATTCAACCAAAAATGCGCCTTATCACTGAAGAGAATTTTGCGCTAGAACACAGTTTTAATTGAACACTGATTATGGAAATAAATTTCCGCGATTTAGAGGCGTTGTTCTGGAGTTAACGTATTCATGATGATTTGCCAAACAATACTGAGTAGAGATGTCTTTTGACACTATCAGACGATGGAGTAATCCTTGTTTAAAAAAATCCTAAAAAACATTCGTTAGTTGTGATTTTCTTCAATCCATTCTATCTAAACGCACAATGAAAGCAATTCCTTCGTCACTGCTCAATTGCTTGATGAAAGAAAAACAACACTTCGAAAACATTATTGTTATTTTGGAATGTTTTTTTCACGTTTATATACGATGTTCGTTAATAAATCAGTTTTCAATTTCCAGAAAAAAAACTTAAGCAATATATCGGTATTATAATAGCATAATACATGTTCGATGAAAAGCACTAAATGAATATTTACAGCATAAAATCGTTAATGCTTGTATATTTTATATTAGCACTTTATAATCATATCAAGCAAATTATGATGCTACGTAACTGTATTTAAATTTCATATATACGGCTTAAAGGCTATGCTGAGGTTATAATACAACATTTAAGTACTATTAGTGTTGATTAAATGCCAGTTCAGTGCTACCACCTAATGATAATGATTACTTGGGTTTACACAAACACGTTCTCCTGGAAGTTGAACTTAAAAATTTCGGAAGAGAAATAATTTTCTTTAAATTTTGTATTGTTTAACATAATAATTTGAAGGAAACCTTTTGTAGTCTATTTAGCTCAGCTCTATTCGAACGAATCTTCTTGAAGGTTGACCGTTCCTGCATTCAGTCGCATAGTTTAGGACAAATCAAGTTCAAATTCATTGCATGTTTCAAATTTGCCCTTATATTATACGTAGTTTGTTCAATTCTTGATTCTTTATGCTCAGATAAGTGTAACATTCATACCAATCTCCAGCACAAAACTGGTTGTAAATAATAACTGAACGCGTCTTTCTCGACCGAACTATGGAAAAAATGAGAACTATAATTTTGACGTGAATACGTCTTACTTTACTATGGGTCGCCTTGGCAAAATTCGACCTGTGGAAGAATGGGTAGAACTTAATCGTGAATATCTTGATTTAAACTAAACACAACAACTTATTTCTTTCTCCATCCCATCAGAAATATGATCAACAATTTATGATTACATTTTCGACAGTGTGAGATAACCATAAACAACTCAAAAATCATCAGTCGGTGTTGAACAGTCGTTCGCACCGCACGCGTATAGCTCTTGGCTCCTGGAATTTTTTTTTCTGGCTACCTAGAGTTTCATTGATTCAAGGCTTCAGTCTTTTTCAAGGCTACCTGAATCACTAACTAAGTGACTAAGTGATACAAAGAGTGATATTAGAGTGACTAAGTGATACAAAGAGTGATATTAGAGTGACTAAGAAATTAATCAGCCTTTTTTAAGGCTAGCTAGGAGTCTAATCGAAGACTAATTTAGCCTAGTTAATTTAATTTAAAATTTCATTAATTTCAAAAATGCCTGCGTCCAACCGGAAAGGCAACAAGCCTAAGGCTAAAAATAATTCAATACGGAATAAATCACAATCCGTTATTCAACATTTTTCTAATAACATTCACGATCTTATAGAATCTGAATGTAAAAATAAAAGACAACGGACGGATTTCCCTACCGTTGATCCTATGCCGTCTAACAATATTTACGAGATTCTTCCTGAATCCGATTGTAGCGACATAGAAGAAAATTCTTCAAAAATTCCCAAAATGGACGCTTGTCGTTCTGGGAAGAAACATCAATCTATGCCACCAGTGACGGTGATGATTTCCGACTTCAAAGCATTCCGTACTGAGCTTTCTACTTTTCTCCCGGAAGTAAAAGTCTCATTTCAAATCGGACGAAGAGGAGAATGTCGAGTCTTGGTGGATGGATTGGAAGATTACGAACGTCTTATTCGATATTTGTCCGAAAAACTTCATAAATTTTATTCATATGATATAAAATCAGACAGACCCTTCAAGGCTGTCTTGAAAGGATTATCAAATGATCAAAGTATTGATGAAATTAAAAATGAACTAAAAGAATTGCTTGGTTTTGCCCCTTCCCAAGTAATACTTATGAAAAAAAGAGCGAATGGTACTTCTAAACCACGCTCTGGAATTTCCCATGAACTTTACCTAATACACTTCAATCGAAGTGATGTAAACAATTTGAAAACTTTAGAAAAAGTACGTTTCATTTCCCACATTAAAATTCATTGGGAACATTATAAACGGCATAATCGTATTGCAAACTTAACGCAATGTCGTCGTTGCCAAGGCTTCGGTCATGGAACCAAAAATCGTCATATGGATATACGGTGTTTGAATTGTGGTAAATCGCATTCGAAAGACGCTTGTCCAATGAATGAAACCACTGATAAATTTTCATGTTCAAATTGCAATGGAAATCATAAATCCAATTATTTGAAATGTCCTGTCAGGGAAAAAATTTTAAACGCTCGTTCGCTTAGACAACAAGTCAAATCAACGACCTTAAATTTACAGAACATACCTGAAAATTCTTCTAAGGCACCTGCCAATTCGTCTTCTAACGAAAACAATTTATTAATAGGTAGACCGGCCAAATCATCTTCTTCTAATGGCAGTCTACCTACAAATATTCCTTCAATGCCATTCGCTTCTTTAAATGAAGTCGATTTAGGCGATATAACTGAAAATAAAATGATCTACCTACAAGATCAACTTTTTCAAATGATCATCCAAATGAATTCGACTTCATCACTTTTTGAAGCATTTCAAATCGGATGGAAATTTGCAAATAATATTATAATGAATTTAAAATTTAACAGTGATGTTAAATAATTATTTGAATATTTTAAATTGGAATGCTCGATCTTTGAAATCGAGTGAAGATGAATTTTATAATTTTCTCAAAGTTCACAAAATTCATATTGCCATTGTGACAGAAACTTTTCTTAAACCAAATGTAAAATTGAAAAGTAATCCACATTATGTGGTTCATCGATTTGACAGGTTTACTGGAATTGGTGGTGGAGTTGCCATTTTTGTCCAACGGCAAATTAAACATCGAATTTTACCTTCTTTCAATACTAAAGTTATTGAAAGCTTGGGAATCGAAGTTGAAACCATTCATGGAATTTATTTCATCGCTGGAGCATATTTGCCATTCCAATGCACCGGCGAACAATTAAATTTCTTTAAAGGCGATTTGCAAAAACTTACAAGATATCGATCGAAATTTTTCGTAATAGGGGACTTAAATGCTAAGCATGTCCAGTGGAATTGTAGGCAAAATAACAGTAATGGTAAAATACTTCATAATCAACTCTCAGCTGGTTACTTTACAGTTCTTCATCCCAGTAATCCTACTTGTTTCTCTTCCGTGAAAAACCCGTCTACAATTGATCTGGTTCTAACAGATCAAAGTCACATTTGTAGTGAACCGATTACTCATGCTGATTTTGACTCAGATCATCTTCCTGTAACATTCAGACTTTCCAACGAAGCTATAATTAATCCAATTAGTTCTATTTTCAACTATCATAGAGCAAATTGGTTGGATTACAGATCTCACATTGAAAATCATGTGGATCATGAAACTATTTTAGAAAATTCTGCGGATATCGACACAGCAATTGATAATTTGAATCATTATATTATCGAAGCTAGAAATCTTTCAGTTCCCAAAGCTCAAACTAAATTAAATTCTCCTATCATCGATGACAATCTTCAACTGCTCATTCGGTTGAAGAATGTTCGTCGACGACAATATCAACGTTCTCGTGATCCTGCTATGAAAAACATAGTTAAGGATTTACAAAAAGAAATTAAACATAGATTTACTCTTTTGCGAAATGAAAATTTCGCTAAAGAAGTTGAACAAATTAAACCATATTCTAAACCTTTCTGGAAACTTTCTAAGGTTCTTAAGAAACCTCAGAAACCTATTCCTGCTCTCAAGGAAGGAAATCAAATACTTCTTACAAATGGCGAAAAAGCTCAAAAACTTGCTCAGCAGTTCGAGAGTGTCCACAATTTTAATTTGAACGTTGTGAGTCCTATTGAAAATGAAGTCTCACTGAAATATGATCATATTTCAACTCAAGTGTTATCACACGATGACATTATTGAGACGAATTTTGATGAAATTAAATCAATTATTAGAAAACTTAAAAACATGAAGGCTCCTGGTAATGATGGAATTTTTAATATTCTTATTAAAAATCTTCCCGATGTTGCCTTGAGACTCCTGGTTAAAATTTTCAACAAGTGTTTTTCATTAGCTTACTTCCCAAAAAGATGGAAAAACGCTAAAGTAATTCCTATCCTAAAACCTGATAAAAACCCAGCAGAAACATCAAGTTATCGCCCAATTAGCTTACTTTCTTCTATCAGTAAACTTTTTGAAAAAATTATCTTGTTAAGAATGATGACTCATATAAATGAGAATTCAATTTTTTTTACCAGAGCAGTTTGGATTTCGTCATGAACATTCAACTACTCATCAACTTGTAAGAGTTACGAACATGATAAAAACAAATAAATCTTCTGGGTTATCCACTGGAGTTGCTCTTCTAGACATAGAAAAAGCATTCGACAGTGTTTGGCACAAAGGTTTAATAGCAAAAATGTCTGATTTCCAGTTTCCTATTTATTTGATCAAAATGATTCAAAATTATTTAACTGATCGTACTCTTCAGGTTAGCTATCAGAATTGTAAATCTGAATTGCTACCCGTACGAGCCGGTGTTCCGCAGGGTTCGAGTGTAGCTCCAATCTTGTATAATATTTTCACTTCTGATCTTCCAAATCTACCCGTTGGTTGTCAGAAATCGCTATTCTGTGACGACACAAGTCTGTTAGCCACAGGTAGAAATCTAAGAGTGATCTGCAGTCGCCTACAAAGAAGTTTAAATATTTTCAGTGATTATCTGTCAAAATGGAAAATTAAACCAAATGCAGCAAAAACGCAATTAATTATCTTTCCTCACAAGCCAAGAGCTTCTTTTCTTAAACCAAACAATAATCACATTCTCAAATTGAATGGCTTGGAATTGACATGGTCTGATCAAGCTAAATACTTAGGTTTAACGTATGACAAAAAACTCACTTTCAAGGATCACATTGAAGGAATCCAGGCAAAGTGTAATAAATATATTAAATGTTTATATCCTCTTATAAACAGAAATTCTAAGCTCTGTCTAAAAAACAAATTGTTAATTTATAAACAAATTTTCAGACCAGCCATGCTTTATGCGGTACCAATTTGGTCAAGCTGTTGTTCCACCAGGAAGAAAACGCTTCAAAGGATTCAGAATAAAATTCTGAAAATGATTCTGAAGCGTCCTCCCTGGTTTAGTACAAATGAGTTACACAGACTCACAAATATAGAACCATTAGATGTAATGTCACATAATATTATAAGCAAATTCCGACAAAAATCGATGCAATCTTCAATTGAATCGATTCGCTCTCTGTATTAGTTAGTATATAAGTTCCTTTTCCCCATTACACAATACAAGTAGGTTTAGAATTTTCCCTACACAAAAATCTCAGAATTGCGGAAGCAAATACAAGTAGGTTTAGAATTTTCCCTACACAAAAATCTCAGAATTGCGGAAGCAAATGATGTCTTCATGGTAATAACCAAATCATATATATATATATATATATATATATATATATATATATATATATATATATATATATATATATATATATATATATATATATATATATATATATATATATATATATATAACAGGGCTGAAAAGTCACCACTTGTGGCTGAACACCCAATTTAAATCTTAATAATTTTATTTTAACTCATATTCCAATAAATAGTTATTTAAAAAAAAAAAAAAAAAAAAAAAAAAAAAAAAACTCAAAAATCAGGTTTCTCATTTTTTTCGAAATAATGAGTACAACTCACCAAGCTTGTTCGCTTTTTTGGTACCCGCGATGACGGTTTTGAGGTAGTTAGGCACATATCAGTTCCGATGTTCAACTGGACGAGTATGGAAGGTAAACCAAGATTCAAAATCGATTATTTCTTTTTGTGCTTTACACTGAACTGGACGGACCTTGCACCAACAGCAGCAAGAACCAACCTTGTTTTGCTCACATCGCGATACGTATATACTGCATCTGGATTCGTGAACTGAAAATTTTAGTTGGATTCTAGAACTGATTTTGGAATCGAATTCAGAACCTAGACTCTTGTCCGCCTGAATTTTGAACCTAATTTCTGGTTTCAAATTTAGTTCCAGATGACAGGTTCAGCAATTAAAACTATGACTCCGAAACTGAATCCTAATTTTGGAATCTAGTTTTTCGAGTAGCTTTTAGAACTGAATTTAGTTCCTTAAATTATGTTGATTATTCGAATGCAGAATTCTGATTTAAAATGGCAACTTCAAAACTCTGGAACAAAATTCAGGATATGAATGTTAGATCTGAACTCCAATCCTGTATTTTGAAACTGACTTGAACAAGAATTTAACTTCTGAACTAAGTTTCATATTTTAATTTATTCATTTCCAGAATTCAGAATCTGCATGCTGGAACTAAATCTGGAACTTGAATTCCGTTTCAATTCCTGTTAGAGTTCACCTCAAATGTCGCTGTATATATCTCATGTTCAATGCATTTGACTTCACAAGCTAAGCTGTGTTATTTTTCCGCTTCACTTCCTCTTCGGTATTTCGATCGCTCGTGATTATGCGCAGCAGCAAATAAACGACAGCCGCAAAAAAACGAATCGTTCGATAGGTAGTTGGTTACTGGCAACTGGAAATCACAGTTTTGTCTAATCCAAATGGCGGTTAGTTTTGCATCGTATTCTTTCGGAAATAACGTGCAATGTTCTACGGCTATCAGAGTCCTACAAGTCCTCAATTCAACGATCGCTCGCAACTCTTTTCTTGAATAGTAGAAGAGTAAATATTTCACGAATGCGCCTTGTCTTTGTTTCTACATCCCAATTGACAGAGTTATCGCCGACGTTTGCCGCACCATCTGCCACCGTGACTGTTCCGGTTTGGCAGTATTTTTTTCGTACAGCACCGTCCAATGTGGCATGCCACACACGTCTCCGTCGGATGTTGGATGGACGGCGGAGAGTGGAGAGCAGATTCCAAATGATTTTGTCGTGATTGAACAAAAATCGCATGCCCGGGGGGGTAATGGTAATGCTGCTGCCGTTACATTCAACATTTGACATGATATGATCATAGCGGTTAGTGTTGTCTCCGTGATTATCTGATTGAAATGTGCCAACGTACGTGCAAACCATCCCCATGAGCAGAATCAGCTGTGTTGGTGGCCCTTACCATAACCAGGATGGAAATTATATGCGAAATTATGTTAGCACCAATTTTTTCTGTTTTGATGTTTTATGTTATAGGAAACGCGGATTTGAAAATCTTCCCACCCAAAAGATTTCTTTCAACCGCAACAAATCTATTTATCGAAACCAATGACTACGTCTCTGGTTCCAATGTAAACATTTTTGTTTCTCTATATGACCGCCTTCGGCAAAGGAAGTGAACTGCATCATCTCCGTTGGTCGCAGTCGGTTGGGTAAACGAGCGACATACACGGCAGTAAACAATTCAAAATACCCCGGAATGAGTGCCGATGTGATCGCGAATCGAAAAACAGTAAACACACAACCAGTTACGAAACCGGTGGACCTCCGTCCCCTTTCCACCCCTCCCCCATCCTGGTTGGGTGTAAACAGCACCTACAACCAAGGTTGGCACCGAATCAGCTGTTCGCTGCTTTTCTCGGACCATCGGCAGCTCCTTTTACCGTTTCATTACTACGATCTATCCGCGAACACAGGCAATGGATTTCCGCATGTGACGCGGTTCATTGAAAGCGAAATGAAACCAACGCCACACGATCGATCGCCATTAGTAGTGAGTGAAAACGGCCATCCACGGTTGGGGAACGAAACGGCGCTCTCGATTCCTTGCCTGTTCGTTCCGCAGCCGCATAGTTCACCGGGGTGTATTCCGTAATCCCGGTGAGAGAGAGAGAGCGCGCGCGGGGAATCTAAGACGGTTTCACTTTCATCTCATCAACGATTTTGCCGTTCGTTTAGCGGGTTCTTTTGTTTTGCTTTGCGGTAGATGAATTGATTCGAGTTGTTTTCATGGGAACATTTAGCTTGGTTAGTTCGGCAGCTATTGAATGTGAAACATAGAATTTTTAGAGGATATTTTCTGTTTGGAAATATTTTTTAAACGCGATAATTTCTAGAATATTCGGAAAATATTCATAAAAATTGACAGGAAATTATAGACAAAGAAACAGGCGATCAGTAGATGTGGAAAAAAGAGTCTATTCTTCATTCCAACTTGTACCATAAGAGCAAATTTGCATCATCAGTTTTCCATTTGAACACCAGCGATTCTTTTGAGAATAGCTTAAGCAACAATTTGTTGGAAATTTTCAAAAAACTGTATCTCACGAACGGTTGGCTTTGGTGTTTTCGGTAATGTTTAAGGTAACTGAGACTAAAAATAGATGTTTTGGCAATGTTTCAGATAACTGTTGGGACTATACTAGTTGCAATTTCAAATACACTTCGCCCTGTTTTTCCGGAACCGGAACCGTTTATGTACATTTTACCCCATTACTCCGGAACCGGAAATCGGACCCGGGTGAAATTCAATAGCAGGCTACGATATTATAGGACCTTTCATTTGAGTATGAGTACAATAAAATCGATTAAGTTGTCGTTGAGAAAATCGAGTACACTTTTTGTCTGTACTTTTTTTCCTCACTATAAATATATAAAATGTGCTTTATCCACTTAACAGTGAGATCATACCTTTTTATCGATCCACCAGTATCAACATGTATCAATATTCGTTTGTCGCACAAAAATTTTGTCTCGAAAGAATGGTAATCAATTGCTTTACTAAATTTAATAGGCCAAATTATTTATTGAAATAAACAGGATAATTTCATGTAGATATTATCTTGAATACATTCGAGTGATGTGTAAATTTCGTTTATACGTAAATACGACTTACTTTTCTACGGGGCGTCTTTTCGAATTTTACCCAGTACAAGAATGGGTAGAACTAAATGGTGAATATCACTTGTTCTCAGTATTGGGAAAATCATGATCAGAAAGAGTTCATTTCAATATCACTCGGGAAAAAATCAGTTCAAGAGATTTAAAAAAAAAACTCAGTGACTGAAAAAATCACTTCCGATATTTTCAGCATCCACAAAACTCTGAACCTCGAAGTTTACAAGTGATTTTGTGTGTCAGCGAAACTTGATGACGAGTTTTCACCCAAGGAAATATTGCTAAAGAGATAATCGAAAGGGAGAAGAGTCTCCGGTGACACTTCGATGCTAAATTTCCACTACGCTTCAGTTCGACATTGAAGTGCAAGATTTAACTATATTTTCATCAATAAAAAAATAATAACTGCGATATTTTCGATGCACGTAGGGTGGTCAATATGAACAAAAATTTTTTTTTCACATTCCTCACAGTGATTCTAGCGACGAAAGGCTGCTTTTATTCCAACTGGCTGATCACACTATTTAGATTAAACCCGATAAAGCACTATTTAGCATGAATTGGATTCATAGAAGTAACGGGAGCGCAGAATCGTCAGCGAGTTTCGAACACACAGTAGGCGCTCTTTTTTAATATCGCGTTTGAATTTGCATAGCGTTAATCTGCGCTCCTGTTACTTTTGCGTACGTTAAATCAAGCTAAATGGCATGGAATGGGTAACATTTTTTAATCAGCTGCATAACATGCTTTGTGATAGTTTTTAATATCATTACAACAATTATTAATCACAGCACTTGCTGCTTTCATTATTGATGTAGTGCCGAATAAATTTCAAATACATCACCACTATTGATCCACTAATCAACCATCCTAAGCCCGTTGAACTTTTTCAGAAAGGTTCAGTTTCTGTTCATCGGCGAATTTATTCATCATGTATTCTACAAAGGGTTGAGATACAACGGCTATGAAAAGTCAATTCGCAAAAATTCTCTTTTCGAAAATCATATCAGATATATTCAATGTGTGAGCTTTTTTCTTGAGTGTCATCGAGCAGAATGTTCGCTAGTGAACTTTTCATAACTGATGTTTTTGCCATGCGAAATCAGTTTCAGTGAGAATCGCGTTGTCATAAAATCAGTACTGAACTTTTCTGCAGCGAGTTTTCTGATCGATGATTTTTTTGTCTAACAATCACTTGTGAAAATTTTCGATTTTCGAAATTTTGATTTTCTTCCAACACTACTTGTTGTACTTAACGAAACAACATAATTTTTCTACAAGCTATCTGAAATAATATCAGTAATCAGTATTGGTGATTGCCGAAAATTTGACAGAAGCTGCTATATTGCTATCTATATTGTATACAACATTTTCAATCCGGTAGAAGATGCTACAAGAACTCGAGTCTCTCAATGCATGAACCGCGAGAGAATTTTTCTACATTTCTTCGCTCCACTTCATACTCTGAGTAATTCACGGGCCTTAAAAAAATTTACAGTCTGATAATGATCGTTGCTGTGTGGAATTTCCCAAGAGAGAATCGCAAGTTGACAATTATCGCAGAAAATCGAATCGATGATTCATTTTGATGATTCTCATACTAGGTTTCAATATTTCAAAAGCCTTGTGTGGAGCATTCACAGACATTCTCATAGACACAACTTATACAAAGGTTATATGCACATAGTTAGAAAAAGCGGCAATAGTAAAATGATTCTATCGCAATTATCAACTGCCTGTATAGAATCGGATCGCGAAACGAGAATAAGCGCCCGTTTGTTGCTTCAGAGAGAATCCCCACAGCAGCGAGCTAACCTTTGATTCTCAGAAATGTCATCGAGAGAAATTCGCTCTCGTACTGGTGTCCATTCTATGTTAAATGAGCCATGCCGGGTTTTTGTTGTTGCGATGATATCAGTCTCTCTTTGATGGCACTGATTCCATCGTGTGAAGAGTTGCTGGTGAGCGTTCTTTGATACGATAAAGGCCATCCTTGTCAGTAATTTATAATTATATTTTCAACAGTGCGAGATAGCCACAGATAACTCAAGAACTTAGTTTTCTCGAACTTTTGGAAACAATGAGAAACACGCATTACGCTTGTTTGCCATTTTCGCACTGGGACGACGGTTTTTAGGTAGTCTCAGGCGAGTTTACCTTCAATCAGCAGCAGCCAAAACAGACCTGCCGTGTGGTATGAAGCCTCAAACGCTCAGGTTGCGCTGTCATTCGCTTGAAAAGCCTCTGTGGATTGAATTTTGGAACTTAATTTTCCAATCAAATTGCACCTTTATTTTGAACTTAATTTTGGTTTTAGAACGAGGTTTTGGACTTTAGTTCCAGAATACGGCTTCAAAAAATAAAACTAAAGACTCAGAAATTGAACCCTACTTCTAGATTTTGGATCTAGACTTTTTCGAACTGGTTCCTTGACTAGATTGAGAATTAAATTTAATACCTTAATTTGAGTTCAGAACTAGTATCCAGAATTCTCATTCTGAAACAAAAATTTAGAACTTCGAAATAAAATTCATGATATGAATTCCAGATCTGGAACAAAATTATGGATCCTTACCAGACTTTTGAAACTAACTTCAGAACCTGAATTTAACTTCTGATTCCAGTTTCTTAGTTCATTACGCTTATTCAGATTGAACATGCTGGTCCTCAATTCAGTGCTTTAAATCAGGTTCGGAATTCAAGTTCAGTATTCAGTTTGAGAATTAAGTTTGGAACGTGAAGGCTCAAATTTTTCTGCCAAGTTTTGCATTATGCAGTTCAACTTGAACTACTCTGCCCTGACGAGTCAAAAACGAAACGTGAAGAAAATTCAAATGAAGAAAAAAACGTTTATTTATTTTCGTTTCGATTATAATCTATTTTGGTTCAAAGAGCAATGTTACAGCTATTTTTTTGAAAATGATATCGTATAAATGACCACCTTTGACCTTGAGTACAAAATGTGCCCTGCAATAGGCGTTTTTCATCGTTTTGGCCAATGTATTGGTCGATATGGTGGCTAATTCATGTCGTACATTGTGTTTGAGTTGAGCTAAGGTTCTTGGCTTATCAGCGTATTCCTCTGATTTGAAATGGCCCACAAAAAAGTCTGGTGGTCGTAACAAATCGATTGTTAGTCGTATGGCATGTTGCACCGTCCTGTTGAAACCAGTAGCCATTCAAACCATTTTCATGAACAAGGGGCATCACAAAATCATTTAACATTGCTCGATAACGATCTTCTTGGAAAAAAGAGAGACCAATCACCATATCCGCACAAACACCACACCAAACTGTAACTTTTTGGTCGTATAAAGGTTGTTCATCATTTTTTTTATATATTTATATATAATAACTGATTTAATACCGTTTCAGATGTTGTAGTCCTGAAAAGGACAATTGTGTTTGCATTTTAGGCATTAGAGCACCAGTTGAAGTCATTTGTAAGTTTGAGCCTTGGCCTAAACGAAATCATTACATAAACATCATGGTAGAACAAGTCGTACAATCGCTCATATTTTTCAATACTCTATACATCTCAGTATTTGTGTAATAGAAATGCTGTCCGGGATTCATTTCAAAGAGGGTAAAAATTGTGGAATTCTCCACGATATTCCACACTGTGCGGAACATTTTTCTCAAACGTGATGCATTCAAAAGCTAACTTTATTTGCGCTCAGGAAAAGTGCACAAAGCTAATCAAATTATGCCAGACTTGCACTAAACCGATGAGGTAAAAACCTTTAATTTGCAAAGAAGTAGTCTTAATAGTTCTTTAGATAACATTTAGAGCTATTAGAACTACTGATTTTGTATGATGTTCCCTATCGTTATCATTTTCTCCAATGCAAATGACCAGCAGCTGGATGACGCAATCACTCGAACTGCTCACCATGGCGTTTGTTTTAATACTAAACCAAATTTGGTTGAGAGCTTTTTTACGTAATTTCCTTTTAACTTTTTCGGCGACTTTTTTCTGGCATTCAGAAGGGCCAATTTGCGGAATTCTCTACAATATTAAACGCTGTTCAGAACATGTTTTTGAAACGCGATGCAGTTAAATGCTAAATTTATGTGTGCTCGTTTGATGCGAATTTCGCACAGCGAAAAGTGCACAAAGCTAATCAAATTATTCTAAGCTTGAAAAACGGAATCTCATATTCGCTATTGATTGAAGCACCAGTCGAATAATGCCGGGTGCAATTCCACTATCTTGACGTAGATGGCATCCTGTGCACTCTATGGGTCTCCGTTCATGGATTATCGTAGATTAAAGCTCGGTTGATTAGATGTTTCGTGTTTGGACCTATATTTTCACTATTTAAACAAATTTCGCGAAAGAATTAGAGAAAATACTCAAATAGGGATCAAGTTTTTGAGAAATCAAATCTGGATTAATTTCGTTACAGTTCCGTGTAGTGAAATTTTGAAAATACACCAAGTAGTCCTACGTTAAAAAAAATCATTTTTCAAAATGTGTTTCTAGATAGAATTGAATTCCTGACAACTAGTCAGTAAATTCTTCTAGTTCAAACAAACTCTTTTCGGTTATACGGGTCCCCGGATCCAGAATTCAGAGCCAAACGGAACTCTCATCGATTTCCCAGCGACTGTCTTGGCCGATTATTATCAGATGTAATGAGAGTTTTCCCTAGTTGATGGCAAAAGAAATAAACTTTCTCATTTCTTTAACAACAAGTTGTAAATTCAAAATTATTTTCATTCCAACCGGATTACCTTGCGCCATGCAGAGAGTCCATATGTCAAACCATTGACATACTGTCCGTAAAAAAATAATGCGCAAAACATTGCCAGTAGGTAGCGGAATGTAAGTACAAAATTTACGACCTGTCCGGGAGAGAAAATTTATCAAGTGCGAAGTTTGTAGGAAAAAAACAAAAAGATCAGCCTTCGCAATCGACCCACTAGCCCAAACGAATGGTGATGTCCTTTGCCTGCATTGGGGGGGGGGACACAGATGAGAAGAGTCGGTAAACGAAGTCGGCGATTAAATTTATTAATTCAAGATAAATATAGGCATCGCTTTAATGAAGCGTTACTACATCGAATCGGCAGTAAACTGCACTTCATCTTCTTCTTCTGTTGTTTTGTTGTTGTCGTCGGTTGCATGGCCAGAGAGCTCCAAAGACTGGGGCATTCGGGAATTATAATTTCCGTCAATCGACTGCCGCGACATCTTAAGTTATTTTTACGACACGTTAGGTACGCTATTTTCTTCTTTCCGTTTTCCACTCAACCACATTTAACCCTTTCCAAGGCGATGGTAATTTTATGGTCGTTCTGATACATGACATTCTGAACCGCACATCTGAAATGGGTTTGAAAAAGTACACAAACGAATCTTGCGGAATTATTGAACCAAATCGCGTCTACACCCTGCTCAGTAGACGCCAGTCAGAGGTCAGGCGGCCCGAGTTATTCAATTATATCTTTATTCGCTGAAATGGATCTGTTGAAAGTGATAGCGGAACGGAATTCGCCGGCAAAGAGTAATTTCCCTAGAAGGCTTCCAGTTAAAAAATCATTTGAAAACTTATTGATCCATTTTTTTGAGTTATAAGATTCTGTTTTGCAATACTTGTTACGAGCAAATTATTCGATATCATTTCCTGAGCTTACGTCGCTCAATCGAGCGAACGAAAATCTCACGCACCGTCGCACACACACACACACTCGCACACGCATTGGATGAAACTTGAACCGAATTCCATAATTTTCCAATCGAGATGAAGCCGTTCGATGCGAATTGACAGCGCAACGAGGGACCTCCCGGTTCCATAACCGACCCTAGTATGTCTTGCGGCGGGTTATGATCTTGCGGCCGGAGAACTGACTGTGCGACATGGACACGGGCGTCGTCACGGCGCCAGAAGGTGACATAAGCTACGGAATGTTTTCGGTTTCACATTTAACAGGCAACATCATTCTTCATCAGTTGCGGTGTGACCCCCTTTCCGAACCGTACAACCGTCACCCTGTCCGGCCCGATCCGTATGTTCTGGTGTCTCTGGTTCTCGTCTCATCGCCTGTCGTGCGACCTAGATCGACCATATTTGGTAACCCACAGTACGGGCAGCTCAGGGCTATAATTGATTGGAAGTAATTTATTGGGAGGAGTTTGCTGAGCAATATTACAAGTATGGCTTCGAAGCAAGCAATTATGACAAAGAGCGAGAACGCCATTGTCATGAAATGTGGAAAAAATAAATAAGTGGAAAACATAACTTTGAAGCAATGAGCGAAAAATGTTGGATTTGTTATTTAATTTATATATTTTATTTTGGCGTATTGATACTTTTGTTTTGTGTGCCGTTTATGTTTCAATTCAATTAGTTAGATGGGTAAAAGACTTCTAAGAACTCCTCAACTTGAGAAAATATGTAGAAACTCGATAGATGAAAAAACAATTACGTGGAGTGTGCTGGGATGAAATTAGGTGCACTGCATGCCCCCTTTCTTACTTCTACAAAACTATTTGTATAGATTTATATTTTCCCTGATTTTAATTTTCATTACAATAATCTTCACATTAGACAAACAAAGAGATCACTGGATACTTGTTTCAATGAACATTTTGTAGAAAAAGAGGAAAGCCTCTATGGAATCGAAAAAGGCTTACATCAGATTCAATAGCAGAACAAGCTTGAACTCAAGACCACGATCTTAATTATAATTCCATAAAGAGCACAGACAAAATTCCAATCTATGTAAATGAGACATCGTACAAGTTTTTGAACATTGAAATCGAGATCAATCATCTACAAGCAAGCTAGTAACCACATAAAAAGGCGGGGTTGGATGATGTCAGGGACGTTACTGGACTGACGTGAATACGAATAATACTGATATGCTTACTTCACACTTTCGAATACTAGAGTACAACTCAACTCAAGAGAAATATTTCCTTCCACACATAAAAATAAGGCGGAACTAACTAGAGCACAACAATTGGCGGATTGCAGAACTGCCTACTGTGCGAGTAAAATGATACTGATACTAGCATTTCAGTGGAATAAAATATTGAACGACTATTTAAACATTAATTTATTGGTTCTTAAAAGAACCGACGATTTAATGTTGAACTTTGCTTTCTAAAACTAAGAGACTAATGGCGCATAAAACCAATCGGCCAGAAAAATACCGCTGTTAATTTTTTTAAATAAGTTTTCTAGTTAAGTTTTCTAAACAGAACCGATTAGCACAAATTACTGCAATGTATTCTTATGTTGATGGAATTTTTCTCGAACGCGCATTCCTGGAATCTGAACCTTTATTCCTGAGACTGATCTGGTGACTTAATTCTGGACCTGGATTCATGGGACCTGAAATTCTAGAACTGAGTTCCGAAACTGGAGCTGAATTCTAAACTTGGATTCTGGGACTGAACTCAAAACTTGGACTCAGGAACTGAATTCGGGATTCACCTGAAACTGAATTCTGGACCTGCATTCTCGGATTGAGTTCTAGATTGTGGAACTGAATGGTGGACCTGGATTCTGGAACTAAAATTTGAACTTGGATTCTCGACCTGACTTCTGGATTCTGAAATTGGATGCTGAATCAGAAAACTAGAACTGAACCTGGAAATGAATTCGGATATAGGGAATTAAATTCTGAAACTGAATTTTGAACCGGCATTCTGGACCTTGAACTGAAGCCTGAACTAGGATTCTGGGAACTGTTTTCTGGACCTGGATTCTAGTTCTCTATTCTGAACCTGACCTGAATTCTAGAGCTGTATTTTGGAGCAGAGTTCTGAATTAGGAACCAGGACATTGAATTCTGCATCTGAATTCGAGAACTGATTTCTAGATCTGGAACTGAATTCTGAACTTAGATTCCAGGACTGAACTCTAAACCGGATTCTGAAAGTGAGTTTTGGATCTGAATTCTAGAACTGGATTCTTGAATTGAGCTCTGGAGTCTGGAAACTGAATTTTGGACCTTGATTCTCGAACTGAGTTCTAAAATCTGGAATTGAATGTTGGATCTAGAATCTAGAACTGAATTCTGAACCTGCAACTGAATTCGGAATCAGGGAATTGTAATCTGGAACTGAATTTTAAACTTAGATTCTGGACATGGAACTGAGTTCTGAACTTGGATTTTGGAAACTGAATTCTGGAACTGGATTCTAGATCTGTACCCTGGACCAGGATTCTCGAATTTAAGTCGGGATTCTGGAACTGAACCCTGAACCTGGACTAATAAACTGAGTTCTGTAACTGAATACTGGACCTGAATTCTTGAATTGAGCTCTGGATTCTGGAACTGAATTTTGGACCTTGATTCTCGAACTGATTTCTGGAATCTGGAATTGAATGCTGGACCTGTGATCTAGAACTGAGTTTTGAACCTGGATACTGGACCTGAACTCAATTCTAAACCTGAAATCTCGAATTAAGCTCTGGATTCTGGAATTAAATTTTTGACATTGATTCTCGAACTGAGCTCTGAAATCTGGAACCTAGAACTGAATTCCAAACCATGGAACTGAAATGGAAACCGGGGAATAGAATACTGGAACTGAAATCTGAACTTGGATTCTGGTAACTGAATTCTGCAGGTTATCCTAGATCTGAACTTTGGACCTGAACTGAGTTCAAGACCAGGGTTCTTGAACTGAGTTCTGGATTCTGGAACGGAATTCTGAACTTGGATTCCGGGACTGACCTCTAAATCTGGATTCAGGAACTGAGTTCTGTACCTAAATTCTAGAACTGGATACTGAACCCGAACTCAATACTGGACCTGAATTCTGAAACTGGAATTGAATTCTTGAACTGAGTTCCGGATTCTGGAATTGAATGCTGCACCTGGATTCGGTAACTCAATTCTGAACCTTGAACTGAATTAAGTATCAAAATTGTTCAGCAGTTTTTTGGTTGTAGTTTTTGCATTTCTCTATAGAAAGGTATAAGAAAAGCTGGAAAACCCGATTTTCGAACG
The DNA here is from genome assembly GCF_030247185.1 of Malaya genurostris. Taxonomy (NCBI): domain Eukaryota; kingdom Metazoa; phylum Arthropoda; class Insecta; order Diptera; family Culicidae; genus Malaya; species Malaya genurostris. The sequence goes on along the minus strand of NC_080570.1, from coordinate 39,182,680 downwards.
GAGCCTCGAAAACCCACCGCCATTCCATGCTCCCATCTTTTCGTCTCTCAAGCTTCTCGAGTTATTCTCCAGTATGTTTCAGTTTTAATTAAAATTTGTGCAATATTTCACGATCATTGGAAATTGAGGTAATTTTGTAAATTACGCTTCTATTCAATTGAATTCATCTAGTTATAATGGTACCACAGAAACGTATCTCGACGGCAGTGGCAGTTAGCCAAATCTTGTCCAAATTTTACAAGATCTTTGTGAGTTTTAATGAGTAGTAGTAGAATCCTATTTTAAATCTTTCATCCTTGTTGGGCTTCAAGTTCGTAGTCTTGTTTATAACTAAAATTTGAATTTTTTGTCCGCAACTGCAAATCGCTTGCCAAATAAAAACTTTTCTAGTGAATCATCAACAAAAATGAAGTTCCATCTGTTGAAGACACATTCTCGAGACAAAACAACATAAATTTTGTTTACCGGGAAACTATTCAAAGTTCATTATGTTATAGGTCATTATGCATCTGGATTATCTCGTTTTGATGAAGGCGGAAAATCCAGCAGTCTGGAATATTAGTATCCGTGTCTGTTATTATTTCGTGTCGTTAGTGACGAAAGAGTAAAGAAATTAAATAGAAGAAATTTATTATATTTTTTCGAAGTGAACACCAAAAAGTTTAGTTGCATGAACAGAATGACCCAAACAACAATTATGTTGCAGCGACTACTTTTTCAACACCAAAAAAATATTGTTAAATTTTTGTTGCAGCGTGTTTGGAATAAATGGTCACATCAAAATGTGCTACTAAAGGATTGTCTTCGTGTAGAAGGATCCACCGATCGATGCTTTTTGTAATTGTTTTTTATGGTACTGTCGTCATTCGACAGTTCAGGACTAGCTCTAATTCTATTCAGGCCTTTCAATGCCGTTTGCTGATCGTAGACTCCAACGACGACGACGACGCCTATTGAGATTCTTCTGTTCAAAAATTTTTCACTCGAGGAAACGTTTGAGAATATTACACTTAGAAGATTTAAACTTAGGATGTCCGGGTTGACAGATCAATGCATATGGCGCTGGTCTTACAAGCCAGTGGTCGTATGTTCGAGTCCCGACCTGGAAGGATAGTGTCAGTAGGATCGTAGTACTAGCCAATCAATGATCCTGTACGCTATAAATCGGCTGCGAAGTCTGTTGAAACAGAAAGGCCAAATTCCACAAAGGGAATGTAATGCCAAGACTTTGCTTTTTAGATTTAAACTTAGTTGCGTTAGATTTTCAATCTCCCTCTTTTAACTTCCACCTGTCACAACGTTTTCAAATGTTAATGAATTGTAACAAAAATTTTACCTTTCAGAATGGCTTATTGTCTCAGAAGAGTGAAACGCAGGTTCGAGCGTATCTTTCTTTAAAAAAGAACGTCTTTTCTATGAGTTTCAATCTATTTTTACACTCAGGCATTACAAAACTGAACTTAGATTTAGTGACTTTACGTCAAACCTACTGAAATATATAAACCGTTCTCAATACCGTTGAAGCAGAAAAAATGTGAAAATATTTCGTGACTATTTTTGACTATTGAAAGATGGCTTTTTGGTCAAGTATTGTTTTGAGAAATATTCATTTGGCGTCAAAGCCCGACGTTTCAAAGAAATATGTCCGTCGAAACAGGATCAGACAAAATTTACAAGAAGCTCAAATTGTATTTAGGCCTTTCAATGCAGTTGCCATCGCAAATTCTACTACCGCGCTTAATGTGACTCATACACTGAGGTCTCTTTTTACGCGGGGGATACGTACCCCAATAAAAAAACGCGTAACTTCGGAAATCCGCGTAACTTCTAAAATCCGCGTAAAAAAAACTCCAAACTAAAGAAAAAAAATTTTTGATTCCAAATATCTTTGAAATGCATGAAACGTCCAGATCTGGCGTAAACTCAAAAAAAAATTTTTTGTGAATATCGACTTTAGGACATAGAAAAACTTTGCAAAACTTCCAAAATCGAATTTTTTTTTATGCCAAAAAAACCGCATAACTTTGAAAATCCGCGTAAAAAAACCGCGTAACTTCGGAAATCCTCGTAAGAAGAAACCGCATTCAAACGCGTAGAAAGAGACCCCAGTGTATTTATATTGCAATACTGTTCTGCAAGTTCGAAAATTCAGTGCAACGCAACTCTTGTGGAAAAACGTCCAGTAGTGACTGACCGGAAACGATTTTCTCGGATGAGGCAACTTTTCGAAGATGAGTTCGAGAGAAGCTTATCTGGTTGGGAAACAGTACCGATTTTCTTCAGCGCACTGTCAAGCACCCGATGAACGTTACCAACCCAGCCTGATGAAGTCGACCAAAAAAGAGTTCTGAGCTAACTAACTAGAAAATTTGATCACGATTTGAAGTTGCTGGCTTGGGAAATTCGGAAGATGATGAAACGATGGAACGCTCGTCGAAAACATGACTCTGACATGCGCAAGGCCAATGGCCATATGGAACAAGTGGTTAAAATATTTATTAAATTAGGTTTTTTTTTTCAATGTGTTGCCCTGTAAACAATAATTGAAATAAATACATTAATAACTTGTATTCAATTTCGTCAAAATCTGTCAGCTTGGCTAGTCTTTCGACCTTCAACTTAACAATTGCGATTCAATTGACGAAATGTTCCCCCAATCAAACTAGAACTAAGTATCGATCTGATTCAAGTACATATCACTAAAATACCCATCTATGTCTATTAAAGATTGAAGGAAATGAGCATTGCAAGTCAAAACAAAAACATAAATTTTTCTAAATAAACTGGTTGCCATTAAAGTCGTTGAAAGCAGCTATTTATTCCGTTCGGTCGCTGACTATTTACGGCCAACTCATAGCGATCGTACATAAACAGTCAATTCCTTCCAATCGGCTGTGATTGACAACCCCTACCAAATTTGTCCAAGTGTGCTGAATTAAACATTACTCCGTTTTGATTGTAGAAGAGAATGAAAACCAACACAACCCAGGAACAACTTGTCCGCTCAAATTTGACATCTGAATTATGACCGTGCGTCGTTTGGATTGTTTGGATTCGATGGAAGGAAGATTGACTACGAGTTTATGTAACTGAATTCTGTCCCTCATCTCAATAAGTCATCCGGGATTCGTCGCGATCGTTCACCCACTTGTTGTCACCCATTTCGCCGGTGACCCCTGAAGGGGACGAGAGACAGTTCGTGTGAACCGAAATCGAAAACGGAACCAAAACGAAAAGTAACGATTTCAATATCGCGTTCGCAGCTCGTTTTAAGTGTCGCGTCGTTCCGAAGCAGTTAATGAAGTTACTCAACGCTCTTACGCTGTTAGATGTTGTCGCGGTAAAATTGTTTCTAATTTTCTCATTCACCTCGTAAAACGCCCGGCAAAGGGCCAACGAACGACCGGCATTTAAGTTATGTACTAACTAGCTCTTGGCCACGGTGAAGGCTGTTCGTTGCCTAAGACCCTGGCTGAGGTCTAGCGCGAACCGTGCATTGTTCGTGCGTCTCCGTCGTTCAGTCCAAAGATTTTCCCAAGATGCTCTCTTCAGCCCCCACAGACACAATGGGCCTTTCTATCGGTTTTCGTTTGGGTGTTGATGTTCCGCAAAAAAAAGAAAAAAAAATCGAAACGGAAAAAAAAAACTTTTTCCACCGGAAGTCTGTCGGTTTAATCATAACTGTATGTGTATGCGAGAGTGTTGTAAATGTAAATTGCAAGATTAAGATTTATTAGCTATCAGGTCGGGCGACAAGCGAATGATTCTGATTTATGCGTGCGAAGATAGAGTGCCTCCGATACGAGATAGTGATTCAAGTTTCACATTATGCCGTATTGTCACCCGAGGGGAAATAATGAAACGACTTTGAGGATGCTAATGGATTTCTTTTCTGACACTTCTGACTGCTTTTGTGTTCGTATCAGACTAAGTGATTGAAAGTCAAGACGTGTTGGTTTTCAGTTCTAAAAGTTGTACTAAAATGTTCGTTCTAGCCAGATGGATTTCTTGTGAAAATCGATTCTCCAAAAGTCATCAAGAGGTTAAAAATAACCCGTTTCTGCCAGGTCTTTCCACGTCTTTTCTTTGACTTATCAGAACAAGTAGACCGTTAAGCTGACAAAAAGTTAACACTAGTTATAAAGTGCAAATTAAACGATGTCAAAAACGTAAACAAGTGACGAATTTCTGGTTGTCGTCAGACAGCAGCAGGCGCGTACCCAGAAAAAAATTTCGGGGGGTGTTTCAGAACATGTTGATCAATTTCCATACAAATGGAACTTTTTATATAATTATTTGAAATTTTTTTATTGTGGAGTCGTTTGTTGAAAATTATTCATTTTATGTTTTACTTATTTGAAGAAAAGAGTTTACATAATATCATACACCCCCCTGTATACGCGCCTGGACAGTAGTCATTCAGCGATTTATGCTAAGTGCACACGAGTATTTTTTACTGTGTTCTATGTTTAGTCAATTTAAATTATAACTTTAGGTTTTTTGTTTAAAAGATATTTTTATTCAGGCCTATTTGCATACAAGCTTTACGTGGCCGATTGAGCCGATTTTTTAAATAATTTTTTTTCGAGTTGGATCTCGTTGTCACCCTTTTTCTAGGGGGAGAGGAGCTTCCATTTCCCTCCTGCGAGGATTGACTTCGTTCGTGGCTCGTCTCGTCATCCATTGCCTCATCGATGGTAATGTTGTCGATTTCCGTCTTCTTTTGGTTGCTAGTTTCTGTAGATGCACCTTGTTGTACATTGGTTGCAATTGCTGGTTGGTTGGAGGGTAAGTTGTGAACTGCAGCTGGTGTACTTTGTTCTATAGGGGATCATGATGTTTTCGTTGAAGGGGATGCTTCATTGTTATTGGTGGCTGTCACAGGAGTACTGGGGTTGCTTGTGGTTGGTGTGAAGGAAGCACCGTTGTCCTTTGGTGTAGTTGTCTCCTTGTCCAGTTTATCACATGGCTTACCGTAGTGAACAGCTTTTTGGCAATATTGACATGTGGCCATCTGATTGTCATAGGTAACAAGTGATATGCACGGAATTCTCGTATCTTGACCGAAAATCACATAAGAAGGTATAGCCTTCATCAAGTGTATGCGTAATAAACGTACGCCATTTAGAATTACGGGGAAAAATTCTTCCACTTTTCTTTTTCGATAGAAAGAATCTCACCGTATTGGGACATAGTTTTGAGAATATATGAATCGGTGACGCTTGAAGGAAGATCATGCACACGCACTTCTATGGCACTATCTTCCATATATACTGGAATGTTGTACTTAATGTTCTCGTGCTCCACATAATGCACATTATTATTGTCTTTTGTTTTATAAACTGGATGTAAATAACATTATTTGTCTTATTGCATTGAAGTAAATGCACACGTTTAATGTCAAGATGCATTTGCTCCTTAAACAAACCTTCAAGTTCTCGTATTGAAGGTCGAATTTGGCACTGCCTGAAATCAACAACAATTGTATTCCTTCGTGTCGGCGGTAGCTTTTGTTCGTTTGTTTCACTCATTTCGAGGTCGTTCTATTGTTCGCTACACAATACTGTACTTGGTTTCTTCTGTCCCGAACGTAAGCGGTTTTGTTTTATCGACTGACTTGGATGAGATGTAAAACCGAACTCTATAACTTTACGTTAACTTAGTTCAAAATACGCCTACAAACATTGCTTCAACAAAAATTTACTAAAAATGCTATTACACAAAACCAAATGAAGATAAAACTCATAAAGTGCATACAAGAAACATTCGCTAATTTTTTATTTTGATTCACCGACGAGACAGCGTCCATTTCGGATCAGACACTGTTATGAGCCGCTTACATGAGTAACAGACGCTTGTTTTCCTTTTCTTTGTCAATGTACGCAAAATGTCTGTGTGTGTATGTGCGTATGTGTGTATGTTGTGTTTTTTTGCACTAAGTTTCTTCGGAGATGGCTGAACCGATATTCATAAACTTATGCCGTTTTCGTTTTTGAACCTAGACGCGGGCTACTCTGACTCCGAGTAAAACGAACACGTGGTGCGCGCTCTAAACAACTCATGAAAAAAAGAAAAAATAAACAAACTCGGCTGGATGCGTGGTGTGACCCGAGAAAATTTTCAGAGCGAAACTACGCGATTGGAGTCCGATCTAGAGCAACCTCAGGTTGCTAAAACAAACATATCAAACGTTGTTTTGGTGACTCTGGGTCAGCTTTCGGGCTGCTCTGATCAATAAACGAAAACGGTATTAGATTCAAATGAAAGGTCTTGTGGTCCCATACAAAATTCCTCAATATTATTTGGATCCGACTTTCGGCTCCGGAGTTATGGGGTAAAATGTGCAAAAAAAGTACAGGTGTGTAATGTCAGAGACATAGCTGGATGTCGTGAATACGAACAAAACTGACACACTTTCTTTATACTTCCGAATATCAATTAGTTGATCGATTGTGTTAATTGTGCAAGCTTTCCCATTTATCACTAAGAGAATTTGAAACGATACACTCAAACTACAGTACAGATTAGTTACATCAAACATTCTGACACACAAATATTACAAAATAACCAGTATAGTTCTTTATGATACAATAATTTTAATTTTCGATTTGCAAAGAAGCCATCTTTATAGTTCGTTAGGTAACATTTAGAGCCATTAGAAGGGCTGATTTTCCACATTGTTGTCCATTTCCCGTTGTATTTTGCTCCAATGCAAACGACCACCAACAGGATGATGTAATCAATCTTCTTCGAAGGGAAACTGGCACTGCGACCTGAGCGTTTGAGGTTTTGTACAACGCTAAAGGTCTGCTTTCACTGTAGTTCATATGAGAGCACGACCTGAGCGTTTGAGGTTTGGTACCACGCAGAAGGTGCACTCTCCGAAGCTGCTGGTCCCACGACGTCTGCTTCCGTCCAAAGCACAAGAAGAAATGATCGATTTTTGACCACGGTCCCTTTTATACGCAGTCAGTCGGATATATGTGCCTGACTACCTCATAATCGTCGTCCTTGCGCGAAAAAGCCCAGCAAAAGTAAAGAATTTTCCGCGTTGTTTTCAAAGTTTGAGAAAACTTAATTTTTGAGTTGTTTGTGGTTATCTCACGCTGTTCAAAATATTATCCTAAATTCCTGATCATATTTTTGATGAAATGGTGAAAGAATTATGTTGCTACCGTTAATACAAGTCGAGATATTCACGATTACGTTCTGCCCATTCTTCCATATGGCTAATTTTGAAAAGGCACCCCATAGTGAAGTAAGTAAGAATGAAAATATGTGTTCTAACTTTTCTCATAGATGGCGCGACCGATTTTCATGACGTAGGTTGTAATGAAAGGTCCTGTGCTCCCATAAGTAATTCCTGAATTTCATCCGGAAATATAGGGTAAAGTGTGTTAAAAATTTTATACCATCACTGAAAAGGGCGCAAAACCGTGAAAAGCTTTTTAAATCGACCTCAAATCTTCTCCAATTGATAGTTTTTATCAGTAGACGGCCAAAAAAACCGATTTCGGTTATTCTTTTAAGAATCGTAGAAAATTATTTTGTAGAATACCACAGTATTATGTACGATAGTATGATTGATATGAGAAAAGCATCATTACACCACTAGGTGGATTAAAACAGGTTTTTTTTACATGAATACTTCTTGCTTTGCTATGGGGCGCCTGTTCAAAATTCGCTCTGTGGTAGAACTTAACTAGTCGAGAATATCTCGATTTGTACTGAAAGTCGCAGTATAACAAGTAAACCAACATCGATTATTTCTTCTATGTTAGTGCATTAGACTTAACTGGACGTCGTTGTAAGGACCTTTAGACGTTTTGCTTTGTATCCTTTGCTACCTTTGAGGTACTTTCGCCGAATAAGTTGATAAAATCATCTGAAGACACTGTTGGGTCAACAAAAAATATTCGCTGATATGTACGCCCTGAAAAAAGCATTTTTTGATGAAGTATTTTCAAAAATAGCTTAATTGCTTTCGCTAAAAGCTGTAGTATACAGGAAAAATGTGGTTGAAGTTTAATAAAAATTAGATGCGTTGCATGTCCGCCTTTTGCTTACTGAGTTTGCAAGAATATCGAAAGAAAAGTACTCTCCATATGCCAAAGCGGATATATATAAATTGAACTCGAATCCCTTATTTCTGCGTTATTTATCTGGAACAAAAACTAATAAAAAAAAGTCAGGACTTAATTTAAGGGGCTTGTTTTTTTCTGTTACATTTAATATATGAACTTCTTTTTTTCTTTGTATCAATGAAAAACAACTTCAACCATTCTGTAAATCCTGTTAAATGTGATTTCTATCGTAATGAACGGAAACCCCCCCCCCCCCTTTCCCTGATTTAGTATGTTAAAAATGTAAAACAGAAATATATGACCTCGAAACCTGTTATGTTCATGTTCATTATTTGGCGAAGAAATAAAATAAATGGATATGCAATGCAGTGGAAACACCCGTGTTCTAGCGTTATGCCTCCAATGAACAGAAACAATTGATCAGGGTCATTTCGACGAAAACCATTTTGCCGAAAGTGTAATTTCGCTGATTTTATGAATCGGTTTAAAATCGTAATTGGAATTGATTCAAGACACACGAAAGATGATAGTGTTTGCGCTCGGTTTGTTGACCTTAAATCGCACTTCTGAAATATATCATATCTAAAATAACGGAAAATTGTTTTTTTTTGTTTTTAATCCGAAAATATGAAAAAAATATTAAATATTTTTTTAGATGGTTAATGTTCCGCAGAACGAAATTCCCACACGGAACGACCGAAATTAGAAAGCTAAAAAGGATAGTCTTGTTGAATCTGCTTTCAAATTGTTTTGATGTTTTTCGCATATGTTACGATATATCCATCTTTGAATTTATAAACCGGTATTTGTAAATGCCGTAAACTCTTAGTGGAAAGTATATTAATTCAAAATTTGTACGCATTTGATGCGATTGTGAACGCTGAAGTGAGTTTCGAATGCTGCACTCTGATTGTATATGTCAAGCGAAGTTGGTTGTATCTTCCAACCTATATTGCAACTGGTTGTACTTTTTCATCTGAAAGCTATATCTAAACAAAAAGAAATGTAGATTATTATTTGTTCAGAAAATAATTTTGGATCAAGAAAATAAGATCCTTCACCGTTTGTGTAGGATACTCGTAGTAGGCGGTTGCTTTTCTCTGTGGCTTTTTGTTATTTCATGGTATGTTTCGCTCGGGCTTTGCTTGTATTTGGTTTTTACTTTCCGAGTGCTCTAAGTTTTCAGTGAGAGAGTCGATTTCGCTTAGTCGAATTAAGAAACCAGAGATTTAGAAGAAAATTTGTATGAAAATAAGTATATTTCGATTTTGTTATTTTCCGTAAATAAAACACGGTAGATCGCTATCGTATTTATACCTGCCAATATAAGAGAGACAATCGCGACTGCAAAATTCTTTTCGGTAGTAGTGTGCCATCTAGTGGCTAGTAGTCATTACTGTGTTACCGTTTTTTTCGGTGACAGTGCGCAATATAGCTGCAGATTGCAGAAGCCAATTCAACCATTCATGTTGGTTGAAAACAACATTTTATTTTTCTAATTCAACTAAAAAATTAGTTGAATGGAAAAGGGAATGTGTCTTAGCTAAGAAATGACAGCATTTTTGATTGGTGAATTCAAATAAAAAATAAACATTTCAACTAATATATTATTATTATTATTAAGAAAATCAGAATTAAAAAATCTAAATTAGCAAAAGTAAAATTTTTTTTAGTCGTTTCAAAACATAACTAGCAAAAACCAGGAAATCAACTAATTTTTTCGCCTAAATGCTGATTTGGGCCTTTCCGTGCAAGAAAACTTTTTTGGCTTTATTAGCTATTGAGCATCAAATCATTTCCTTTTGTGTATCTACCAGGCAAATCATTGCGGTATTTTCCGTTAACCGAGTGCAAATGCAAAAAATATCTAATGTGGCTTTTCCACGTCGTTTTTGTTGGGGTAGGGTCCTTTCGCCGAAAGGGCCATTTTCCGAATCCTGCAATTATCTTAATATCGTAATTGGAAAAACGTAATTTTCCGAAGGGTTTGTCAAATATTCCTCACCGATGATCGATGATAGTTTTTTTTTTATGAAAAAGTACTTCGGCACTTCGAAGTCAAATGTTCTTCGTGCTAAAGAACGTTTGAATCTGCGAACCTATAAGAAGCAGAAACAACCAAAACGTAGTCCGAAACAAGAATCATCGATCAGGCCGAGGGTTCGAAAGCTGTACAATACGATTCTTGCTGGAAATTTGAACTGCATAATCATGGACGACGAAACCTACGTGAAACTCGATCCAAAATCCTTGCCGGGACCACAATATTATACGATTATACGAGAAGGGCAAGTGTTCAACCAGTCCGAGACTTCGATTGAAGTCGAAAAATTTGGTAAGAAAGTAATGGTCTGGCAAGCAATTTGTAGCTGCGGTAAGATTTCGAAACCCTTCATCACCACTGCTGCAATGATCAGCGAAATATACATCAAGGAATGTTTACAAAAACGACTTCTACCCATGATTCGAAGCCACAAGGATCCTGTTGTCTTCTGGCCAGATCTTGCTTCTTGCCACTACTCGAAATCAACGGTAGAATAATGGTATACTACCAAAAATGTCACTTTCGTCCCAAAAGACATGAATCCACCAAATTGCCCACAACTTCGACCAATTGAGGAATTTTGGGCATTAACGAAGGCACATCTTAGGAAACATGTCTCGGCAGCCGAAACCATTCAACAGTTCGAAAAAGATTGGAAAAAAGTGTCAAAACTTGTCGCCAAGAAGTCTGTACGGAATTTAATGAGGAACGTTCGCAGGAAGGTGCACCAGCTAGTCTACAATGGCTAAGTATGTTAGTAAATGTTGAGAATAGTATTCTGAGATGACATAGTCTAATGATGCTATTCTAGTTATAGGTTAGTCGTTAATTAAGATTAGAAAATACCCTTGGCATCTTAGAGCTTAAGCAGTGTGCCTAAAATTATATTACATTATTAAATTAACGGTTGTGGGTAATATTGATTATTGAATGATTTAAGATTGATATGTGTTAAAATACCATAGATTTAACGTTTCTTTTTTTTTCATTTTCAGGTAATCATCGGTTCATTAAATCAAACACTATTGAGTTCATGAGCACAGGTATGGAATTATATTACCACGAATTGAAAGTCCCAAACAAAAAAATACATCTTGTAGTCTAGAACAAGAATGACCTGTTCCTATTTTTTTAAGATTGAATTTTTAATATATTTTGCATTACTAATTCTTGTAGAAAAGTCATATTTTGTGTACCCTCACTCACACTCACTCTCTACGATCAAACCTTCTATAATCGGAGCAACAAAAAAAATCTTCAAATAACTCCGATGTTTGTTGAACTATCCGCAAGAGTTTGATCGCACGGCACACTTGCGGCAGTTCGAAAAGGGGTTCACTTATATTGTAGTAGGATAAACAGCACAGCAAGAAAAAGAAAACGAAAATAAATTTGTAATTCTAATCAGCGCATGGTTAGAGGGTTTTTTTTCACGCCTCCAGCTACTGATAACACCTTTTCTTGTGCTTCGCGGCGACTGAGCAGAAGAGCACTGGTTAAGTACCTGACGGTGGAACTTTCTCAACAACTAGCGTCGGATGCCTAAAACAATCGAGCTCCACGTGAAGCTTCCTCAACAGCACTCGTCATCGTCGTCGTCGTCGTCATCACCGTTGTAGACGCCGCTACCGCCGCAGCTGCCGGCGCGTCTGTCCGTTTTGCTCGACACAACAATAGATCCGAGCAGGAAAAGAGTTTTCTTCGTTCGCTGGAAACGGTGAAAACAAATGGAATCGTGAACCAACAACTCTCGGTACCTACACGCGTGTTTATGGTGCACACGTTTCTGATTATGCACTTAATGGATTCTAATATGACGGCAAACTGAACCCACCTACACCATAAATGCATTCGCCAGTCTCAGATAGCGCGGGTATCCGAGCAGAGGATGTCAGTCTCGTGATCAATTTGTGCTGCTTCCATATCGGGTGACCTGACAGAGGGCAAAACCCTGGACTGGAACGATGGAAGTAGCGAACGTAGCAAAAGCTGAGAAACGAGTTGGGCTTCGTGGCTTCCGCTTTTGATTCACTATCGACACTGTCGCGAATGGTATCGGGGAACTAACTCGCCGGTTGTGTTATTAAAATTAATAATATTGAACACGTGCATGAATGAATGCCATCCATACCATCGTGTGAGTCAATTTGGCGGGAACTGACGTTTATGAAATAGAAGATTCGAAAAGCTGTTCTAAATTTAGATAATTGTAGTATAATTCATTACTTAGTCAGGCCGTTTATGGGATAAGTTAGTCACTTTTTCCCCAATTAAAGCCGGGGTAAAATAAATATAAAAAAAGTTAGTCACATCATATGTAGGATGCTAGGATACATTTTACAATCTCGACGAACTGAGTCGACCCCCAAAACCAATTTTCGCGTGTTTATAAAACACTGTTCTTACCTTTCTCATAAAGACAGGTTATGCAATCACTGTGTAATTTGGAACAACAATATGCACTCATGCAATTTTCTCGAAGATGACTGAATCGATTGTCAAAAACATGAATTATTCAATTTTATCCAGATCGAATTTCCGCATCAAGAGTAACAATGTAAAATGTACACAAAAAAAATGCATTTAATTTGCTTCGAGCCTACACAGTTCGAAAAAATCTTGTGAATCTTACATCTTATAAGATGCACATAAATGGAGCGGTAATTGATATTCAAGGACATGCAAAATTGTGTGATCTGAAAATTACATGACTTAAAATCGAATAAAATGAAAAACAATAGATCGATAGCAACAGCGTGACTTGAACCGAGAAACATTAGATCACAATGCACACTAGCTAATCGACTGAGCTACAGAAGCACATATCTGCCTCATGAATAATTGATACTTATAAATCAAAACAGCAGAACTTGTTTTGCAGAGTGCAAATTACACTCGGAGCCTGTAAAATTCTGTACGAATGGATACCCCGTCATTTGATAAGTTAAGAAGTAATGAATTGTATCGTTTGTAGAATTATGTCCCCTGCAAAATTTAGATTTTTTTCCGGATGCGATTTCCGCTTTCGGAATTACAGGCTGAAATTCCGGAATTACAAAATGAAATTGCAATTTCAAGTGCGCGTTTCTGTAAATGACACTAGAAAAATCGATCAAAACACTTTCAACTGGCCTTGTAATCCATCAATTGGGCAGATCCGGTTAGTTGATGACCAAATAGTGTTAAAATATTTTGCCCTCTCTTATATATTTTGAACCGGCGTTCACACATTTGTTTGTAATTAAAATGAAGTACCGTAAAAGTTTTGATTGCATCCAGAAATTATACTCTGAATCAAAATATATCAGAGTGGCCAAAATACCTCCGTTACCCTACATTCACTCTGGCCCAGAAGACGCTGGAAGACTCCATGATCGGTGCAAAATAAAAACATCTTCAAATTACTTTACCGCTTTTCGTCGTTCTGGCACCGGGAGTTTGATCACACGGCACTCTTGCGGCAGCTGGAAAAGGTCCTCGTGCATTCTAGTAGAATAAACAGCAAAGCAAAAAAAAAAACGGATTGGAAAATTGACATGTGAATGCAATTATGTAATAAAAACCGCGAAAATGTTATCGCAGAGGCGGGACTCGAACCCGTAGGTAACTCCTAACCGGGGTGATTGTTTTACCAATTAAACTATCCTGCATATGAAAACACATTAAAAGACAGTCCAATTGACTAGACGAAATCAAGCATGCTTCGCTGTACTTGGTCGCTACGGGTTCGAGTTCCGACTCTGCGATAACATTTTTTGCGGTGTTTATTACATAATTGCATTCACAATAAATAAGTTAAATACTGATTATATTAAAAAAAACTGGCTCAAGATGGCTCAACTGAAACACAAATCAATGGCCCTTATTACCGGTATCACTTCACGGTGAAAATCGAGTGAAGTGAATTTAGGTCCTTAGCACGGAAGTCGCTTCAAAGACAAAAGTAATTATTTGTATGAACTTGATGTCATTATGAACATTACGCCACCAACATTTCGTTGAAAATATGAGTTTTTTCCACTACAGTGATCACTCCACTATGCGTGATACTGGTAATAGGTAAAATCAAGTGAAGTGACATGTAAGTGAAGTGAATGTGGAAGTGGAAGTGAGAACGGTAATAAGGGCCAATGTAAAAAGGCAGATTGTGTCCGTTTCGATATCAATTTTAGTTCAACTAACTTTTAAGTTAATGATATGATTCAATTTTACTTGCTTTGAGATGTAAATTAAAGTGAATTGTTATGCTTCCTATACACTGAAGTCTTTTTTATGTGAATTTACATACCGCATAAAAAAACCGCATGAAAAAAAACCGCATAACTCTGAAAATCATCATAAAAAAAAACCGCTTGAAAAAATAACCTTAGTAAGTCAATAATTGCACTTATTTATGTACCATTTGGTTCCACTATTTCACTGTCACGTTATTACACTTTCACAAAGTCACTATACTTTAATGAAGCATAACAAACGTTACAATACAGATACGCGTATTTCGGAATATTATTTACATCCTTCTTCAGTGTATCGGTTTTATAAGTTTGTTACTTATAAACTTATAAAACCGATACACTGAAGAAGGATGTAAATAACATTCCGAAATACGAGTATCTGTATTGTAACGTTTGTTATGCTTTATTAAAGTATAGTGACTTTGTGAAAGTGTAATAACGTGACAGTGAAATAGTGGAATTAAATGGTACATAAATAAGTGCAAGTATTGAATATATTCCGCTAACAGCTCCAATTAAAAAAATAGTGCTTAGTAAGTCATTTTTTATGCGAGTTTATGTACCGCATAAAAAACCACATAGTTCTAAAAATTCGCATAAAAAACCAGCATAACTCTGAAAATTCGCATAAAAAAATCGCATAATTCTGAAACTTTGCATAAAAAAAGTCGCATAAAAATCCACATGAAAAAAGACCGCATAAAAAAAGACCTTAGTGTATTTGCATCTATGGATGACGTAAGTTTACCTGATTTTTTCTGTGCATGAGAATTACACCACTAGGGGAATTAAAACAAGTTGTTAAAGAAAAAAATACTGATCAAGCAAAAAAATGGTTTGACAAGCAATATTTGAACTGAAGATTTTTCTATTGAAAATTTTACGTTCGAAATGTTTACGTAAGAAATTTTTGCGTCAGTAATTTTTACGTTACACATTTCTATGTCAGAAATTTTTATGTCAAAATTTTTCGTTAGAAATTTTTACATCAAAATCCGTCAGAAAGGTGCGCGTCTCAAATTGTTCGTGTGAAATTTTACCTCAGGAGTTTTAAGTCAGAATTTTAGTGGTGAAAAATTGTCATGTAGAAAATTTTACATCGCATTTTTTCTCGCCAAATTAATTTGAATTTTACGTTAAAATTTTCACATCAGAATCAGAATATCTGCGTAGCAATTTTTTACCTCCAAAATATTTACGTCAGACATACATTGTTGCGTCACCTCTAAGTTCTGTATCGTCCCGGGTTGGTGGTTAAATGCGTAGGGCGCTGGCCTTGGAAGCCAGTTGTCATATACTCGAACCCCAACCCGGAAGGAGTCTTAGTGTCAGTAGGTTCGTAGTACTGGCCATGTAATGATTCTGCGCGCAATTAATCGGCTGCGAAATCTGTTGAAATTCCACAAAGTGAATATAATGCCTAGACTTTGCTTTTCTTCATCAGAAATTTTTACACCAGATATTTTGGGAAATTTTTCGTCTGAAATTTTAAATCAAAAATTTACGTCAAATTTCAAGTAAAAAATTTTGTTTCTAAAATGTTTCGCATGAAATTGACACGTTCGAGTCTGCTAAGTAGGAAAATTTATGTCAGAAATTTTTTTGCCAGAAGGTTTTCGTCAAGAATGTTAACATATAAAATTTGGGTTACACATTTTTACGTAAAACTTTTTACGTCAGAAAATTTTACGTCACAATCTTGCTTCCATTTTTTTTAGAAACATTAGTTCAGAAAGTTTTCCGTAAGAAAGTTTTATGTTTAGAAATTTTAAGTAGAATGTTTTCACCAGAAAGTTAACGTCAAAAAATTTTACATCAGAAATCACATCACAAATTATACGTATACGTATACGTAGATACAAATTTTTTCGTCAGATTTTTGAAATTTTTTTCGCAAGAAATTTCACGTCAAAAATTTTAAAGTCTGCAATTTTACATGAGAAATTTCAGTTCAGAAATTTTCACATCAGAATTTTTTACATCGGGTTTGTAAGAGATTTTTACAAACTCAAAGCTGATAAAAAAAGAGTGTTTGGTCATGTTCAAGCGTAATAAAGACAGTGTTTTTGCACCGATATTCTACAATGAATAAAATATCGATCCATTATTACATACCTGACTCGAATCGACTGTCAGCCGATTGAACAGCAGCTGGTGAAAACGTCGTATTTGCGAATAAGTACCCTCAGTGTTTCAAGAAGTGAGTTAATGATGTGAAGTTTAACTACAATTTATTTTTCAGCCATGGAATTTTACAAAATAATAGTACGGTGAAAGAACTACAATTGAGACTCACGTGCAGGATTGGAAAATTTCTGTTTTCTATAAGGTTTCTTGTGTTTTTATTAACAATTACTTACTAAAAAAACAACTCACAGTTTGAGTAGCGTTACAAGAAAACTGCTTGAAAAGCTGATTTATTTATCGTGGTCCAAACACATAGTGAATATTATAAAGTCTTATTGGATTCTGTCATTTAGGTCTAATTTTGTGCTTAGAGCACATAACCGTTTTGAATTTTATTTACGTTTCGTCTCAAACTCATCAGTGCATAGCAGTTCAAATTGAACTGCTTAACGCAAAACTCGGTAATTCAATTTGAACCGCTAAACAGACGTGAAGTTTCTGTTATTTGCAGAACACTTTTTGTTTAGCACCCATGTACAAGCTGACGTGCCGAACGAAAACGGATTTTCGACATTAACTAGCCGATCCAGGTTTGGTCAATCAGGCGTTAGCCTAATTTTGTGCTTAGGGCACATCACCGTTTTGAATTTTGTGCACAAACTGAACTGCCGAATTTTTTATTAGGCAGTTCAATTTGAACTGCTATGCACTGATGAGTCTAAGACGAAACGTAAACAAAATTCACTAATTAGAATGTTTGAAAGTTGGAATTGAAATAAAACCCGGAATCAGAACAAGTCGATCGTTACAATGGCTAAATTCAATGAATTGAAATTCGAATGACTACTGCATCCACCATATTCGCCAGATTCAGCCACCATCCATTATTTACTGTTAGCAGATTCAAGAAAAACAAGCTTGCTGGAAGGAGATTTTCATCGAATGATCGCTGAAACGTTGTTCAAAAATCTTAGGAGGAACGTTTGCATTGCTTTTCAAGAAGAGTGCAACGTTTAGCAATCGGTGACTTTTAGTACTTTGCTTTACACAACCCATGATAAACTATATGAATCCAAAAAAATTGCGTTCCGAATGATTCACTTCCTATCCCCTTAACAAGAGAGATAAGAAAATAAATCATCACCTCAGCATGTTCCCTATCGGTACAAAATCGTGCACTGACCAACGCCTAATGACTTCGATTACGATAGGAGCTCCTCCCTGCGATGATCCATCATCATCTTCTTCTTCTTTTTTCGCGCATCGTTCCCAACACCTTCACCGGAGATGCACGCGTCGTACAACGACCCGTCCCAGCGGCTGACCGATAATCGAATCGTGCTTCGGAAGTTTTCCGTGCGTTGCGCGCACATGAATTAAGTCATGCCGTGCACACAAAAAAAAATATCTCCACCGGATGATCGTCGATCGTGAGCCGTATTTGTATTTCGCTCGCTCGCTCGCTCCCTTGCCTAGTCCTAGCCCGAAGGTCGAAACGTTATGCCATTGGGATCGATCATTAAACTAAACCAACAAATAACGAAAAAGAAAAAAATTACGGTAATTCCATGAGCGGCACAAAACGGTCACAGAGGGAAAAACAAATCGCGCACGCGATAGAATCAGGCGCCACAATTTGTTACGGCTCATTGAGGAGATGAAATTTCTCACTCAACGGCCGCCCAGATTCCCCAGGAGATTGTAGGTCGCCACCGTTGCTGTCGGGCGACGACGACGACGACGACGAATGGTCCTCGTTGGTTGCTGCGCCGCGTGCTGATCTGAACACAACGGCAGCTCATTGACAGACGAGCGGCCGATCGAGTTCAGTTCAGTTTTTTCGGTTCGGTGCTGTAAACGTACCAGTTTTTAGTATCGCGATTTATGTTGCTTAAATTGATTGTTGTTTACTTGCATAGATGCGACGGAGAAAAAAAAAACGTAAACAGAAAATCCATGGCGGCGCCTTCGGCTGTCATAAGTCGTCAGGTTTTGCGCCGAGCTCACGATAATTGACGGGAGGGTGGTTCATGTTGAATGTTTATACCTCAATCAGTGCCAAAGATTGGTCGATCGTGCTTTGCATTGCATTGCATTCCATGGGAAGTGAACCAAATGACACTAATTTACGGTTGATTCGATTTGTATTTGAAATATAATTTAATGTCTCGAGGCTTGAAATGTGTAGGCACTCTTTCATTAACCATGAACTTAACAGACCCCACATTAACACTTCTAATATCGAGCTATTACTAGAAGAATACTACCTAATTATTTCAGCTAGATATGAAACCTTAATGCCATAGCGTTTGTCTTCCACAAGCAGGGAACGAAAGCGATATTTGACTGTACAATCGCTTGGTTATAGGCGATTACGAGAGGTATGTACAATTAACTAAAACTGATCGCTTGAGTAAACCCTAGCCTGATGTAACGTCGTCAAACTCACGTGCCATCGTCATCATCGAGCAGCCCGAAAATTACCCATTTTCACGGTTTGTCTGAACAAATGAACGCCGCGATCACGTTAGTGGTGATGGGATGGACCTCCGGGGGTGGTGGCTATCGATAGCTAGCAGAAGTAAACACACGGGAAATGGAAACCAAAACCAATTCCAGAGTGGTCGAAGCGTGAATTTTATTGTTCGGAATTAGTGTTGCCTTTCAGGTTTTTATGGCAGATACGCGAGCTGTTGTGGAAACGACTTCCGAGTCGAGACGGTTCGTTCGAGTTTATATTTATGGTGGGAGTGGGAGGGCAGTTAAAATGTTGCAATTTTCGATAATTGGCCGTATGGCCAAATCTGATTTAGAACAACAAATTTATCCCCTCGCTGTTACCGTGTCGTGTAAGAGATCGAACACACAGCAATAAATCTACCGGCTTAACCTTTTCCAACGATTTTCTGAGCATGATTGTGTTAATTTTTCAATTATATTGGCTGAGCATTTTGTACAGCAGAAGGGATCAAATTCTAGAAAATAAAAGAATTTCGGTAAATTTCACATGTTCTTAAAAACGAAATTCTAAAAATCTAACTAAAAATCCGGTAACCCGTATCAAATCCAAACATTCAAAAAATAATTCTCAAATTTGGAGTTCTTATCCGATTATAACAAAATTTTCGGGAATAAAATGAAACAATTTAAGTTATTTTTTTAGCTATCATTCATTTAATTTATTTCGCCTTTATATCCGAATACGAACGAACCTTAACCCTAACCACAAGGCTCTGCACAACCTCTTAGAATCGACAGTTTTTTTTGCATTAACCCATGCTTTATTCATTTCTTTTACATTCTTCATCATGGCCCAGTTTTTATCTTTTTACCTCTTCTATAAATATGAAAAAAGTATGGAATTCGCTCAAACTTTTAGAAGAACTGAGCAAATGTCCGTATGTGTGTGGGTCTGTATGTGTGTTGTCAACTAAGAGGTCGAGATCTCAGAGAGGACTGGACCGATTTTGATCAAACTAGTCGCAAATAAAAGGTCACCCCGTCACCCTGAACGCTATTGAATGGTTTTGAGATCGGATGTTTACTTTTTGAGTTATAGGAAGATTTATATCAAAATTTTCAATTTTTTGACAATACACAATTGACCTTGAAAACAGAATATGTTTTTAGATTTAGATTCCGCATGGTTGCTATCCAACAAAAGCCATAGATTGTTGAAATCCGTCTATTTTGAACGGAGATATCGATATTTTTGTGTAAGCGACTCCCTGAAATGACTTAAGGAGTTAATCGACGACGAAACCTACGCCAAGGAAGACTCTCGACCGCTGCTCGGACCGCAATATTATACGAAATCGGTGTACCAGGACCTGAACGACGCTGACACCACGGTGGTGATGGAAAAGTTTGGGCAGAAGGTGTTGGTCTGACAAGCAATTTGTACCTGTGGTTTACGGTCGTCGATTTTCTTCACAAAGGGCACAATTAACGCCAAGGTATACGAGGAAGAATGTTTGAAGAAGAGAATGCATAAGGCTTCTCCTCTTTTCTGGGCGGATTTGGCTTCAGTCCACTACGCCAACTCCGTTCTACAGTGGTTGTCAAAAGATAATGTATAATTCGTGGAAAAGGACATCAACCCACCAAACTGCCCGGATCTTCGGCCAATTGAAAGGTATTGGGCAATTGTCAAGCGGCACTTTCGGAAAGAAGGTACAGTGTCCGAAAACATGCAGAAGTTCAAAAAAACTGGACAGTTGCTACCAGGAAAGTCACAAAAGTAAATGTGCAGAATTTAATGAAGAATGTCAAGTCCAAAGTGCGAGCGTTTCACGGCTGCTCGGCCATCCATGGAAGTTGACCATCAATGTTAACTTCCCTCTCTGAGCAGCCTAGATAGCCGTGTAGTGTCGGTAGCGGTTTCCCAACTGCTAAGAATAACGCTACGGTCCACCTGTACCGGTGGTATAAGTCCACCAAACAGGTAAGCCGTGTGGCATCCGGCGGAATTATTTTTTACCAAGAATTGATCCACTGGTTTCCTATTCTATGTCGTAAAAGGCCACAAAAATAGGAACTCCTAAGTCAAGGTGTATTTCCGTGCCGATGGCTGAATGGCTGCAGGAGGTTAAACATTGCAGTCGTGAACGGAATATCTTGGGTTTTTCCCTTACTGGATACACGCAATGCTTAGCAATCAACTTCTTTGATCATCGCTTCGGCGGGCCAGAGATTAGAAAGCTGAGTGTCTGTGGGTGTCCTCAAGGTGGTGTACTATCCCCACTTTTATGGAACCTAGTCGCTGATAGTTTGTTAAGGAAACTTAATAACCTTGGATTTCCGACTTATGGTTTTGCCGACGATTATCATATATTGATGACCGGTATAAGCATTAACACTCTCTTTGATTTAATGCAGCAAGCCCTGCGATCTGTTGAACAATGGTGTTGTCAGGTTTGGATTATCTGTAAATCCGGGCAAAACATCAATGGTGCTTTTCACTCATCGTAGGATAATTACAGGAGCTCGTCCGTTGCAGTTCTTTGCTTCAGGGGTCACTGTGGTCGATCAAGTTAAATACGTCGGGGTTATTCTTGACTCAAAACTGAATTGGTCTGCTCACATTGATTTCAGGATTAAAAGAGCTTGCATGGCTTTCGGCCAATGCAGACGAGCTTTTGGAAAATCATGGGGACTCAAACCCAGATATATTCATTGGATCTACACAACTATCGTTAGACCAATTTTAGCATATGGATGTCTTGTATGGTGGCAGAAAGGAGAAGTCGCGACAGTTCAGTCAAAGCTAAATCATCTCCAAAGGATGGTCCTAATGGCGATGACAGGAGCATTCACGACAACTCCTACTGCTGCTCTAGAGGCGCTACTGTGCATTAAACCACTATATGTGTTCCTAAAACAAGAAGCATTATCTTGTGCATACCGTCTTAGGGTTACAGGGCTTTGGAACAGTAACCCATTAGAATATGCTACCAGTCACACTCGCTTGTGGTCTCAAATGGTTCCGTGGGATGAGTATTTACTCGCTCCTAGTGACCTAACTCTCACATGCAGTTTTCCTTTTAAAACATTCAAAGTGAGCTATCCTCTTCGTTAGGAATGATTGTCTGGTTGTCTGGAACGACAACTTGATGAACACATAGTTTGTTTTACGGACGGTTCTCTGTTGAATGGTCGTGCTGGTGCTGGTATCTACTGTCGTGAAATAGGCTGGAGCAGTCTCATTCACTTGGTAGATACTGTACTGTGTTCCAAGCAGAAATCTACGCAATTCTGTGTGGAATACAATCGGCACTTCAGCAGAGGATCTGTGGTAAACGTATTTATTTTTGTTCCGACAGTCAGGCAGCCTTAAAAGCACTCAGTTCGAATGACTCACGGTCGAATCTAGTGATCGCATGTCGAACTCAAATTGAAGACCTCAGCATTTCAAATGCTGTTTACTTCATATGGGTACCCGGCCATTCTGGTATTACTGGAAATGAATGGGCTGATGAGTTGGCTAGAGCTGGTGCAACGAATGATTTCGTTGGTCCTGAACCAGCTTTACCACTTTCAACTAGTTGGATAAAGCACAAGATACGTTCTTGGGCTGCATCCAAACATGCCAGCTACTGGCGCAGCTTGCAAACTTGCGCTCAGACAAAAGCATTTCTACCAGATTTAAATCTGAAAATGTCAAAGTGTCTACTGCATTTCTCCAAGTATCATTGAAGTATTCTGGTCAGAGCTCTGACTGGACATTGCAAACTCAATTATCACATGGCTACTATTCAACGTGCTGAGTATTATTCGTGTGATTTGTGTGAATGCGATTATGGTACTTCATATCATCTGATATGTAACTGTCCCGGATTGACGCAGCTACGTATCCGGGTTTTTGGTTCTCCATACATGGTTGAGTCTGTGTATGCGGAGCTAAAATTGAAGGATATTCTCTCGTTTCTCACCCAATGTGGTAAGGAGCTATAGTCAGAAGGGTTCATCGTTCTTCCTGGAGTGAATGAATCCCTTCTGTATTCACCTTAAATAGGGTTTGGCAGATTGTTTGGCATCCTCTGGGGGGTACCGCATTTACTTCTGCTCGTACATACTGCGAGTCGTTCTGCATTCTTCCGGGAGTGCAGAATGGTGTCGCTTTTGTAAGATCTCTAAATCCTCTCGGGGGTTGGAGGTTTTATTAACAGCAGACTGTTCGGGACCTCGTAGAGGTTCAGAATTTCCTTCTGCTTCCACTAAATGTGATCCTCAGCAGATTGTTCAGCATCCCTTAGGGGTGCAGAATTTACTTCTGCTTTTATGTGTTTTTGTGTCGTCAATTTTTCCCATCCTCCTAGTTCAACCCTTACCATTTCCTTTCAATCCTTCCCTCTTATATATCGGGAAAATGATGCTAAAAACAAATTGATGGCAAGGCACAAATCTCCAAATATCAAGGGGAACGTGCCATTTGAGCCAATTTGTTCTGATTCCTGATTCCTGAAACTGCCCGGATCTTCGGCCAATTGAAAGGTATTGGGCAATTGTCAAGCGGCACTTTCGGAAAGAAGGTACAGTGTCCGAAAACATGCAGAAGTTCAAAAAAACTGGACAGTTGCTACCAGGAAAGTCACAAAAGTAAATGTGCAGAATTTAATGAAGAATGTCAAGTCCAAAGTGCGAGCGTTTCACAGAAACTAGGATTTTCTTCAATATAATCAGTGAAATGCATAAAAATGTAATTTTTCTACAATATATCGAAAACTGATGTCAAAATATGTTTTTTTCGCTTTTTTATTCAATAATCAATGTTGCTAACTACTTTTCGATACACTCCTTAAACGTTTTCTACAAACTCAGATTCATATGCTCCCAAACAAGGTTCCTGAATTATGTTTGGTTCCGACCTCTGGTTCCGGAACTGACATGTGAAACGAAATTAAAATTGTGTAACTAAATTTTCTCATAGATGGCTGAATCGATCTAAGATTCAAATGAAATCTAATAATCATCTAAGATTCAAATGAAAAGTTTTGAGATCCTATAAAATATCCTGCTTTTCAGTCAGATCCAACTTCCGGTTTATTGGATACAAGGTGATTAGTATAAAAATGTCCATTTCACATAAATTAATCAGGCTAATCAGGTTTGCATATTTGGATAGTCGATAACCAAATAAACTTATTTCAGTTTTAGTGGTAATCAGTTTTCCATTTGAATTTAGTTCGCACTACGATTTCTCAAGAATGTCTACACTGATTTTCAAATATTTTGAAACAAATGTAAACTATACAGCTGCTGAGGTGAATTTATCTGATATAGAAGATGACAATCCCGAAAAGCTTTAAAGTTGGACTCAAAACTATTGCAATTTATTCGTTATATGGCCATACGAATCGGTTTGGGTTATGCTGGTTCCTGAATACCGGCTCTGGAAGTACCTTAAATAACCGTAAACTCGAAAGTGGAACTTACTTCCGCATATCATGAAATGTTCAATCGGTTGTCACACTTTTAGATTCAAATTCGATCCGATTTGCAGTTTCGACATTACAGAGTAATGAGTGATAAAAATCTCAATTTGCCGCTTAAAACGACTGTCATTAAAAGAATGTCATGACAACTGAAACACCGAAGAATATTCATGCAAAAAACACATGTGGATTGATATAAAAGGTATCATCTCACTGCTAGGTGTATTAAACACGTGCAAGTTACAAAGTGTTTTGGGGTTCATTCAGGTGGATTAAGCACGTGCAGTTCCAGAGTGTTTTGTGGTTCATTCATTCGCTTTATACCACTATAACACATCCGTCGTGTAGTGGCATAGTGCCAAATCCACCAAATACACTTACTTTCCGTCGAAGCCTGGCTGCAAAACTCTGAAAAATATAGGGAAAGGCGAAAATGAATGCGTTTAACCAAAAGATTTTGCTGACATGTGAATAACTACAATGAACGGATTGCTGTTAACCAAAATGATACCAAATAACTCTATCTTGTTTTACCTAATATCCAAGGGGAGAGTCGCTTAACACAAACTATATTGTGCCTCTAAAATAACACGTGATATACTGTGAGTTTTAGTGTGTCATGCTGTGCCCCATGAAACAGATACTTGTCAAAACTGAGCCCTTTGTGTGCCGCAAATGTGCAACTGTATGAAAACGAAAGTGCCAATATTGATAAATGCACCAAGGCATCGTGTTAATGTGTGATTGGCACATTGTTCTAAGCGTCCTCCCCTTGTAATATCATCTTTTTACATAGGGGAGAGTGTTCGATTACTGGCACCCTTTTATTTTAAGCTCATAACTTCTGACTTAGTGCACATTATGCGGACGTCTATAAATGAATAGAAAGCTAAAGTCCCTAGCTAACAACTGATTATGAAACTGATTTTGAAAATTGATTCATTTGTTTGAAAATTATCAATTTAGTAAAGCGATAAATTTTGGTCAATTAAAAAAAAAACAGTTCGGTTACCGGCACCCCAAGAAATTTCACTCAAAATGGAAAAATATAAGTACAGACTGCAGTTATTCAAAGAAAACACAGGTTTTTTTTTTCTTTTTGGAAGCGTTTTGGAATAAAGTCTTCATTGTCTGATGGTTACTTCGCCTTGGCTCTCTCGGTCGATGATTCGAATAGTAACGCCTTTGTTGTTGATTTGGCCGGTCTTAGCCGGAGCATCTGATGTATGAGCAGCTAGATGTTTGGCCAAAACTTTGGCTTACTTCATTTCGACAGCAGCCGGCATGTTACTGACAATTTTTCACGATTTGTCGAAAAAAATGGGGTGCCGGTAACCGAAATTGGTAGACATTTTGAAAATGAGAAAAAAAATCTTCGGTTGCGAAAATTTTGATAGTATCCGGTATTAAACCATGAAATAGATCGATTTCACCTCATAAATATCCAATCCACTCACCTTCCGATTGAGGCTCTTCAATTTATGATGCTGTAAAAAAAGTCAGAAAAAACTTTTGTGTTGATTTTCGCGCAATTAAAATTTGTTTTGAACGTAGCAAAAAGTACAAGCGTGTGTTTGCTCCGGTATTCGGCACAAAAAGAACGTGCTGCTATTACACAGACATGACATTTGTCGGAATGACGCTATCTGCTTTCTGTCAACGGTTGGTGCCGGCAATCGAACACCTTCCCCTATTTTTTGGAAAAATATGTTCTACTGATGGCTATTTGTGCCAATTATACACACTTGTATATTTGCGTCTTTATAGATACACATAAAAGGTGCGTCGTAATTTACTTAAATTTACAATTCAAAGTTCGTAAAGATCATGAACTTCATAGTTAGTTTAGCTGAATTTTACATTGATGCAGACACAAAAATTATATGTATATGTTAATAAATGTAATATTACAATCCTGAAGCAAATCAACTGCATGCAAATAGAATGATATCACTGGACCATTTTACACCAATTCTCGTCATAATCCGTTTCTTTAGTTCAATTTTGTTCAAGGACCCGAAAACAGGCTCGATTTGACCAATTAAAATTGGTTCATATAACTTATAAAACTCCAGCGATTCAAGTACATACAGTAGTAATGACAGCACATTCTATTTCACTATCAATTTATCTCCGACACATCCCGAGCCGCTATACCAGTCTCTTTTGGCTTATGTTCAATCTTATTTTTACGATTCGTCTTCGACTCATCAGTACATTAGCAGTTTATGTTGAACTGTTATACCACCAAGCAGTTCAACGCACAACCGCCAAGCAAACGTACAGCTCAAACTCTACTTGAGTTGAAACTTTTTCGTCCTTACTGACGTGCCGATCGTAGGCAAACTTCGACTTACTGGCTGGGTGGCATAACAGTTCAACAGTTATGCACTATCGAGTCGAAGATGAAACTTGAAGAAAAAAGTTCTTCCTGCTTGTTGGCGTAAACTCACTTGAGATCACACCGATTGATGCCACATCAACTTAGGTTATATTAACAGTTAATTTTCGTGTATACTTTATTTTCGCTGGACAATGCTCGCTACCTATTTTTTCCGATTAAGTCAAAGTTTGAGTGAATAATGTTTTAAAAATTATTTAATTATTTACCTAAAATTTACCTCATAGAAAAGCTCGACAATAAGCGATTTCTCCTCAAAAAAAGTAAATTCGATTTTCAGTGCACGAAAGAGGAGAAACTTTGTCACTACTATGACGGATAGAAGGCCTACTTCTGTCATCGATGTCTGACCGTTGTCAACATCACAATCTTCAACCAATAATGGCTATCGAATTGCACTACCAATTGGAAGGGTCGTACGCAACCGAGACGCAGTCAGCAATCGGCACTTGAAATGTGGTCAGAGATCAGAAAAGCAGAAAACGCAAATCGACTCCAGTTTGTTTGTGGGTAACGTGGTTAGAAGTAGGGAAGAAAGTCCTACCGGTTCACACGGGTATTACGCCATAGAGTAAAGCCTAGCGTCACTTAAGGCATTATCCAATGCATATCGTATGCATGGCACATTATTTTCTCCTATCTTTCAATTACCTCCCACACCCACAGCTCTCCGGCTGACCACTTGGTGTCGTGAATGGCCGGCCACCATCGCAAGCAATGTGAGAACCGTGCGGAAGGTAGAGGAACACCACGGGAGAGCGCCATTGTTCATTAGTTACGTACAGGGTAACGTTTCCCGTTTAGTTACCTCTTTAAGGCTTGATGCCGGCGATTATTTTTTTGTCGAACAATTAAATTGCTTATGAGCTTATAACAAAGACCATCAACTTTGAGGGGGATTCGAAAAACACACAATAGCCCTCGAGAAACGTGCACGAAAAAGTGATAAAATAAATTATTGATTCTTGTTTTGAAAAATTCCACAAGCAGTTGGTTTATCTGTTGGTCAAAAATATTCAGTTTCTAATTGGATCCAATCCAAATCGTCTGATCAAACGTATTTAGTTGCGAAAGCGTGAGAACCCAAAACCTATTTCTAATCCATTCATAAATTCATTCCCAATTCGAAAACTAATAATCACTCGCTACGATCTACAAGTACGGTCAGGACGGATCCAATGACTATTCAAGTAGAATAGAATTTCCGCATCCGGAACAAATCGATCCAAAAATAATCTGCCAAATAAAGATAAACAGTTTGCGGATTTCGGCTGATTTCACCCATCGTAAAGATACCGGTTAAACTGACCTAGAAATGGTCATACCAATGGATCGCAGATCGGCTGAATTGGCAAACAAACATGTCTGGATCATCATCCGTTTATAGGCCAACCACATCGCACTTTGTACAGGTGTCTAAATTAGTGTACTGGCGGTTTCACGCGTGTTATTTGCCAGTTCGCTGTCTGGTGGTGGTTGGCCTCCATCTATTATCGTGCTACCCGTAATTGGCCCTCGTTTGCATACTTCTCCAGGCAGCAGACAGATACTTGAGCAGCATCGGATACCCCGAGCCGCCCTTACCGATGGTGGCGGTGGCGATGGCGGCGGCGGTGGCGGCTGGAAAAACTCAAATAGAGTTTGCCTATGAATGAAATTCTTTGTTATTCACACCGGCCCACTATACTCGCTTTAATAGCTTCTCGTTCGAGAGAAGTGTTGGCGGTTAACGAAGATATCGGTTGAAAGTGAGTACGGCGAATGGACCAATTTCTTTGCCCTGAATAAATAACTACTTGTTTTTGTATGGGATCAACATTTAATCATTTGCAATGCAATTGTTTTTTGAAGTGTATTGTTTCTAGCATGTGTTCGATGTGGATCTTTAAGTTGAACCAATATTGCCGTTGAGTTGTATTTTCATGCCAAACATACGATGACGAATAGAATTGATACGTAAGGCTTCTAAAGGGGTCGCCTATGATTCATTTACCGAAAGACCGCCTATGATTCATTTACATTTCAGAAAGCAAAATTATCATCATTGGAAATTATGCTAATCGATGTAATCAACTGATCCCTGAATTCATTCTTGGAGACCTTGTGTCGTTTTTCATCAGTAATCACCATCAAGAGCAACGCAATCATTCCTGCGCCACTCTAACATTACAATATCACTTTTGTAGAACGATTTATGTTTTGCTTCAAAATAGGCCTCAGTTTCACCGATAACCTCTTTACTCGGGTGAAATTTCTAACCGGCGAGCATTTTTTTCAGATCTGAGAACAGCCAGTAGTAGCTGGGAGCCAAAACTGGCGAATACGGTGGATGTGGGAGCAATTCGAACTTAAATTCATGTAGTTTTGCCATTCTTTTGATTGACTTGTGACACGGTGCGTTGTTTTGATAAAACAAAATTTTTTTCTTTGCCATATGCGGTCGTTTTTTTTCGCAATTTCAGCCTTCAAACGCTCTAACAACTCTGTATAATATTCACTGGTAATTGTATTTCCTTTCTCAAGATATTCGATCAATATTACACCACGCACATCCCAAAATACCGAAGCCAGAACCTTTCCAGCCGATTGTTGTGCTTTCGGGACAACGCTTTGAACGAGATTCACCAGTTGCTGTTCATTCAGATGACGATCGTTTTGATTCCGGTTTGAAGTGATGAATCCATGTTTCATCCATTGTCACATATTCGCGCAAAAATTTCGGTTTGTTACGTTTAAACATGGCCAAACACTGCTCAGAATCATCAACACGTTCTGGTTTTTGGGTCTCTACGACCACGTTTGAAGTCAGTAAACCAACGTTTTATTGTTGTTACTGATGTGTCTCCACTTTTCAAGTCATTGCTTCGCTTGAAGGGTAACAGTTCGGCTGAAAAGTTCGTATCGTTTTATAGAAACACACATTTTTTTGCCAAAATTCGTTTTTATTATTCAACATAATTGCCATCAGAGGCGATACAGCGATTATATCGATCTTCCAACTTTTCGATACCATTTTTGTAGTACGATTTGTCCTTTGCCTCAAAATAGGCCTCAGTTTCAGCGATCACCACTTCATTGCTTCTAAATATACACGTATCTTTTGAAGGTTGGTACTAACTGGTATGGATTTAATTCTAGTGGCGCCTTCTCATAGAAACGATACGAACTTTTCAGCCGATCTGTTATTTCTCCCATCAAGAAACAGTGTAAAATCAAAACACGTAATTGTTTTTGATCCATTGTTCTGAAAATAATGAACGTAGAGTCATTCTTAGCAAAATAACTCATAAACTAATGAATAGAATATTAAGGAATTTTAAAGGTTAGTATTAACTGAAAAAAACCTGTTTTAATCCACCTAGTGGTGTAATGATGCCTTTCTCATATCAATCATACTATCATATATAATATTTCAGGATGGCAAACGGCCGGTAAAATCGGGAAAAAGTGGAGAAGAAGCCGGGAATTGTAGTACAAAACCGGGAAAAATATTACTAACTCAAGTATGAGTAACAATTTTCAGTATCATGATTTATTTTTATTCAACATGTGAAAAGTTGGAGGCAACACCCAATTTTGCATTTGAGTGAGAAGTTTAGCAAAAATGTTAAATGTTGAACAATCCATTGGAAATTGGGCCAATACCCCATGTCTCGACGATTTTGATTTCAACGGGGCTCACAAAATTATATCCACCGTATGCAGGGAGTATTTAATTTCCTTCTTTGAGAGCTGAAAAGAATCGTAGATTTTTTTTTCTGAATATGGTTGGATTTGTTCAGTGAATCTATGCTTAATTTTCTTTTGAATGTACTCAACTATGGATTTCATAGTAGAATCACAAGAATGTTGATATTGATGCCGACGAAAAAGCAATTGATGATAAGAGAATCAAATTTAGTTTGGGCTTTTGGAATTGATAGACTCCTAACTTAAATCATGTAATGATTTGAACAATCGATTGCTATATCGAAATCAGCCGAATTTCCCAAAACAATTGCACGGTTCACATCGCTTCCGGTATAAGATCTGTATCCTAGACGGATCAGGGTCATTTCGCCGAAAGCCATTTCGCCGAAAGGGTAATTCTTCATTAGTCTTAATATCGTAATTGGAATTGATAAAAAAAGACAAATAAAAAATGATTATGTTCACTCCCGTTTTGTTGACCTACAATCGTAATTCTGATATGATCCAGAGACTTGAATAATTTTTGTAGGTTTGAACGGAATTCCCGAAACAACTTGTTGACTTTATTGGTGTGAAATTGTTTGTGGAATTTTCTGATAACTGAGTGCAGATGGAAAAATATCTAATGCGGCTTCGCCACATCGTTTTGTTCGTATGCTATCCGACCTCGCAACCGGTCGTTCGGACCTAACTGCAGCAAAGAAACCCAGCTTTGAGTAGACCGGGCAAACGAGGCGGTTACAGGTTTGTATGCAAGAGACCGCCGCTTTCGACGGCGGGTCGGCGGCCAACTCAGCTGGCGTCGCCTCGACGGCTTTGTGCCGCCGAGCCATCTTGGCTTCGGTTATGTGGCTGCGCTACATGCGGAGGTATAAAAACAAAAAGATATTTTTGCATCTAAAAAATGACCCTTTCGGCGAAATGACTTTCAGGCGAAATGGCATTCGGCGAAATGACCCGCTCTCATCCTAGACGATTAGTTCTAAGGTGGGAGATTACAGAACTAATTGAATTCATCATTGCTTTATTGGAAATCCTGAATATTATTGGTAGATGATCTCAATCAAAGTCTGTTTGAGTAGTCCATTCACTACGAAATTTCACATTATTCTGCTAGATCCAAATCAATTCTGGAAGGATTTCTTATAGAAGATGAACTAGTTGGACTATTTTGAAATAAAACTGGTTAGAAATCAGTTTATTATGAAGAACTTGTACTTTCCGATCATTTTTCTGGTTATTCCACGAAAGATGCCAAGCATTTAGAACCCCGTTTAGATCGAAAAAGATCGATATCTAATGCGTTTTTGATAATTTCATTTGATTCATTTACCCATCAATGCAAGCAAGCGACTAGCAATCTCTTATCCTTCATGACGTTTACAAACTGACGTAATCTACACAGACCTTTCCACTGCCTTTGACTAAATTAACCACGCCATTATAGTCGCTAGATTGGACAGATTGGACTTCGGCTCTAACATGCTGCGTTGGATTTATTCATACCTCAATTATCACCAATTATCAATCAATATAAATCATTTTCAGTTAGTACCAACCTTCAAAAAATACGTGTATAAATTTGACAGCTGTCTGATTATTAGTTTGTGAGATATTGCATTTTGAGTGAAGCTACTTTTGTTATTGTGAAAAAATGGAAAAAAAGGAATTTCGTGTGTTGATGAAACACTACTTTTTGATGAAAAAATGTGCCGCCGATACCAAAAAATGGCTTGATGAGTGTTATCCAGACTCTGCACCGGGCGAAGCAACAATTCGTAAGTGGTTTGCAAAATTTCGTACTGGTCATATGAGCACCGAAGACGATGAACGCAGTGGACGTCCAAAACCGATAAAAACGTGAAAAAAATCCACAAAATGATTTTCAATGACCGTAAAGTGAAGTTGATCGAGATAGCTGACACCCTAAAGATATCAAAGGAACGTGTTGGACATATTATTCACGAATATTTGGATATGAGAAAGCTTGTGCAAAATGGGTGCCGCGTGAGCTCACAATCGATCAAAAACAACAACGGATTGATGATTCTGAGCAGTGTTTGGAGCTGTTATATCGAAATGAAACCGATTTTTTTCGTCGATATATAACAATGGACCAAACATGGCTCCACCACTTCACTCCGGAGTCCAATCGACAGTCAGCTGAGTGGACTGCACGCGATGAACCGAACCCAAAGCGTGGAAAGACTCAACAATCGGCCGGTAAGGTTAGGTTATGGCGTCTGTATTGTGGGATTCGCATGGTATAATTTTCATCGACTACCTTGAAAAGGGAAAAACCATCAACAGTGACTATTATATAGCGTTATTAGAGCGTTTGAAAGACGAAATTTCAAAAAAACAAACTTAATTGAAGAAGAAAAATGTTTTGTTTCATCAAGACAATGCACCGTGTCACAAGTCGATGAAAACCATGCTGAAATTGAACGAATTGGGCTTCGAATTGCTTCCTCATCCACCGTATTCTCCAGATTTGGCCCCCAGTGACTTTTTCCTGCTCTCAGACCTCAAGAGAATGCTCGCTGGTAAAAAAATTAGAAGCAATGAAGAGGTAATCGCTGAAACTGAGGCCTATTTTGAGGCAAAGGACAAATCGTACTACAAAAATGGTATCGAAAAGTTGGAAGATCGCTATAATCGCTGTATCGCCTCTGATGGCAATTATGTTGAATAATAAAAACGAATTTTGGCAAAAAAATGTGTGTTTCTATAAAACGATACGAACTTTTCAGCCGAACTGTTATATTCAAAGAGTGTATCGCTCCATCTGGGATTCCGCCAGGCAAGGTCTTGGACCTCTGATCTTCCTCCTGTACTTCAACGATGTGAATCTTTCTTTGTACTGTCCACGCTTATTCTTTGCTGATAATTTCAAGCTATTCCAAATAGTTGGAAGCAACGAGGATGCCGTTTTTCTTCAACACCAATTTAATTTTTTTTTCAAAGTGGTGTAAGATAAATCGAATGGCTTTGAACATTGACAAATGTCCAGTGACGATTGATTGAACTGTTCGACTGAAAATGTCGATCATTAGAAATTTTGGTTGTCTTGTTCCACATCAATGGCTCGAACAATCCCTTGGGTTAATAAACTACAAGGATATACCGTGTATACTATTTCCTCTTAGTCCCAATAATTATAAAACAATTGGATCAATCGATCCTGGGCAATAGTTTTGAGAATTCGGAAGGAATCTTTGCCTACGATTTTCTAAAAAAATAGGCTAGAGTCAAAATGGTACTGATGATGCAAGTTGTCAATTTTGGTCTTGAGCAATGCATGTACAAAATTTCAGCCGAACTAAAAATACCAAAAAATTTTTCAATGAATTCATGGAATCGCATAGTTTTTGGGCAAGAATTGTAGTTGTTTGATCCTGAAGATGTTACCATATTTTTTTCTCGAATTTATTCTGGTGCAAACAATAGTGTCAGAAAGCAATCGTACAATTCAAAACCTCAATTTTTGCTTCAACACTAGATGAATAAATATATTCATCGTAAATTTACCCCCGTCCGAAACTACAAATTTTTTTTCGTTTTTTTTTTTTGGCTATTTATGAATACCGTACCAACATCAAATTATTCATATTTTGAGCTCAACAACTAATCGAACAAATTATTGTTAGTGCCATGTCAAGGGTTCAAAACGGGAAAACGCTCCCCAATACTTCACCTAAACTGCAACTTGTGGCCGGCCGAACTTTATCGTGATGAAAAAATACCGACTTGTGCCTGACCTCTTCTTTTCCGATTCCCGCTTAAAACAATTTAGGGTTAGATGAAATGGCCGACTGAAGACACGGAGGCAGTTCGTAGCTTACGACATTTTTGGGATCCAACAGGCTGTCTGAACTTTCGATTCCGGGGATATAATCTTAGAAGTGACGTAATCGACAAATCGTTTTTTTTTCGCTCTATTTCTAGGGGATTTCTACAAAATTGGGTTTTATTTTCGAGAACTACTTTTGAGTTATGGGGGATCAAGATCGATGATCAATTTCGCTAATTTCTTAACTATAATGGTAAGAGTGGCGTAACCGACAAAACTAACTTTTTTCTTTCAATTTTCTCCAAAATGGATGAGCTGATCCTTACCAGTTTGGACTAATTTGAGATTAATATAGGGTTGTGGCTCAAGTTCCCAAGATCATATGGCAGACACTTCCGGTTCGGAAGACATAATCGTACAGGGTCCGGCACTCGAAGTGTAACCAATTAAAAAGGCCATAAATTCAGTTTGGATAATTACTTTTACTTAATTCAAAGTGCAAAATGTGTAAAAATAATACAAAATTCAGAATCAATTCACTTTTGCTCGATATGACCACCTTTTGCCTTGACTATGGCCTTGAGACGGTCAAAAAACGAATCGCAAGTTGCCGAATGACTTGCAGGTATTTAGGCCCACTCGCGGACAATAACTTTTTTCAGTGCCTCGAGACTGGTGTATCTTTTAGTTCGGACTTTGCTCTCCAAAATGGCCCAAAGAGAATAATCCATTGGATTCGCATCTGGTGAATTCGAGAGCCATTGTGTGGACGTGATGAAGTTCGGAACGTTGTTTTTCAGCCATTCTTGGTTCACTCGAGCTTTGTGAGACGGTGCCGAGTCCTGCTGAAACGTCCATGGTCTGCCACCGAGATGTTTGTCTGCCCACGGCTTCAAAGCAACCTCCAGAATACTTTCCCGATAATATGTCGCATTTACCTTGACGCCAGGCTCGATGAAAACGATTGGAGAGCGCCCATCTGCGGTTACACCGGCCCAAACCATTATCTGTTGCGGGTGCTGCCTCCTGGTGGCCAATCGATGACTCAAATTCTCGTATGAAGGGTCGATCAAGTAAACCCTATCGTTTTGAGAGTTTACGAATTGCTCAATTGGAAAAATTTTCTCGTCAGAAAATACAATGTTCGGAAATTGACCGCTTTCGGCAAAACGAAGCAACTCCTTCGCTCTCTCAAGTCATCAAGTCAAGGCAAAAGGTGGTCATATCGAGCAAAAGTGAATTGATTCTGAATTTTGTATTATTTTTACACATTTTGTACTTTGAATTAAGTAAAAGTAATTTTCCAAACTGAATTTATGGCCTTTTTAATTGGTTACACTTCGAGTGCCGGACCCTGTATAAGTGACGTAACCGACAAATCGTTCTCTTTTTTGGAAGTGACGTATGATCGATTTCAAATGTATTATTGCTAAAAATCTTTGGAATTCGTATAAAAAATCCGCCTAAATTCCTGTCAGAAATGATCCTAATGAAAAAAAAACTATGTTTTAATGAGACTATTTGAATGACCAGAGTAAAGCACTGTCACACACACCACTAGGTGAATTATGAAGAGGTTTTTGATTTCCTTATGGTTTTTGAGTGCTAACTTTTACTTACTGCTTTGAACAAGACTTTTGATTTATAACTTTTCGTTTTTTATTTTCCGATTTTACCTGTTGACTTTTAACAATTGACTTTCGATTTTGGTTCTGGTAATTGAGCTTTGGACATTTGACTTATTTTTTGACCTCGGACTTCTAAATATTGTTCATTAACTTTTGACTATTCATTTTCGACTTTTGTTTTTTGATTTCCGTTTATTTTACATATAAACTTTTACCTTTGACTGTGGACTTAAAAACTTGGTTTTCGGATTTTTACTTTATATTTTGGACTTTTGACTTCGTAATTTTGAATTTGGATCCTGGACCTTCGAATTCTCATCTTTGATATTTCACGTTTTACTTTCAGCTATTGTCTTTAAGGTAGCGCTTCGCCGTGGTCACGGGAGTTCGCTGCCTATCCCGGGGTTTTACGCAATTTACCCAAAATTGTGAGAAAACGGTAAAGAAAACGGAAATTCCAAGAACATACGATTCTAGATAATTAATTTTTCTATCGATTCGTATATAAACTGTGCCTGATAAACGTTTTTATCGAAAGATTTCGTGCGAGTTTTAAAAATAAATGAGTTTTTCCTTATTCTTTCGCACGCACACAATGTCAACGCATGCATTGGGGTGTGAAAAATGCCACATGCGGTAGACGCTAACAACATTTCTTTTGTTTTCGTTGTCCGTTCTCTCTGTGTAAACGTTGAATAAAGATGAGTAGAAAATGTAAGTAAGTGTTACTACTTTGTAAAATAATTTCTATTCATGTTTCAGTAGAACCAGAAATCAGTAATGATTTTCATCGCTACTAGCTTTGACGCTTTGTTGAAAACGTAGCACATCCCTACATATGCGAGTTGTTTATAGCGAGAAATGGAAAAAAGAAAACAAAAGGTTTAACAAAACTCGCACGAAATCTCGCGAAAGAAAAGCTTTCTAACTAACATTTTTCGCCAAATGCATAGTAAAATCATTTACCTACAATCGTATGTTTTTGATTTTGCGTGAATCGGGTTAGTATTGGAGAAATTTGCAATTTAGAGTGAAATTTCAGCGACAAAGCAAGAGGAAGCAGTGAGTTGTCTCGCTTCGACTTGACCACGGCGAAGCGCTACCCTAAGATATGCAAAATAATAGGGAACGAATTGATTTGCGAGTTACAGCTCATCTGTGATGGTAAACTAAATAAATAGCACGTGAAAGGGTTCGGCTTACTGTTGTAATTAATAATACTAAGTTGATTTAAAACTGACTTACTTTAATCTTTATTGCGATAGTCCAAAGGTTCTTTTTTTACAAGTATTCAGTTTGATTTGACTGAAAGTATCATACAAAACACATTTGCAAAAATAACTTCGAATCCCTTGGTAGCTCAACCTCTTCCCTTCATATTTCGTTCAGTGCTTGTTATTTAAGATATTTGACATTTGGATACTAAAACTAGTTTCATTCGGAGATCCAATAAATTGTAAGATGATCGAAAACCAAAAAGTGAACTAACATCTATATAAATTCCTCAATTTATCTTCTTTAAAGTTTGTTTGGTGTTAGTACTAATCAATGATTCCTGAGGATTCCTGAGAACACTAATTACACATACGAAATATTCGCACTCATTCCACCTTCAAAACCAAAAAATGTAACCTACAGAGGGCGCACAAATAAGAGAATTATCATCCAGTGGCTAAATGAACGATAATCGATAT
Organism: Malaya genurostris; assembly: GCF_030247185.1. NCBI lineage: Eukaryota > Metazoa > Arthropoda > Insecta > Diptera > Culicidae > Malaya > Malaya genurostris. The sequence continues at coordinate 39,145,050 of NC_080570.1, read as the reverse complement.
TAACTCAGTTTTAATTCGTTTATCCCGACCGCTACACTATTGAGTGTTCTCAGTCTGAGCGCTTTGTCCATCCTGGGCAATCTGCGTTATTGGAATGTAAGGGAAACGGGGGATGAGCTGGTCAATAATCAGCACCAGACTTCATTTGCGTCTTGATCCATCGTACCCTCGAATCGCCATAACTGACGGGTCGCCCCTCGTCATCGTATTGGGAATCGTGTTTTGTCGTTTATCAATTATTCAACTAATCGATTTCAGTTCGAGTGGAATTTAGGAGACTTCCTTCTAACGGTTGTGATGAGACAAATTTTCATTAGCTGATGAAACTCCATGATCTGATTGATGTAATCATTGAAATCGAATCGCTCGATTTAATTGCTCTACTCGTTTTTAGGTTTCCTTGTACGTTGCCATTTATGATTAGGTTTTGACGGTAGAAAGCGTTGAATTGATGTCATTATTTTGTTCGAATAGCAACCATTACACTAGAATTAATCAGTTTCTTCTATCCATGAACTGCTTCGTAGTGTGCAATTTCTCACGGGATAAAAAAATCGCTTCCATTAACTACGGTGTGTTCGTTTCATGCTTCTACCTACTAGATCAAGTAGTTTTCGTAGGTAAACTTTTACCGTGTATTCGAAATTACGACCATGTGTTTCGTATGGGTTTAATATAGTCTATTCCTTCATACGTTCGGCTGTGTCAGAACAGTTTGATTCTTTAAAATCGCCTGTAACGTACGAAGATTGGCTGTTTGTTTTTTGTCGGTTGCTTGTAAATGGATCCTTGGTTTATTTTTTAAAATTTGTGCACGTACAAAACACCAAAGAAACTCAATTCGATTGCGTGCAACATATATGAGAGAGAGGTGCAATTCTAGTTAAAACCTTTTTTTACGTTGTTCGGAGCAAAGTTACACCGAAACCTCCATTTATGAACTAAACGGGTGTTCGTAAATCGAGTTAATTCGTAGAAAAAAGTTTACGCTACTTGAGATATGGGGTCATGCCGAAATCCAAGATGGTGACTTCCGTTTGGTTTTGTATTCCTTGAAAACATTTACAATATGGCTATTTTTGTCCTCGGCATCTTCGAGCTAAGGCAGTCTGTCATATTTAATAATCGTTGGAAAAAAAATATGAGTACTTTCGAAACGGATTGGATGTGTAGGTACCGAGAAACAACGGTTGAGGTCGTTCTGAAATCCAAGATGACAACTTTTGGTTAATTGATATTCCGCGAAAACACTTACAATCAGAGCTAATAAAAGTCATTTTCATTTTAAATGTCACTCTCAGCTACGCTTGAAAATTATGAGAACAAGATTCATGTCCAGTCAACGACAAAAGCGGAACAGTAGTTGTTCGTTCTTTCATTTGCCCTTTTAGTCATTTTCGGTTGGCAGTGAAAACCGAATACTGCACAATGACGATATTCAACCAAAGCTTTAAGAATCGATAATGACAGAAAACGATATTCAAAGTAATTTTTACCTTTTGGTGTTCGAATTTGTAGTCGTTTTAATTTCCTAAGAGGTTTTGGGGTGTAATTATCTCGATTTGTCATATTTTAAACACTATTTATAACCAAACGTCACAGATTTTCAATGTATCGATGAAAGAATGAGAATTGAAATTATCCTGATTCACTCTGCAGACGTTACTTTGGTTTCGTCTTGTTATAGAGGAACGGGTGATGTTGGCAATTACTCTATTTTCTGTTTGAATGAGAAACGAAAATACTTCATGTCTCTTCGTTTGTTTTGGATGCGGTCATTTACGAATGGGACAGTAAAAAAGCGAATATGGGATTGTCGGATTGGATTCTGTCAGTGAGAATGCTTGACAATTTTAAGCACTATATAAATATTACTTAGCTTACTATATAAATATGTTTGGGGTCATGCCGAAATCCAAGATGGCGACTTCCGGTTTTTTACATTCCTTGAAAACCCTTACAATATGGGTAGTTTTGGAACGGTTTTGATGTGTAGCTACCGAAAAACGATGTTTGGGGTCGATTGGAAATTCTGTGAAAACCCTTAAAATGTGTGTATTTTGGGAACGGATTTGATGAGTACGTGCCAGAACACAATGTTTGGGGTCATTCCGAAATCCAAGATGACGACTTCCGGTTCATTGATATTCCTTGATAACCCTTACAATAGTTTTCCGGCATCTGTTCATTAATCCCCTTTCGAAATTACCCATTTTTAAGGGTTTTCAAGAAATATCGATGAACCGGAAGTCGCCATCTTGGATTTCAGAACAACCTCAAACAGTGTTTTTGTGCATCTAATCATAAATTCCGTTCCAAAAGTATCCCAATTATAAGAGTTTTCAAGGAATATCAATAAACCGGAAGTCGTCATCTTGGATTTGGGACGACCTCAAACATCGTTTTCCATAATCTACTCTTCAAACCCGTTCCAGAAATATCCATATTGCAGTAGTTTTTCTGAATTACCCGGAAATCGTTTTCATCTCATGCAAAAAACACTTTTTACCAAGTAGGTTTGTAAAAAAAAGTTTTAGTTATGGGATTTGATTCGTAAAAAGAAATACGTTAAACAAAGGTGGATTGGATTGAGATTCGTTTGATTGAAAATTTCGAATGATTATAACGACGCACCGAATCAAAAGACTAGTGTTATAAATATAATACTTCTACAAAATAAAATTAACGAAAACGCATGGTAATGTTCGAGGGTGTTTCAAAACGAAAATCCAATTTTTTGGGTACGTGGTACCATAATATCATTAATAATGATCTTAGAACTATTAAAAGTTACACGGGGTTACAGTTCTCTTTTTACGCGGCTTTTTTACGCGGATTACCGAAGTTATGCGTTTTTTAGGCCGATTTCCAAAGTTACGCGGCTTTTTTTTGCTCAAATTTCCGAAGTTACGCGGTTTTCTTGTTTTGCCTTAGAAATGCATGAAACTTCGAGATCTGGTGTTATCCCGAATTTATATTTTTTGTCAATTTTTCGATTTAAAAAATATGTACATATTACACCAGATCTCACCGTTTCTTGCATTTCTAAGACATTCGGCAAAAAAAATGTCGATTTTGGAAGTCTCAAAATTTTTCTATGTCCCAAATTCGATTTTCACAAAAAAATTTATTTTTGATATTACACCAGATCTGGACGTTTCATGCATTTCTAAGATATTTCGCATCACAAAAAAATTCTTTAGTTTTGAGGTTTTTTTAACGCAGATTTCCGAAGTTACGCGGCTTTTTTACGTGAATTTCCGAAGTTACGCGGTTATTTTTGCGCGGTTTTTTTACACGGTACGTATCACCCGCGTAAAAAAACCTCAGTGTACTTAATTAGGCTGGTAGAATAGGTCGCTACTTCGGGCAGTTAGGTGGATTCGCCTCATTCGGTACAATATGGACTCCATTCGCTTCATACCATCCTAAAACATCTTTGGCGTAGTGACAAGATTCCAAAACAGGCCATAATAGCTAGAGAGTGTCACGGCTGCGTCGGAATGGTAACAATCGCTTTTTAGGCACCCGTTACGGTATATTTCGTTCCGGTAGTTACGAAGCTTTGACTTGCTTGACCACAGTTACATGTTGCCTGCCGAACCAAACATTTTTTAGAAAATTTGTTTTTTTTAATCGTCCTAACATGGTCCTCTACACCGTTCCCGGTGCATGGTAATGTAAAAAGACAACCCGGAAAGCTGCTGTATCGTTCGTTCTCACGCAGAGAAACTTCGTCAAATATTCGAGAAACAACTTGTGCGCCCGGGTTTTAGCCGTCGCATTCACCTTGAATGGCTTCATACATTGCCGGTGGTTGGAAGTATGTACGAAGTTGAAGGCATTTTTATTTTTCTGGTCACAGTACGAACCGAAAGATCTGGTCTCTTCTGCAATATTCACTTCACCTTCCGTTCTTCTGGTGATATCTGTTTTTGTTCCACTCCCAGTCTTCCTGGCTGTTGTAAAACGTGTATCGAAAGATTTAAGATCTATGTGGACATTGCTTGCAATAAAAACCAAGCTGTTTTGCAAGTTTTCTTATAACGTTTTCGCTTGAGAAAACTGAAACTGTCTCAGGGTAGTTTTATCAAACAAACACTTTTCACGAAACTGTGTTGGGTTCGCACCTAGCAACGGGGGTTTGAGCAAACCTATCAGGTGTACAACTTGGCTTCCGCCGTTTTTTTCCAAAATTAAAAGCTTCATTGCGAAAAAGTGCTTATAGATGTATTATTCAAAGTATTGTCCGTCGACAGCGACAACTTTCTCCCATCTTTCCGGCAATTTTCTAATTCCGGCTCGAAAAAAGCAGTCCTCTTTTGACGCTATCCATGAAGCAATCCATTTTTCCAACTCTTCGAAGGATTGAAAATGTTGATCTGCCAGGCCGAATGCCATCGAACGGAATAGGTGAAAGTCAGAAGGGGCAACATCTGGGGAATACAACGGGTGGGCCAAGACTTCCCATTTCAGCGTTTCCAGGTACTTTTTGACTACTTTTGCGACGTGAGGCCGAGCATTGTCGTGTTGGAGGATGACTTTGTCATATCGCTCTTGATATTGTGACCGTTTTTTTTTAGCGTGCGACTAAGGCGTATCAGTTGCGTTCGGTAGCGATCTCCTGTAATGGTTTCATCCGGTTTTAAGAGCTCGTAATAAATCACGGTTTTGCCTTCGACGAAGTAGCATGCCCGGGCTTTCCCCATGATTTTCTGCGTTTAGGATTATCGTATCGAACCCACTTTTTATCACCGGTTACGATTCGATGTGAAAACCCCTTACGATTTTGTCTTTGAAGCAGTTGCTAACATACAAATAGACGGCGCTCGATGTCCCTCGGTTTCAACTCGTACGGCACCCAGTTTCCTTCTTTCTGAATCATGCCCAGAGCCTTGAGACGTTTTGAAATGGCTTGCTAACTCACTCCCAACGATTCGGCAAGCTCTTCTTGGGTTTGGCACGAATCTTCATCAAGCAACGCTTCTAGTTGTTCATCTTTGAAGGTTTTTTCTTTTCCTCCACCAAGTTTGTCTTCGACATCGAAATCACCATTTTTAAAACGTTTAATCACCACTCCCGACATGTTCTTTTATTCAGAGCAGAATCACCGTAAGTTTCTGATAGCATTCGATGCGCTTCAGCTGCATTTTTTGCGAATTGTAACAGAAAAGTAAAACTTCCCGCAAATGGCGAGAATTGGGCACATAAACCGGCCTTTTTCGAGCGTGAATAATACGAAAACAAGAACAACTGTCACTGAAACGGCAATGACAATTCGTTAGGCACTGTACACACTCACTTTAAGGCATTATCATCTATGTATTTTGACCAGCCTCAGCCGGTACAGCCACCTATCGGAAAACGGCGGAAGCAAATAATACATAAATCAGGTTCGAAACTGACTCGATTTTCAGTTCAACAACGTTGAAACTAGGCTCAAACAAACGGTTTGACAGCAGTTAGGGTGAGAACTGGGTTAGTTTTGGCATCAAGCGAAAACGACATTACTGACAGATCCGGATTTTCATAACGACCGCACACAATTACCCGCATACGCATGGCTGCCAGATAGATGACTAAACGCTGCCAGCTGGAAAAAAATATAACTCAAACGATACAAACGTATCCACCAGGATTTTTCCACATTGAAATCTTTGACATTTTCAGCGAAGGTGAGAAGATGAAAACGCTCGGCTAACTTAGATACAGGCGACTTCGTTTTGTCAAATTGTATTTGACAACCGTCACTGAATCAAGGCTGGTAGCCGTCTGGTAGCCAAAAGGCCGTGCGGGATACTTTTCGCACTTGCTCTTCTTTCGACGCCATCTTCGATCTAAAAGTTTGTAGTATCTCCAATAATTGATTTTACACAATGAACAGACATACGTTCTTCAGTCTGAGAACTATTTCACGCGTTCATGAAATATTTCCAGAGCTGTACGTATTTATGTGTCCGGGCGAAGAATGCATCCGAGATGGTTACCCTACGAATCCTAGCCAACAGTCAATGATACTTGAAACAGCTTATTTCAGTCAAAACATTGATTCGCCCAACTAACTCTTCAAATTTACCTTTGCTTTCCTGTTACAGGTTCATGGGCGTCTGCGTGCAGGAAGGCCAATTGCACGCCCTCACCGAATACATCGAGGATGGTTCGCTGGAGCAGCTGATTGCCAACAGCGCCGTATATCTTTCGCCACTGTTGAAGATACGCCTTGCCCTCGGAATAGCCCGGGGGATGCAGTACGTTCACGACGTTGGCATTTTCCATCGGGATCTGACGAGCAAGGTGAGCGCGGACGAATCGATTACCAAATTCCATCGTACTGATCGGTATTCTTTTTTTTCTAGAACGTACTTGTAAAGCGGACAGCGGACGGAATGTTCGACGCTGTGGTCGGTGATTTTGGACTGGCAGCCAATATCCCGCGGAAGTGGTGAGTCTTTGGAACCGTGTGCTTGATTCGGAACGTCCTTTAACGGTTTTTTTTGTCTCATTATAGTGGTAAACCACGACTGGACACGGTAGGGTCACCCTACTGGATGAGCCCCGAGTGCTTGAAAGGGCAATGGTACGATCAGACCAGTGACGTGTTTTCCTACGGGATCATCCTCTGTGAGCTGATCGCTCGGGTGAGTTGTGCGAGGAGGGGTGGGGGTCAAATCCACACAACACAAAAATGACGATTCCATTTTGCAGATCGAGGCTGATCCTGACATAATGCCAAGGACTGATTCGTTTGGGCTGGACTATATTACGTTCGCCGATTTGGCCCCGAACGACACGCCACCGGCGTTTCTAAGACTGGCTTTCTATTGTTGTACCGTAAGTCAAATTGACATGTTTCAGAAATAAATTGCCATCTTATGTTTAACAATGTTTGTTTGCAGTATGATCCAAAGAGTCGCCCCACATTTACCGAGTGCATCAAGAAATGCACGTTGCTGTCGGACGTGTGTGAGGACAGCTACAGTCATCATCAGCAGCAGCAACATCCTCACCACAGGCATAGTATAAGCAATGGCACTAACCCGAGTACCGCTCCTTCTTCCCATTCGCCCAGCAATGGCAGCTGTTCTTCGGCGGCAACACAACCAACATCAACATTGACCTCGTTCCCTTCTGTACATAATAGCAGTAATAACTCTAGCGTTAGTAACTCATGCAACGGAACCGCATCGGTCGCCTTGACGGCCGGGGTCGGAAAACGGAATTCAATTGATCTGGCGACTGGCGAACCGAGCCCTGCCGGCAAGGAGATTCTCAGCCGTGAAAACAGTTTGAACGGGGATCGCGACGCAGATAATCCAATGCACCACAGAAGATCCCTATCGGAGAACGTCATCGTTTTTCCACCTCACACCACTCCCAGCGATAAGGCACGGTATCACATGCACCAGCGAACATCCGGTAGCAGCAAGCTAGCGGAATCCGTTATCCCCGAGTCGCCTACCTATTCGAACCAAACACTGCGGAAGGTGGCCGAAACGATGCTGCTGAAGGATCCGCAGTACAAACCACGATCCAAAACCGATCAGGGTGGTCCACTGAAAGCAAATCCGTTCGCTGCCCTGTCACAATTGAAGGGAGTTAAAAAGATCCTAGGGCCGAATCCGGCAGTAACAACGTACAGTTCCGGTGATTTGTTTAGTTCGTGTTTCGAAATGTCCGCACCGTTGTTGCGTGAATGGAGCATAGTTCAAAGCAGAACGGCAAAAAATCGAGACGGTGTTAGTAGTGGCGGTAGCAGCTCCGAAAGTCAACCGAAGAGTTTACCCAGTTCACCGACGTCACCCCGGAAAGAGTATTGCGATGAGGAAATGGATACTGTCGTTCTAAGGCTGAAGGTAAGTACGGTGACAAGTGGGAACGTGTTTTTTTTACGCTAATCAAATCATCTTATTTTTAGAACAAACCCAAACCAACGGAACCGTTGGAACAGAACGGATCCAACGACGACATGGGGGTCAATGGGGCAGGCTACAGTTTTGCTCGGAAAATTTCGCTTGGCGGTTCGGCAATCAAGAAATTTCGCGCCAATTTCACAGAACTTTCTAGTCACCCTCTGTACAAGAGCGGCGCAATCGAGACTGAATCCAACAATACGAACGGTGAGCAAACGGTGGCCACGAGCGCCAACACCGACAGTGGCACCGAGGAAGGTGGAAACGATACGATACCTCCAGTGATCAACGGAAGCACGAACGGAATTAAAAAGTCATCCTCGACCATGATGGGCGAAGGAATTTTGGAAACGCCTAGGATATTGACCAGAAGGGGATCGACCGAGAGTGGATTTTTTTCCTGTCTAAACGAAGACTTCAGTACGTACCGGTCACCGCAGTGTAGTTGCATGGAAAAAGGTAATTTCGAATCGTCGGAACGGCTGCCAGTGTGCCGGTGTGTGTACGGGGGCGTAAACAATTTGGCCGCTAGATTGGAAGATCTCGAACTGTCGTCCAATCAGACACTAAACGATAGTTCCAGTGTGCTGCTGTTCGATGATTCATCGACCAATGTGAGTTCGTTGCGAAGCATGGATGACCTGGAACTGTCGGACTCAATCCGTAAAAAATTCAACTATCGACACCACGTGCTCAGTAACGTAGACATAGATGCGCGATCGATCGATATGGGACTGATCAACAGGCTTGCCCTGGATTCGGAAATCAACAGCATGATCCAGAAAAATCAATTTACAAATCAGTTGCTTTACTGTAAAAATCGTTCTTCGTCAATTTTCACCGATAGCTCGGATGACATTAGCTCTTTGGCAGGTTCGGATTCGCTACTGTGGGACGATCGATCATTCGCAACGATCCCCAACACACGATCGGCCCAGATTGCCAAAATCGTCGAATACTTCGAACGCAAAGGACAAACCTTCAAACCATTCACAGTACCTGATTCGGCCTTCGGACTATCCGCTGGTCATTCCGGCTCGTCCACCTCGTCCACATCGTCCTCGGCTTCCGGTGCGCACCATCCGTTCCAGTATCATCATCTACATCGGGCCGGTAGCAACGGAACGGCCGATTCTATCCGACCACCGTCCAATGGTTTCTGTAAATTTCCAACCGCTGCCGAACTTCGCCATCGTTCGGAGTACGAAGCGTTCTGTTTGGATCTGGAACGAAAACAACCGAACTCAGCTGGTATTCAATCACACTACCATTACCATAATCATCCTCAACCGCAGCAGCAGCAGCAACAGCAGCAGTCACAAGCGCACCATCGATTGAACAACATTTGCGAAGGAAACGTCCGCTCGAAGCTACAGCTTTTCGACAAAATGAAACAACAGAATGGTACCTGCGGACAACAGCCAGCGTCCAATTCCGGTAGCTGTAATAGCATCAGCAGCAGTAGCAACAGTTGTGGAACCGGGTCGTCCAGTGGGACCTGTAATGGAAACAGTAGCCAGTAGATCGATCGGGCGACGGACGGATTCATCATCAACCTCATACAAGCGTGTCAAACACATACGTTGTGATCAATTGTAGGCCAATTTTCGGACACTTTTCAGTTCCATTGGCGAGGGATTGTGGATAAACATTCGATAACGAACAAATCAGTTCATTTTTGTTCTGCTTCATGTATGAATTTGGACAATGCTCTCGTGTGTAAATTGGTTCCGTTCTGACAATTTAGCTGATTGAATGTGGCCGCTTACCGCATCCTTATCAGTTGATTAAAGCCAGTACCGGCGGCATTGAGAAGTAACGATGTTACGAAATCATCTACCGCATTGAAATAAAAATTTAATGTGGACAATGGGCAATGCTATCAGTTCAATAATCACGAGTGGTAAATTGATTGCATGCGAATTGATATTGGCAAACACTTGGCAATGACTTTTAAACTGTTTTCATTGACGATGTCGAATCGCGAAATATGTAACGAGAGTTTGAGCCTTTACATGTTGATTTTTAATTCCCTTTTATTTACTTCTTTAAACGAATGAAGTTTTACATACTTTTCGATACGCAGAACGCATAAGTCAACAACAGTTTTGAGTAACCTTTCCAATAATATTTATATCATTCTTGCTTCAGAACCCTGGGTAATTTCTTCAAACGAACTGCTGTCACAAAACTGAGTAGGCTTCGTACTGAACAGCGATGGCAATTGACTAGATTTGACAACAGCAAAAAAGAATTGTAATAATTTCGAAATGAAATGAACATCAAATTCAATAATTTTCTGTTTTTAAGAAATATTCCATTACATCACCCTAACTGAATACTATATATGATGTTGATATGAAATTATGCTTCTTTTCAGGTAATATTACACCAAGATTGTTGCGATATTCGCCCTTATTCTGAACAACGACGTATTGATTTTTCGATCGAATGTGGTTCGATCGAATCATAGCTACCTTTGATTTTGCTAGCGTTATGAGGAATACAAATGAAATACGAGCGAAAAAACGATACGACGTTATTCAGAATAAGGGCGATTATATCGCAATCGCTGCACATCAGTAGTAAGTAGTGATGTGCAGCAATTTTGATGTAATATCACAAATGTGTTGGTGTCGTTCTAAAGGTTGTAATATTACACGAAAAGATGCATAATTTCCTATCAGAATCGTCTAAGTATTCATTCAAGCTGAAGTAAAATACTCAATACATTGTTTCGATGTCATAACATGTGATTTATCTGCAATATTATTACATTTGATGTTTAGTGCGTCTAATTTTTTCTCACATCGATTGATAATCACATCGAGAGTATTAAAATTCTTTTTTTTTGCTGTGTAGGATTAGGTTGAGCGCGAACTAAATTTAACTTTCTCGATTGAGCAGAACAGCGGGCCACTGTGAAGATTGATATTCCTCCCAACAAAATTCAGTTTATATTAGAGGCATACATAAGTTGCGATTTTTTTTCGAAATTTGAAACTTGATTTACAAAAAATGGTTACTACTTTTCCCTTTTGTTTTTGGCAATTCACGGATATATTTCCTTTAAAAATTCGACCGGTTTGGACAAAATCAACGAATCGATCAATTTTTTGACTTCATCATCATTGAAGAAGTGCTGTTCAGTCAGGCCTTGCTGTATCGACCGGAACGAAATAGTAATTTTTCTTCCCGGTGAACGATCAAATTGGTTAAAACCGGGGTAAATGAAATAAAAACAAGTAATCGGCAGGAGTAATTGTCATGGCTATACGGTGGGTGGGCAAGGACTTCCCATTTGAGCTTTTCTGAATAAGTTTTTACCGGCTGTGCGACATGTGCCATGTTGCAAAATTACTTCTTCGTGTCTCGGTGTATTGTGGTCGCAATGCTCGACTCAAACGTATCAATTAAGGGCTGAGGCCAGTGTGTTTTAGGGTGATTTAGAGGGCTATTTTCACGCTTCAAATCTGATGATATCAAAAAACCCAACTGACAATCTCTTAGAAAAAAAAACCCAAACCCAACTGACAAATCTCTTAGACGAATATCAAAAAACCCAACTGACAATCTCTTAGAAAATTAGTTTAGATTATTCTGTGAAAATTGCAGAATGATTGTTTGACTTTAGCGGTCGGGAAAGTCTTTTTCCAGAAGGAAGAATTGCATAGCTGAAAACGGCAACTTTCAACTTGTTCATTGAATATCTCGCCTTCAAAAGCATGAATCAAAAATCTATCCTGATAATGTCTAGATTTCTAGAATTTTATTTAGATGCGATTAGTGCATAAAAACATATATGTTGTCGCCATGAAAGTGAAGGGAAAGTTATTTTGTAAAGGTTATTCGATTTCTATGGCGGCGAAATTTTAGTTTTTTTTCCCTTCGAAACATGAGAGAGAAATAAAATCGACTCAAAAAGGCTGCCAAACAAGCGGCAGCTTTCTTGGATTTTATGTGATGTAGTCAAACTTGTAACCGAAAATATCAAAACTTTCTTGGCCACCCGGCCACATCGAGAGTCATTTTAAACATTTGCCAGAGAGCATGGAGAGATATGGAATACGCACAGCGAGCCACGTGGTTTTACGCGACCTAGTGTATTCAGCCCTTAAAGATGAATATTATACCATTTTCGTTTATCGATCAGAGCAGCCCGAAAACTAACCAAGAGTCCCCTAAACCATTTTTGTGATGTTTATTTTAGCAACCTAGGGTCGTTCTAGATCGGACTCCAATCGCGTAGTTTCGCTCTGAAAATTTTCTCGGGTCGCACCATGACATCCATGCGAGCTTGTTTATTTTTTCTTTTTTTTATGAGTTGTTAAGGGCGCGTACCACGTGTTCGTTTTACTCAGAGTCAGAGTCGCCCGCGTGTAGATTCAATAACGAAAACGGTATTAGAAAAGGTCAAGTGCAAATGACAGTTTCTCTTTGTTTACTTCCTCTTTCGATTATTAGATCCAATCAACAATCCTTCTATCTAATCTATGACATTGTTGATGGTTTAAACTGACTAAGTTGATGGTTTAAACTTTCGATATGCACTGAAGAATTTGTTGGAAATTACTGGAATTTGTCAAAATAATTGAAAAAGAAAGTAAACAAAGTGTAATGTGACAAAGAATCATTTGCACTTGGAACCTTATCTAATGTTCATCGAGAATTGTCGTCGGTAAATCTCCCTCGTGATTCTTTCATTCGGTTGTAGTAGCTCATAATACACCACATCCAGCAGCAGTCCCACCATATCTAGAGCATAAACTTCAGGTCATGCATATTCAGAGCGACCGTCGATGACGCTAAATGACCGGATAATCCATACGTTACTCGACGTTTTGGATTATCGCATTAGACCCGCTTTCCATCGTTAGTAACAAACAACTTTTCTTTTGTGCCATTGGAGAACGGTGTTCAAAGTCGCTTTGGTTCAATTCATGCGACACCCGATTGCCTATTTTTCGGATCATCTTCATTGTTTTTAATCGTTGGCAAATGGCTGGCTGAGCAACTCCGAGTGATTTTGCAAGTTCTTCTTGCGTTCGCCACGGGTCTTGATCGATCTTCCTAGTTTAGTGACGCCTAAATTGTCACTTTTGAACCGTGCAAACCGCATCTGACACGTTCGCTCAGTTAGGGCATTCTCCTCATACACTTTCACCAAAATACGATTACTTTCGCTGGCAGTTTTCTTCATATTCAAATAATAAAAAAGGACTGCCTGAAAAATTACTTTATTCTTAACAAAATTCGTCTTTTTCGTAGAAAAAAAAAACTATTGTTTACGCTTCAGCAAAATGACACATACTGATTCTAAAACTGTGTGCATCCGATATTAAATCACGAAATAGATCGATTTCACCTCAAAAATATTCAAACCACTCACCTTTTCGATTGCTGCTCTTCAATTTATGAAACTATAAAAAAGTCAGAAAAAACGTTTGTGTTGATTTTCACGTAATTAAAATTTGTTTTGAACTCAGCAAAAAGTACAAGCGTTTGTTTGCTTCGGTATTCGGCACAAAAAAAAACGTGCTACTATTACATACACATGACATTTGTCGGAATGACGATATCTGCTTTCTGTCAAAAGTTGCGGTGGGGTACCGGCAACCGAAAATAAAATTTTATTGTATTTTCTCAATAAAATGAACTGTATTTTTCGGGTCAGGGTCATTTTGCAGAAAGCCATTTCGTCGAAAGAGTCATTTCACCGTATGGGCCATTTCGCCCTTCAATTGTCTTAAAATGGTAATTGGAATTGATTTAAAATAAAGACAAATACAAGATGACAGCGTTAAGGCCCGTTTTGTTGATCTACAATTATAATTCTGAAATATCTCATTTTTAAAATAACGGATAAATTCATTTACCCGCGTTTAATCCAGAAAAACGGCGAGTTGGCGGCCAACTAAGCCGGCATCGCCACGACGACTTTGGGTCGCCGAGCAATCTTGGATTCGGTTATTTGGCTATGCCAGGAGCGTTTTAGGGCTGAGGTCAGTATGTCCCGTATAAGTTTTGAATCAACCACGTGTCTCGCTCTTCGTATTACATTTCTCTCCATGCTCTCTCTCGCATATGTGTAAAATGACTCTCGATGGGCCGGGTGGCCAGAAAAGTTTCGATTATTTCGGTTACAAGTTTGACTACATCAATCGGTCGAACGGGATTGATATAAATATAAGCATAAAATGTGTCTGCATCCAATACCGCTTGTTTGGCAGCCTTGTTGGGCCGATTTCATTTATCTCTCATTTTTCGTTACGTTATCAGGAAACTGGAGCAGAAAAAATGGCGCGTGCATAGAAATTGACTTACCTTCACAAAAATAACATTCACTTCATTTTTATCGCGACAACATATATGTTTTTATGCACTAATTCTAAATTAACACGTTGACTGCCAACTACGAGATAACTCGTATATTCCGTTCTTTGCTAGGACGCCGACTACGAGTTATCTCGTACTGTGTTTACTTGCCATTGTCGCGTAGCTACGCTTAAACTCGTAGCATATCAGTGCTAATATGGATATATGGCTTCTGGGAAGAGAACAAAAAATCAATGTTGGTGACATGAACAGAAATTTTATTAATAATATAATTATAGTCTTTAATAATATAAAATGATTAAATGGAATTGGCTTTTTAGACCGGAATTTTGAGAATGGTCGTGGCAGTCAACGTGTTAAATTATCTAGACATTGTCAGGATAGACTTTTGATCCATGCTTTTGAAGGCGAGATATTCAATGAACAAGTTGAAAGACGACGTTTTCAGTTATGCAATTCTTCCTTCAGACAGCTAAAGTCAATGAATCATTCTGAAATTTTCACAGAATAATCTAAACTAATTTTCTAAAAGATTGTCAGTTGGGTTTTTTGATATTCATCACTGTTTCTGAGAAAATCAGATGAAAATAGTCCTCTGAAACACCCTAAAACACACTGGCCTCAGACCTTAAAACAAAACAAAAATAGTGTGATGTATTCTAAATTACCCTTTCGACAAAATTATCCTTCCGGTGAAACTACTTTCGGCGAAATGACCTTTTCGGTTAAATGACTTTCGAAGTAATGGCAATTCGGTGAAATAGCTTTCGGCGAAATGACTCGCTTCCGTATTCTTCATATCGAAAAATTAATACAGAATTTTAAATCTTCAACGCATCGAGTTTCGATTTGCGACAATACAAAACGTCAGAAAAAAAAACAATGGAAACACGTAGCGAATATAAATACACTGAGGTTTTTTTTATGCGGTTTTTTACGCGACTTTTTTATGCGAATTTTCAGAGTTATGCGGTTTTTTTATGCGAATTTTCAGAGTTATGCGTTTTTTATGCGAATTTTCAGAGTTATGCGGTTTTTTTCTCTCCTTTTCATAATGTTTTTTTTTTCATTATTCATTTTTGTTCAGAGTGCGTCACAACAATTTTGCTAAGGAGGCCGGGTATAGCGTGATGGGTTGAACGATGCCTTTCACGCAGCCCATCTGGGTTCGATCCCCAACTCCGCGCACATAGGGTCAGATAGCTTTTCTAGCCCGAAGAGGCGAACAACCTTAAGATTAACACCTCTATAATCGAAACAAAAAAAAATTGCTAAATTTTGTTGATTTAAAACAAAAGAAAATTGTTTTCACAAAAAAAAACAAAAAATACATCAAATTAAAATCATCGTCGAACAGATCCGTTTCTTAGAAAAAAAAACTGATTTTTTAACGTAAACATTTTTCGATGATTAATTCGTTCATTTTGTTAGTTTATTTTGAACTTAAAATAAAAGGGAAATAAAACAAACTTGAGTTTATGAAAATAAATTATCTGATATTTATTTATTAACAATTTTTCAAATTTTGGGACTTAGAAAAAATAGTCCCAGAAATTGATTTTTTCAAAAATTTTTTTTTTCGAGATGCACTAAATTTCGATGTTTCATGCAGTTTTAAGAGTTTCGGCATAAAAAAAATTTCGATTTTGGAAATTTCATGTACTCCCCCCTATGGTGCTTTTTCAAAATCGAAAATATCAAACCTTTACCACCGGCCAGCACCCCTTACGCATGTCCGATTTAGGTCAAATTTTGCATGAAGGCTTTTTTCGAGGTGCTTAAACTTTTGAGCACTAGAGCTTAACGAAAATAGAGGTGATCCCAAAATTTTAGCACCCTTTTATATATAAGAGCGATAAAAATCAACGTGTTTTGTCGGGTACGTCACTTTTACAATCATATCTCCGGAACCAAAAGTCACAGCCATTTGATCTTCGAACTTGATCAATGGCCCGACAGTAGCTTTCAAACGAGCCCAAGTTTGTTCGAATCGGTTCAGCCATCTCTGAGAAAATTGAGCGCGTTCAAATATCTTCGAAAAGTGCACACACATACACACATACACACACACACACAGCCATTTTCCGATCTCGTCGAACTGAGTCGAATGGTATATAACACTATGGGTCTCCGAGGCTCCGTTCGAAAGTAGGTTTTTCCAGCAATTCTAATACCTTTCTATAGAGAAAGGCAAAAACTGATGTTTAAACGCAAACATTTTTCGATGATTAATTCGTTCATTTTGTTAGTTTATTTGGAACTTAAAATAAAAGGGAAATAAAACAAACTTGAGTTTATGAAAATAAATTATCTGATATTTATTTATTAACAATTTTTCAAAATCGATGTACTGTTTTTTTTTTCATTCTTACGCAAAATGTACTGTTTTTTCGTAAAAAAAAACTATACCAGCGTTAGTTATGATTCACTACAAAGCAAAATAAATAATTCTTTATCGTCGTTTGATCCACAATCCAAATTCGGAATTTTCTGAACCTAGGGTCCTAGGCATTATGAAAATATCAAATGTATCGTATTTCTTATGAACGTATCAATGGATAGTTGGTTTCGGCTTACTAACAAAATTCAAACCCCTTTTTTCCTAGCAATGGGTTCAATCGACCAGAGCGCCATTGAAGTGTTGAAGGGGTTATACATAAATTACATATTGGCTCAGAAACGACAAAACAAATGGAACTGGAATCATTGTTTCAAAGCGGAAAAAATGTACGAGCAATAAACTGAAACTGATATCAAGTTCATCGTAAAACGTGTTGGATGTTACTGAAAGTTTGATAAAAAAAAACAGCATCTTTTGTTCATATTCAAGTGTAAGTAGTATAACCTAGTAAAATTTTTAAAACTGACTTGGATGAGTCGAACAAAATTAGTGGAACTGGATGGCCAAGCAAAACCGGAATCGACGATAGAAAATACGGTTCGTACATCAATCACGTGACGCGCTGTTGATTGAAATAGCTTATGTAGTTGTTAAGCCTAGTGAAAAACTCCGAGCATACTACGTAAAGGGCCTTATATTTTTCTCAAAAAATCCACAATTGGAACAATAATCCAACTTCAACAGCTGCGTACGTGTGTGAACTGTAGGCAAATATACATTTTTTGTAGAAATCAACACTTGGTTTATTTTCCTAGAAAAAAAAGCTATACACCGATAGAAAAAACAGAGAGAGAGAGCGGATAGAACCATTATCACTCAATTATTGGAGTACTACAGTACCGACACAAGAAAGTACGTTTGCAAAACTTTGACGTCCATTAAAAGGTAAATAATTGTGGATAGAATCTAGTGTTAAGTGAAACAAAAACAACAACAACAACAACAAAATATACTAAATGTAGTTCCAATTGCATAATGCAACCAATGCCAAAATATTCTTCCCAGCAGTATCTACCTATTCTACCTGCGCATTATCAGTCTATTCAATCATCGATTCAATCGTCTTCCCCGCAATTTTACGCGGGACGTTGTAACAACCTGTATTAAAGGAGACCATTTCTTCCACACATCAAATGCCAACATTATTGTCCTATGAGATAGTCGTGATCCTCCTCAGAACACGAGCCACAAACTTTAGCGATAGTTTTCCAACTCAGTATTCTAAGTTACTGCAGATCAAACAGAGACAGCCAACACAACACGCCACGGCTGCTGGATGATTTTATAACCCTTTTTTGGTTTCATAAAACCTGCGAACGGTTATTCAATCAACTGCAACATGGTAACCAGAAGCACACAACTTACATGGTCACTAGTTCTGTCAACGAGTTCTTAAAAAACCTTTGACACAGTTAAGCAACAAGTCACTAACAGCCTAACAGCTTTTCATGCAAATATTTTCGTGTTCTAAAATGAACCATTCAGTATCTTACCCTCCCCCATTATCGTATCTATCGTAGTCGATAAGTTCAGATTGTAACTAACCTTAATTCACCTATTTTATCGTATTTTCATAGTTTCAAACAAGAGTATACTTTACCATGTGTTGATTACCAACAATGATTTAAAATAAATGGGCATGATTGCAATACTAGCTCCTACTGTGTTACTTTACGACATAATTACTGTAGACTACCGTTTCTTCATCAGTTGAGGACTACTCTAGAAGACAAGTATGTTTATTGCTTAATGCTTACAAGAATCGAGATTAGGCGTGTTTAGGGAGTACGAACTTTGTTTTAGCATTAGCATCATAAGCATCGGAACTTTGGCTTGGCAAAGTTAAACAAAACTTTTGTAGAAAAAAAAACAAAATATTTTAGTTTTCTGTCGCCCCAAACCGCGTTAGTTAAATATTTATTTCGCTTTGTCACAGCTTCGGCAGCTGCTATGGAGCGAGAGTAGAGCAGCAAAGAACACAAAAATCTACCACAAACTGAAAAATAAACTTACATTAAAAACAATTTAGCTTCTAAGCATCTATCGAAGCCCCAGCATCAGTCGTTTTACGTTAGGTGGACGTTGTGTTTTACTGGAAACAAAACCTCTAAAACCCCTCACACATCGAACCACGACAGTGAGAACCGGAAACAATAGCACAACAACAGTGACAAAAAAAAAAGAAAATGGCCAGCGCTCGGCTGAATTGCACGAACATTTCAGTGTGTGGTTCTGTTTTAGCGCTGCCATCGATTACCGACAAAACTGTTGATGGTTGTAGACACACATACACCCCCCCCCCCCCCCCCCCCACTTCAAAACACACACACACATAAATACACAGTTCATGCCAAATTCCGATGGAATCTAATCGGTACCTTATATTTTTATGAGATGAATTTAAACGACACGAGAAGCCAACGCAAAGCAAAAAGAAACATACGTTACGTTGTTATATAAACGTTGTGCACGAATACATGTTGAAGGCAAGCTTAGTATTATATTCATACAAAATTCTATATCTGTAAAGTATCAGTTTTCCAAAACAAAACCAGCATGTTGAGCAGTGTTTTGACGACCTGGCTTTGGGCAGCCAGTCACGAGTTCAACGGCCAAAATTTTGTGAGTTCGTGGTAGAAAAAAAGCATTGTAGCTGTTATTTTAAGAAAATTGGATAGTTTGAAAACGATTTAAAAAAAAAGTTAAGAAGAAATTGGTGAAAATCATTAAAACACAAGAGATGAATTGTATTTGTACATACTTCAATTATATATTCGATCATTATTCAATCGAAAAGAAAAATATTTATAAATAAAATTGTAAAAAAACGTTGTTAGTTTTTAACTGAAAAATACGATGACGCTCGAATTTACTCAATCCAATCAAAACGAAATCATGATCAACATCACGGCCACCAGTCTGTTGATATAACGATCTGTTTTTTGATCGAATATGAAAACTTCATTCTGCAATCCTCTCCACCTGCACCTTATCCATTATCCTTCTTTGTCAACGATGATGGAAGATGGGAGCGACCGGCAATGGTGGCCAGCTAGGAATGGTATTAATTTCCCGTACTATTCTTACAGAGCTCTGATTAGTTAGCCCTCTAACTCGCAAGTCGCAGTTCACAGAGAGAACAATGCGAGTTAGATGGTTAATCAGCAGAAAACAACGCAATGCAAGAAAACTCGATTTCGATTGGGCTCACATTCGATTGAAATATTTCGATTTTATTGAAATATACAGATTCGGAGTGTGCATGTTGCATACATATTAGGCGTTTACAATGCATATCACAGAGCAGTATCTCATAAACTGAAATTCTTCTACAAGTATGCTGCATGGACGGGAGCATTTTTCAAGTCCTATAATTGCTAATCTTCACTCCGAAACGACCTTATATGGTCACCTTCAATTGATAGATATAGTTGGAAATACTTCCATACTTGCATTTTAGTTCCATATTGAAAATCGATAAGTTCAGAAAAAGATGAATACATATTTCGTAAATAATTTGCGTTTTTCCTTTTCATTACGTTTCGCCTTAGACCCGTCAGTGCAGAGCAGTTCAATTTGAACTGCTTATGGCAAACTGACGCTTTTCCGCTACTCTCATGATACTACTGTATTTAATCACATAAATGGATTACAGTATAAACTTTTCGTCTGGAATGAAATATTGCATTATTTTTATTCGTTTATTTAAAATCTGTTACGCAACAAGATGGGATCTATATGCGAGTGCTTTTGTAACGAACGAAAAGATACTCGCATACCGGACCCATCTTAGAATGCCATGCTTCTTTCGCACGTGTTCGCAGTTTCAAGTTTGATTTTCCATCGTTCGATATAATTAAATTTGTGATATGTCTGCTCTTGATGCAGGTAAATTGTATGGTACGACTCTTCCACGGAAAACAGCTTAAACAATGACTTTGCAGATTTCAATACCATCAGCCAGGCAAGGCATGTTCAGAATATGTTCATACCACCCATACGTATGGAAATATATACAACTAGCTGAATTACCCGGCGTTGCTCGGAAATGTTTCGTGAAGGGAAGACCGAAAAAAATTCTTGAAGTTGTCCTGCTCAGTGAATTACTCTGATTGTAGTGAAACATAACTTAGACGGCAATCCGATTGAACAATACTCCGTTCATGTTCAGATTGCAAATGATCAGTGCCCCATCTCAGATCTCACAATAATCATAATTTTCATGGTATTCTCGACAAATCGGGTCAGTTTTATACTTGAACCCTTTTGTTACAAACATTTAAAACATCTTTCTCTCTATAAATACCTTCTTAGTCACCTCTGAGTTTCATATGTTTATGTGCTTGTAACGTAATTCCGTACTTCCTCGTCACTTTCGATCTACCTTATGATCAAAAAAGAACCGGAATTTTCATTTTAAAATTCCCGCGCTTGTCCAATCGGTAAACTTTGGGAGCGGGTCATTGCGCCGAAAGCCATTTCGCCGAAAGTCGTTTCGCCGAAAGGGTTATTCCACCGAAAGGGTCATTTCGCCGAAAGGGTCATTTTGAATACATCAAATATTTTTTTGTGTTATTATGCCCTCTGTATAACTGATGTGGCACAGCCACAAAAACGAAGCCAAGATGGCTCGGCGGCATAAAGCCGCCGAGGCGACGCCGGCTGAGTTGGCCGCCGACCCGCCGTCGGAAGCGGCGGCCTCTTGCATACAAACCTGTAACCGCCTCGTTTGCCCGGTCTGCTCAAAGCTAGGTTTCTTTGCTTTAGTTAGGTCCGAACGAGCGGTAGCGAGGTCGGACAGCACACGAATCAAATCGATGTGGCGAAGCCGCATTAGATATTTTTTTAATTTAGTAATCGGAAAATACCTCATACATTTGCTTGGTAGATACCTATGGAATTGCTTTGATGATTAGTGGGTAATAGTCAACAAGTTTCTTTGGGAACTCCGTTCTGAGGTTCATGAAGTTGAACTTCTTCAATCATCTTTAATTTGTCTTTATTTTAAATCGATTCCCATTACGATTTTAAGACAATTGCAGGAATCGGCGAAATGACCCTTTCGGCGAAATGGCTTTCGGCGAAATGACATTCGGCGAAGTGGCCCATTCGGCGAAATGACATTCGGCGAAATGACCCTTTCGGCGAAACGACTTTCGGCGAAACGGCTTTCGGCGAAATGGCTTTCGGCGACATGACCCTGATCCGTAAACTTTTATTCTCTCAACGTTGGCAACACTTTTGTACACATTCTGTCAAGTTTTGACGCATATCGTACGATTAGTTTTTGTTTGGCGTCTATACAAAGAAGTTGAAAAATTTTCGTGTGGCGATTTTTATAATGGATGAAATTTTAGTACAACGTGCGTGCATCAAATTTTGTGTTGCAAATGGATTTAAGTGTTCCGAAACGTTGAAAATGTTAGAAAAGGCCTTTGGTGAATCTTGTCTAGGAAAAACACAGGCATACGAGTGGTATAAACGCTTCAAAGGTGGTCGTACAAGCTTGGATCATGATGAGATCCCTGGCCGCCCAACAACATCTGTTACTGAAGAAAACATTGAATCGGCGAAGCAAATCGTGCTGCAAAATCGTTCTGTACCGATTAGAGAGATTGCTGTGTTGTTGGGCATCTCTTATGGATCAGCCGAACACATTTTAACTGATGTTTTGGGTTTGAAACGCGTCGCTTCTCGGCTGGTGCCAAAAAAGCTGAATATCATTCAAAAACAGCGTCGTGTTGATGTGGCCAAAGAGATGATTTCCAACGCAGATAGTGACCCCACATTCATCGAATGCATCATAACTGGTGATGAGGTGTGGATCTATGAATATGATGTCGAAACCGCACAACAATCGACCGAATGGCGCTTCGAAGGCGAGCCGAAACCATCCATTATAAAAATCACCACACGAAAATTTTTCAACTTGTTTGTATATACGCCAACCAAAAACTAATCGTACGATATGCGTCAAAATTTGACAGAATGTGTATAAAAGTGTTGCCAACGTTGAGAGAATAAAAGTTTACCGATTGGACAAGCGCAGGAATTTTAAAATGAAAATTCCGGTTCTTTTTTTATCATAAGGTATGTGTGTTGTCAACTAAGAGGTCGAAATCTCAGAGATGGCTGGACTAGTCGCAAATGAAAGGTCTCCCCGTCACCCAGAATGCTATTGAATGGTTTTGAGATCGGGACTTTTTGAGTTATACGAAGTTTTATGTCAAAATTTTTAGTTTTTTGACAGTATCTGTCACACTTGACCTTGAAAACAGAATATGTTTCCATACTTAGATTCCACACGATAATAGCTATCCAACAAGCTATAGATTGTTAAAATCCGTCCATTTTCAACGGAGATATCGACATTTTTGTATAAGCGACCTTTCCCCCTATTCCAGCAGTAGGAGTTTTGAGCGATATATGACAAAGCAGTGCTTGGGAGCAACGTGAAACACGATTTTTTATACTTTGTAGAAAATTATTCATTTTATAATTGACCTTAACATTGAAAGAGCTATACTAGTTTTTTCAGTTTAGGAGAGGGTTTGAACCCTTAAAATAACCCCCGTAGGTAAAGGCTATATGTAACAAATGTCATAGAGCTCATTCTACACAATTAAACATTCTATTTTACAAACAATTTATTTCCAAACAATTGAAAAGCCGGACTTTTTGGTTAAAACAAGAAATTTTATCAATTTTCTGCCAATGCTGTATGGAAAACTTATTGGAAATGTCGCACATTTTTCATTTTTGATTTGGAATTACCTCGTAAAAATTTTAGCTGCACTGCTCCATTGCATCTGTATTAGATTGCGCTGTACAAAATAAACAACGTCTTATATATTATTGTTGGAAAAGCAGTTTTCTGAAAGAATAAAAAGTTTTACGACAACCTGCAGTATCCATGGCCATTTGTTTATCAAAACAAATGTAATTTTTTATTTTGCAATAAAACCTGTGAGCGGTAATCCATATGGAATAGTGTTAATTACTAATGGAGTGCGTTAGTGCAAGGAAACTGAGGCCGAAAATTTTTTCATAAACAGTTTTCAAGCATATCGTATAGTTGTCGACTAAGATGTTTACTGGAATGATCAGTTTGATTGAAAAAAAGTATGGGTGTGTAATGTCAGAGACATAACTGAATGTCGTGAATACGAATATGACACGCTTTATTTGTGCTTCCGAATTCGAATTGGTAGTTGATCGATTGTTTGAATTGTGCAACTTTCCCCTCTTTCATTACTAGAATTTTAAACGATGCGCCTAGACTAAATTACAGATTAGTTACATTAAACATTCTGAAACGCAATTAAATATTATGAAATAAGCAGTATAGTTCTTTATAATAAAAAAATGGTGGCTCTGAAAAGAAATTTTTATGAAAGCGTTCGTGATGAAGAGTGACGATTTGAGTTAGTTCAGCACGAAGACTCTGAATTCTAAACCCATATTCCAGAACTAAGCTCTAAAACTTGAAGACGATTTTTCGCCATGACTACCAGAATGGGTTTTATAGAGTACAGTAAAGTAAATTTCCGCATAATTCTTTAGGAGTATTATTATGGTTCTAAAAAGAACCGAATAGAAGAAGTCTAAAATAAAGAACTGGATCCTGAGTTCAAGAACTAAATTTAGAACCAATAACAGACTCAGAATCCAGTTTCAATTCTAGAATTGCAATTTTGAAACTCAAATTAGTTCCGGAATACAGTTCCAGAATCCAGTTTCAGCACGCAGGCTCTGAAATCTAAACCTATATTGCGGAACTAAAATCTCGTTACGACTACCGAAAACCAAATGATGGCAGGTGCTCTCTCCGTCGCTGCTCCTGCGATGGCAGTCTTCTCGCCTTGAAGGCCAGCAAGCGAATGAGAGTTGCTACCTGAGCGTTTGAGGTTTTAACCACGCAGAAGGTGCTCTCTCCGTCGCTGCTGGTTGAAGGTTTAACTCCCACGACGTCTGCTTCCATCGAACGCACGAAAAGAAATGATCGATTTTCACCACGGTTCCCCTTTTATACGCATTCAGTTGCAGATATGTGCCTGACTACCTCAAAATCGTCGTCCTTGCGCGAAAAACCCAAGCGAAAGTAAAGAGTTTTCCGCATTATTTTGAAATTTTGAGAAAACTTAATTTTTGAGTTGTTTGTGGTTATCTCACACTGTTCAAAATATTATCCTAAATTCCTGATCATATTTTTGATGAAATGGTGAAAGAATTATGTTGCTACCATTAATACAAGTCGAGATATTCACGATTAAGTTCTGCCCATTCTTCCATATGGCTAATTTTGAAAAGGCACCCCATAGTAAAGTAAGTCGTATTCACGACAAAACATTTTTTTTTTCAGGGATCCAACTAAGGGGCAATTTACAATCTTAGGAAAACGGCCATTGCAGCAAAACGCAAAAACAGTTTTCTTTGCAGTCGTTGAGCGAAAACTCAAAAGAAATATTTGTATTGTTTGGCTCAATTTTCTAAATAAAGTGATGTTTTTTTTTCTTAAAGTTTTATTAAGCAATAGCGGAGAAAACTGCATTTGCATCGTAAGATTGTAAGTAGAACCCTAATAAATTTTTGACGCTGCTGATTGTCTACTGGCTTCAGTTCTTGTGCTGACTGGTTCTTTTATGGATGCAGATGAAGTTCAGCATGCAAAATCCTCACTGATGTAGTCCGGGTCTAATTCCTGTGGACGATGCATTGTCGAAGTGGATGGCTCTGTGTGGAAACATTTATTTAATGCGGCAATTTGAGCAACAGTACGTACCTGACGCCTCTACGGAACCGGTTTCCTGAAAACATTCAATAACATTACGTATTCCAGACTCTGGGGGCTGATTATGTTGACAAAAACCAACGAGAAGTTTGCGAAATGTATTCTTCACGGAACACCATTTTCGTAATAAATTTGTTCTGTTGTTAAAAAATCCATGGTTAAATTTGCCAAACCTTTGACAATTCATTGTGTAAAAAAACTGGCAGCTGTTGTAAGTCAAATATAGTTAGGTAAAATATCAACAAATGGACGACCCAGTATGTAACACAGATAAATACATAGAAAACGATATAGTAAAAAATATACATAATAAAAAACCATAAAACTTTCGCGCAAAGGGGGAAAATTTACACCACCCTAATATCTACGTTCATTTAGTCGGTTTGTCGATTTATTCATTCATTCATTCAACAGTTCATCGGCACAGCACCGTTCAGGGCACATGCATCGGAAGCGCAACACCGGATCAGCCACTGAAGCCGGTGTGGACTCAATTCCCACACGATTCACGTTCGGCATTCCACCGCTCAACGTCACCGCAGCAAACGTCGTTTCGTTTGCTCCTCATCCCCTGCGGTGTGGCTGGCATACGATCGCGTATCCACGAGAGAGGAGAGTGAGCCCCCCAAAAAAAACTTTCTTTCTCAAGATCGCCGTCGTCTTGAGCCGACTGCGCACATATCGGTAGAAAGGTGGTCCACTGGAATGTCTTTGCCATTCATTCATTCTATCTCGTGCCGTTGCCAGTGACGGTTGTGTGTAAGGTTTTTTTCCCCCATGCGCTAGGAGAGTAGTCAGTCAAAGCGCAAGATCGAAGCACATTTGGTGTGAAGTGGTGATACTTGGAGCGACGTACCACACCGTAGCAAAGGTTGTGATCCGCGGATTCGAGGAAACTCTTGAACACGACTTTCGGAGCTATCAATGTGACGCTTGGTTCACGTTGGCGCGAGACTTGCGATGCACCGGGGAAAAACCAGTGGACTTACAGCACATGCGGAGGGTGAAAGAAAGTGCGATTCATAGCTTCCGTCCTGTCTCCCCGAGTGCGTCCCTTGCCGCGTTCCGTCGAACTGCCCAGTGAGGAAGGACTTCGATCGGTCAGACTGTGGTGAACGAGTGAGACGACAACGAGCCAGTGCAAAGTTTTGGTTTTGAGCAAAATTTAAAATATCGTTAATGTGTGTCAATTGGTTGATAACTATTAAAGCAGTTAAGCAGTTAAGTTTCCTCTTTCGTTTTTGTACTCTACCAATGCTGATGAATTTCAGATAAGTTTTCGAAAATTAAATCAGAAGAAACGAAGTGGAAGGTGAAATCGAAGTTGTTGATGATGGTTAAGTGCCGATCGGGAAGGATCATCCAGTAACAAATTGACACAGAGCCGAGAGGTTTCTCCAAAAAAAAATTGGTTGTTTAAATATTTATGAGAGACGGATTTGCGAAACCAATTTTTACGGCATCCCCCCCGTGGTGGATGACAAAACAGGAAGTGCAAAGAGTGTGATGACAAACTCGTGCAAGTGGGAAAAGCAGTGAAAGCCTATCCTCCTATCAATCGGGCAGAAGAAATCGAAAAGCTGTCGAAGAAAACAAGTTGACCGAGAAAACGAGAAACAGGTTCGCCGCTAGCTGGATGACAAATTGAAGTCTCGCTCCAACTGCTTCGTTCCCCGTCTGTCTGTCTGTCGGTCGGTCGGTCGATCGGTTGTTTGCCCGGGCGGGCTCCTCTCCTTCCACCAACTGCTGTACGCGGATAGTCGGCCAACCGTGAGGGCCGGACGTTTCCCCCTTTGGTGGTTGTGCCCGAGTGAAACGACGTCCAACGTGTCAGCCCGGAAAGCCTAAACAGGCTCCGTCTAAGCGGCCACTGGGTAGATTACGAACAGGCCAATTTTTGCCCCGAGGAAACCTTTGCCAGGTAAGGAAGGGTGTGTTGCGCTTGGGTGTATGTGAGCTAGAGTTATTGGCGGCATTGGAATGCGAATAAATGATGAAAATAGGACTTTGAGTGAGTACGGCTTGATGCGTTTGGCAGGTTCTTTTTTTGCTGATGATTCCTAGATAACGGGGAGCTTTTCATGTTTGCCGAAATTGTGCTTCAGCCGTTAATTAAACAATGCAACCCGAAAAGCTAACGCGGATGTATGAAGCTTTTGGACGTTTAATGAGGAAGTTATAAACGACCGTGAAATTGCATATCAAATGGTGCAATTGTGTTTGATCTACTCTCTACAAACGATGCGATACGGTGAGAAAGGAAACCTGTTGAAGTAAAAAAAAAATATCAGAGTTTCTGTTATCGGGACTTAAAATCAATGCTCGAGCCGAACTGATGAGAACGCGGTCCAGCTGTTAGTTTGTTGAATTGAATTAGTTTTTCGCGAGGCCAATAAAAATCAATTTTAACAACGGAAGGTCGTTACAAACTTTTTTATGCATAACGAGAACAATTGTTTTTATCTTAAGTTTCGACAAAGGCTATTCTGATATTCATTTGCGAATGATACTTTTCACTGATTAAGATGTTTTAATCGAGACTACAATTTGAGAATCTTGAGATTTTGAATTTCATTGAGTTTTCACAAAAACTTTTTTTTTTTATATCATCTATTTTACTCCGGTTTTAACCATTTTGGTCGTTACAAAAGCTTTCTCCAAAAAACTTTTGCTGCAAGTGATACTTCTGGGTTGGATCCAGCTTCAAGCAACCTAGAAGAAATTGAATTCTTAAAAAAAAATAAAAAGAGGAATCGTTATACATTTGGCTCATATACTGGGAGCACAAATTAGTTTGCGCATCAAATGCTTGTGGATGTTTATGGTGATAATGTTCCAACTGATAAATCATGTAGGCAATGGTTTCGACGTTTCAAGAATGGAGATTTCAGCGTTGAAGACGGGCCTCGCTCTGGACAACCAACAAAATTCGAAGACAAACAGTTGGAGACATTACTCGATGAAGGTCCGAGTCAAACGTAAGAGGAGCTTGTAGAATCATTGGAAAGTAATCAACAAGCAGTTTCTGCACGATGTAAAATCCATGGGAATGATCCACAAGCAAGGCAGTGGGGTGCCTTACGTACTGAAACCGAGAGACATTGAAAGGCAATTTTTCACTTGCGAGCAGCTGATTCAAACACAACAAAGAAAGGGTTTGAATTGTTACTGGGGATAAAAACTGGATATTCTATGGTAATCCCAAGAAGAAAAAATACTACGCTATGTGCGGTCAATCGTTGCTATCGACCTCAACATCACCACAAAAGCCGAAAATTGATGGTTCGAAGGTCATGTTGTTCATCTAGTGGGCCCAAAGGGGTATTATGTGCTATGAGCTGCTACAAGCAGGCAATAATATAACGGGCGATCGGTATGGACTGCAGTTGATGCGTTTGAGCCGTGCATTACGAGAAGAACGGCCGGAATACAAGAAAAGACATGATACAGTTATTCTCCTGCATGACAACGCTCGGCCTCCTGTTGCAAATGTTGTGAACAAATATTTGGAAACGCTCAAGTTGGACATTTTGCCGGACCCGTCGTATTCTTCTGACATTGCCCCTTCTGATTACTGGTTGTTCTGACGGATGCAGCACGATCTGGCAGGTTATCGGTTTACTCCTTTCCCAGAAATCTAAAATTGGCTTCAAACTTGGATCACTTCAAGAAACGATACATTTTTTTCTAGATGGAATTCGAAAATTGCCTGAGAGTTAGGGAAAAGTAGTAACTAGCGATGGACGATACTTTGATTATTGTTATTGTTATTGATTCGATTCGATTCGCCGATATGATTTAAGCCAAAAAAAACCCTCTTTCGAATTCAAATGGTTTTGGTTGTTTGATTTTGAGGTGATAATTTGACTTCACCACTCGCACATCTCAATTCGCTTGTCTCTGAAGGAAATTTTAGCGCATTGTGACTGCTTTAATTGCATTCATCGTGAAGATACGAAGATTCACATTTCTGGAATATAAAGAAAACTACGAATCATGAAATAACCTGTCTACGTTAATCCCTTTCTTTTCTTATAGTGATTCTGGAATTTGCCATGTATGTTGTTCATTTACTTTATAAGGCATGTGATTCGAAATAGTGAAGCACATGGATCAAGTAGGCTCAGTAAAATTTCCACACAAAACAGTTCGTTGCGCGTCAAACTATTTTTCTTATTAATCTAGTTTTAATTTTTTGCTCTCCAGCAGTCAAGCATTGTACAACTCAATCCGCGCTAAACAACGATCGACGAGCTTGCATGTATTGAGTGGAAAATGTTCAATTACATACAAAACAATATTAAAAAAAAAAATTTTTTTTGAAGAATCACTTAGTAATACTAATGAAAACATGAGTTATGTAAGAAAGGCATTATCACACCACTAGGTGGATTAAAACAGGTTTTGTTTCTACAACCCTAACTCGTTTTTTTTTCATTTAAAACAGTTTCGCAGTTCGCCATGTTCATTCTGAATATTTACTAATTGATTCATTTCAAAATATGATCACTATTTCACATAATTTCATTTGTTTAATGTTGGATGACTTCATAATTGGTAATGTTGACTCATCACTTGTTTAATCAAATTCTCAAAAAATTGAGATGAAAATTTGTACTTAATTTACTTGATTGTGCCTTGTTTTCATCTTATTTCGTATTGCAAGGCTGGCAAGTTTTCTCATACGGTTATACTTTTTTTTCTACCAACAAGGTTTATTTTTTGGTATCCGTGACATTAGTTTAATCATATTATTGATATTAATATTTCAACAAAACTGTTTCGGTTTCGAATATTCGTAGAACGTGTTAATACTAATGAAATAACCATTATGGCAAATCTAGTAGCACTGGTTTCATTCCGTTATATAAGCTGTTTTTTAAAAAAAGGTGAATCTAACATTGACAACAAATGGAGAAAAACGTTGATTGAATGTTTCGATTCTGGTTTCAATTCCTATTTAGAAATTATCGTATATTAAAAGATTTTTGATAAATCGAATAATTGTTAGTTGATCTTTAAAAGGTATGCAATTTTGTCCACTTTTCCTCCATATCCACTGAATAAATCAACGAAATAACGAAAATAAACAGTTTCGCCCTATCTATCAAGCAATAGAAGCATAACCCTGTTTGTTGGCTTCGTGCACGAAGGGCGAAACTTAGGTAAACAAAATGAATGAGAGTTTCGCCCTGTACAGTTCTTTCTATTACTATGATTGAGACTTTTGTAGAACCCGAATTCTTAGGCAAAATTGGAGGATTTTGAAACATTCATTCGTAGGAAAGAGAAATTCGATTTGTTTACCTTTGTAAGATTCGCCCTTCTTTGAAAAACAGCCGATTTATCCACATAACGCTGTTATGTGTGCGTGTTTCGTCGGTTATGCATCTGATATTTTCATATTTTTAAAAGAACCAATCCAGAGTAACCTTGCAGGAAAACTTTAAATGTAAAACGAAAACGACCCCATTATTTTTAAAAGTCAAATTTATTAGAAACTGGTTCTGAAATATTGTGTTTTGTCTCACATTTGGCATTAGGCCCTTTTAAGAAGAATTCTGACATTTTGAACCTGAGTCTGCAATATTTTGTTTTGATTGCTGTCGCAATCGCCAATGAATAGGTTGAATACACCCAAACCTCCGTTTACGAACACTTTTTATACGTTACCTCTTTTTACGAACCAAATCCCAAAATAACGTAAACTTTTTTTACGAACCTACTTCGTAAAAAGAGGTTTTGTCATTCATCGAAAGCGATTTCCATGGAAACTACTACAATATGGGTATTTTTGGAACGGGTTTGAAGAGTAGATTCTGGAAAATGATGTTTGAGGTATTTTGGAAATCCAAGATGGCGACATCCGGTTGATTGATATTCCTTGAAAACCCTTGCAATATGGGTATTTTCGGAACGGAATTGATGAGAAGATGTCGGAAAATGAAGTTTGAAGTGGTTCTGAAATCCAAGATGGCGGCTTCCGGTTTGTTGATATTCCTTGAGAACCCATACAATATGGGTATTTTCGGAACGGAATTGATGAGTAGACATCAGAAAACGATGTTTGAGGTAGTTTTGAAATTCAAGATGGCGACTTCCAATTTGTTGATATTCCTTGAAAACCCTTATAATATGGATATTTTCGGAACGGAATAGTGTTTTAAAGGAATACCAAGTTAAAGGAAAGTAGCAAAAACTCAAAAGATACTAATAAACCGGAAGTCACTGTTTCGCATTTCAAAACCACCTCAAATATAATTTTCCGACGTCTACTTTTAAATCTCTTTCCGAAAGTACCCACATTGTAAGGGGTTTCAAGGAATATCAACAAGTCGGAAGTGGATTTCAAAACCATTTCAAACATCGTTTTCCGACATCTACTCATCAATTCCGTTCCGAAGATACCCATATTGTTAGGGGTTTTAGACAACCTCAATAAACCGGAAGCCGCCATCTTGGATTTTGAAACGAGCCCAAACATCATTTTCTTGCACTTACTCGTCACATCCGTTCCGAAAATAAACATATGATGCGCGGTTTCCACAATAATCACACAAAACTTTTTTTACGAAGTAAATTCCAAATAACGTAAACTTTTTTTACGAACTACCTCTTTTTACGAACCCCCGTTTAGTTAGTAAATGGAGGTTTCGGTGTATATCAGGTGTACAACTTTGCATCCGCCGTTTTTTATTCTAAAATTATGGACTGTCCCAGAAAGTATGGACGCAACCAAAAACCGCTGCCATTTCGCAATGGTGCAGAATCTGTCTATTTTTATGGCTGCGTCTTGTTGTTTACATACTTCTCTAACCACTAGTGCAGTTGTTTATTCGTTTTCATTAGTTTCATCGAAATGCGTGGCTTTCAGCAGAACAACGTCGAAAAATTGTGTACAAATGGTGCACAGAACGCGGACTGTCACTGAGAAAGATAGCAAAAATGAAAGGAGTAAGTGAAAAAGCCGTGCGAAATGCGAAACCTTTGAGGATAAACCGAAAACGGTTCGAAAAAAAGGTCCTGCTAACCCTCAGTTGGATAAACGTATACTGAAGGCGTTCGAGCAAACGAAGGAGGTTTCAGTTCGGGATGTGGCCAAAAAAGTGGGCACTTCGAAGTCAAATGTTCTTCGTGCTAAAGAACGTTTGAATCTTCGAACCTATAAGAAGCAGAAACAACCAAAAAGTAGTTCGAAACAAGAAGCATCGATCAGGCCGAGGGTTCGAAAGCTGTGCAATACGATTCTCGCTGGAAATTTGAACTGCATAATCATGGACGACGAAACCTACGTGAAACTCGATTACAAATCCTTGCCGGGACCACAATATTATGCGAGAAGGTCAAGTGTTAAACCAGTCCCAGACATCGATTGAAGTCGAAAAATTTGGTAAGAAAACTTTGGTCTGGCAAGCAATTTGTAGCTGAGGTAAGATTTCGAAACCCTTCATCACCACTGCTTCAATGAACAGCGAATTATACATCAAGGAATGTTTACAGAAACGACTTCTACCCATGATTCGAAGCCACAAGGATCATGTTGTCTTCTGGCCAAATCTTGCTTCTTGCCACTACTCGAAATCAACGGTAGAGTGGTATACTACCAAAAATGTCACTTTCGTCCCAAAATACATGAATCCACCAAATTGCCCACAACTTCGACCAATTGAGGAATTTTGAGCATTAACGAAGGCACATCTTTGGAAACATGTCTCGGCAGCCGAAACCATTCAACAGTTCGAAAAAGATTGGAAAAAAAAGTGTCCAAGCTTGTCGCCAAGAAGTCTGTACGGAATTTAATGAGGAACGTTTGCAAGGAGGTGCGCCAGCTAGTCTACAATGGCTAAGTAGCAAATGATAATATTCTGTTGTTGTAGTCTAATATTATCAATATATCGAATAAAATTTGAATATCTAACACTTGTGAATTATTTACAGCGAAATCAAAGTGTGTCAATACTTTCTGGTATAGTCTTTAAAAGATTTATTGCGACAAAGTGCTTAAAGATGTACTATTCAAAGTACTGTTCGTCGCTAGCGACAACTTTATCCCATCCTTCCGGCAATTTTCGGGTCCCGGCTCGAAAAAAAAGTGCTCTTTT
Organism: Malaya genurostris; assembly: GCF_030247185.1. Classification (NCBI taxonomy): domain Eukaryota; kingdom Metazoa; phylum Arthropoda; class Insecta; order Diptera; family Culicidae; genus Malaya; species Malaya genurostris. The sequence goes on along the minus strand of NC_080570.1, from coordinate 39,111,510 downwards.
GACGCTATCCATGAATTAATCCATTTTTCCAACTCTTCGAAGGATTGAAAATGTTGATCTGCCAGACCGTGTGCCATTGAACGGAATAGGTGGAAGTCAGAAGGGGCGACATCTGGGGAATACGGCGGGTGGGGCAAGACTTCCCATTTCAGCGTTTCCAGGTACTTTTTGACCACTTTTGCGACGTTTTTCTCTTCCGCCACCATGTTTGTCTTCGACATTGAAATCACCATTTTTTAAACTTTGAAACCACTACTGACAGTTTCTTTTACTCAGAGCAGCATCACCGTAAAGTGAGTATCACTCACTTTAAAGGCATTATCATCTATGTATTTTGACCAGCCTCAGCCGGTACAGCCACCTATCGGAAAACGGCGGAAGCAAAGTTGTACACCTGATAGGACCAACGATAGGATGATTAAAAATCCATTGAGATGAAATTAGCTGTTTTTGGAATATTTGTTTAATTGCTATGATATGTGAATCAATTGTCAATGCGAAGCAAGGCGAATTACGCAGAAATATGGAAAAATTCTAGTGATTTTAAATGCTAAATCAGGTTTTTGAGGTAGCGTCCTTACAAAGGAAATATTTTTGAGGTTGTGTCCTTACAAAGGAAATATTTGCCGTTACCCTAGCAATCAATTTGGCTGGACCAAGACACTTTGCAAGCGTATGAATAATGTCAACAATGTGCGCGTAAAAGCAGAATTTGCGCTTCTTTTTTTTATTTTAATTAATAAATCTTCCATATGGTTGAAAAATATACAAATCAGTTCATTCGGGTTAGAATTGCAATTCAAGAAAAGCGAAAATCTTAGTCTGAATCTCGACCGTTTCTCTGACACACATTCCTATGTGGATTTTCTTTTGCAAAAATTATTGCTAGATAAAGATTTACGTACCTTCTTCCAGTTATCCCGCAAAATAGGAACCTTTAATTTGACACGCGAAAGGCTATGAATATTGACTGCTTTTTAACAGAAAATATTTAGTTTTTTTTTGTGAAGCGCAATCTAATACGAATGCATTGAAGCAGTGTTGCTAACTTTGTTATTAGAGAATTAAAATCTACATCCATGAAATGTAAGCGATTTTCCATCAAACGTTGATGAAAAATTGATCAAAACTGATATTTCATCTAAAGCCACTTTGATAAAATGGTTGCAGTGCATATATAAATACATAGATATATGAAATACGTACAAAATACATTGCACGTAATACACAAATTATCAACACAAGTAAACTTGATTTATATTTGATCCTTAAGGGCTGAGGACAGTACCGTAGAGTGGTAGATTTTTTTGCTATTTTCCCGTTTCAAATTAAATTTTCTTGGAAATGGTGCAGAATATAGAAAAACCCACCTGACAATGTCTTTGAAATTTTGTTGAGAATATTCTGTGAAATTTTCAGAATGATTCATTGTGTTTAGCGGTCGTGTTGTATTTTTTTCTGACTGAAGAACTGCTGAAAATTGGAACGCTCGGAAATGCATACCTCTACTTGTTCATCGAATATCTCGGCTTTGAAGGCTTGTGTCATAAATCTACCGTGACAAAGTCTAGATAATTTAGTTTAGATGCGATTAGTACATAAAAACATATATGTTATCGCGATAAAAATTTTTCTGTGAAACAAAGTCAGTTTCAATGCATCCACCATTTTTTTTTCGCTTTGGTTTCCTGATAGCATTCTGAAAAAGGAGAGAGAAATGAAATTGGCTCGACAAGGCATGTCAAACACAAAGACATTCAATCTTTGTGAAAGTTGAATATTTTTTCATTGTTCATTGGAATCCATGTAATGTCCAACCTATACGATAGATTAATGTGATAAAACTTCTCATCAAAATAATAAAATGTATGCTGGCAACCCGGTACAGTTTGCTCATATACAAGAGAGTACAAGAGAAATACGATGCGCAAATGGAATTGAGCGAGCCACGTGGTCGATTTAAAACTCAACACGCGACCCTCTGTCCTCAGACCTTAATGCAGTGGAAAAAGAGTAGAAAAAATTCGATCGACCTGAATTGAAAGTAATTGCGTAGACTGAGATACTCTTCGAAGTATCTGTTTCTATATGTTTTCTCGTTACCACTGAAGTATCTCTCGACTATATGGTGGCAGCTAGCTAAATCTTCCCAAAACTACACAGGCTTAGGCTTTGTGCGCTTTGATGAATAGTATAATGAGATTTCAGTCACTCTTGCTTGTAGAACTTCGTTGTAACAAAAACTTGAATTTGTTTTGCCCGTAGCTGTAAATCTCTTTCCACCGATTTTTGTATTCATTTTTATTTGCTAGTTGCTAGTAATGTCACCATTGCAAGTTTCGCTACCAGACTTATTCTGTGATCCATTCGAACACTGCACATGTTAGATTTAGCCAGTTTTCACAATTTTGTATCTTATAAATCTGACCACGTTAGAATTTGATCGCGGTCACAACTTGATGTCTTGATGAATAGTAGAAAAAAAAACTTTTACCACAAAAAACGAAGTGTAAAATAAAGCCGTACGTCCACGATTGAAATACTTTCGGTACAGGACGACCTCCGGCTTCTAGGTTGGTTTTGTCCGGAGAAAGTTAATTGAGTTTTCAATCTGGTTATAGAAAATGATCTCTTGTTACTATATTCCAAAAACTTTTAAATAAAAAGACGTAAATCATTGAATTTTTTTTCGAGAGATTACGATTTAAGACAAACATGGTTGAATATAAAAACGATCGCGTGGAAGTAAGTACAATAAAACAAATCACGTCGGCCTACCACTTTACTTTATCCTAATAATTAATTTTGAATCACAATAATGCGTCAATAACACCCACCAAGTGAGAGTCGAGTTTCTCTCGGCCACTAAACAAAAATGTGGGCACAGTAAGTGGTATGACCGAAATGACATCTGAAGCGAGAAAGTTTCATTCCAAAGTTGAACCTGATCGAATCGCTGTATTTTTTTTTAATTTCCCTTTTGTTGTATTATTTTACCACCAAGGTGATCCTACACCAAATGCACTTTTTACGTTTGTTTGGCTGTTTCTGTTTCCTAACGCATAGCGGCTCTCCCTGGCCATAATCTGCGGGATCAGTGCTTTTCATTTCCATCAGATATAGCTTGGATCGTTGTTTTCAACCGCGGGGTAACGCAGATGACGGAGTGAGTGGTGTCGGAAAAGTGGTCATCTGATTTTATCCGAGTCTGCTCAGATATGACATCACACACAGAAAACCTTGCGGGATATTTCGCACTTGGCTGTAATGAGTGATACGTTGTGTGGGCCGTCATTTGACCGGGAAATTATGATGAAAGTCTTTCGCATACGGAAAACTGATGCGTCACCACCCCTGCTGTTTCTTCGGGTTTCATAACATGCCATCGAGGTGAGTCAGATTCCCGTGACTGCATACATTATATGAATCGCTCATGGAACCGACTAACCATGTCTGCGAATTTAATTACCGCGCGGGTAGCGGAAAGCGAGTGAAATGCTGACCCCGTTATGAGGCTCTTCGATCCGCGTTCAAATATTTTTCTCGAACCTCGTGGATTTGTTTGGGTTATCGTTGGTGGAATAACACATTGTAAGATATCACAGGGAAGCTTCAACCGATCAAGTCACTAAAGTTCAACATTTGTGAGATTTTTGGTCGGAATACCTTTTGCACCACCAACGGCTTTGATCCGGATCGCAAGGGAAACGAGTGAAACCGGACAAGTTGAAATAAATGCATTTTTGAAAAGGCCACTCTACTTCACCAGCACGCACCGTTGTCCGGGTAAAGATTTCTGTCGATTTATTACCTACCTGTTTTTGAGCACTACCAAAAAAAAATATCCTCGCCGTCATGGCGCTTGCTTTCGGCATGTCGCGGTGCGTACATTCACCTCGTTTTACTCGATGCGGATAAGTTCGCCAACTCCATCGAGCCAACTTCCTAATCTCTATCTCTCCCTGTCTGGCCCGGACGGAACCGTATCGGTGGAATGTGTGTAATTCCAACCTCCTATGATGACGACGACGATGATGATGATGATGATGATCTTCAACTTTATCCGTTTCAGTCGGCCCAGCAGCTTCGCAGTTTAGTCGAAAACACTGACCAACAGCTGCTTGGCAGAAAGTCGCACTCTCCATACATACACAAACACACCTCTGTCAGCTACTCCAGAGGCCGGGAACTTTCTCTTAATTCCGATGCGGTGATTAATGATAAATAAACATACATATATGTATGCGCGAAACCCGAGAAGACTCCGGGCGGTGTGCGACCGCGTGTTCGGTTTAACGCATTTTGCGATAATGTCAGTAAAATAATAATAGACATTTGGAATTCGATGAGAGAGAGAGAGAGACACCATTATCTCATATCCTTTCCTTAGCTTAACCCTTAAATGCGCAATGTTGTTTAAAAAAAACACCTTCCTATTTACGTGTTTCATGCAAAGTTATATTGAATCATAAAATAAATAAAACCGACCTTGTGCCTTTAAGAGTTAAGACAAGGTAGGATGTTCGTAGAGTGCAAGGGCATGCTTGAAAGCATCAGTTGGTTCGATTATTGACAAATGTTGAAAGCTTAGGAATGTCATCTCAACACACTGAGAAAGGTTTGAGCACTGTTTGGTCATTATAATCGATCTGGGTTGATGGATTTCTGATGATTGGAGGATTTACATTTGAATGAGCATGCTTTGTCTTAAAACATCACTGCATAACCAAAAAAAATTCTTTTTTGTGGATTTGGGAATATTTTAATTAATCGGTTTACAAAATTTATCCGATATTCACAACTATTCAGTACTTTTTGTCAGCATGTATTCATCTACATCAGAACGAAAAATTTGGACCAGGGTTCATGAACTGAAGCTGAATTCAGGAACTTAAACGAAGTATGACACAGACTTCGAACCCAGTTGCCAAATTGTAATTCGGAGTCCAGATAAAGAATTCAGTTCATGAATGTTGTTCTATAACTATAAAAACTGAACTCATTTTCAGAATCCAAAAGTTCTAGAACGGAATTTTTAGCTTGATTTTCGATCCTGAATGAAGGAACTAAATTAAGTTCAGAAACCTAGATCCAGAATCCAAGTTCCGAATTTAGTCCCGGCATGCAGATTCTGAATTCTGGAAATGAGTTCTGAAACTGAATTTGAGAATTGAATTCTGAAACTGAATGCAGACATAAAATTATGAAACGAAATTCAGTAGTTAAATTATGGTTCAGAGATCAGTTCCAAATATCAGGGGTTCTGAGTTCAGATCTAACATTTAGTTCCAGATTTCCGTTCCAAAATTTATATCCTGAATTTTATTCCAGAATTCTGAAGTTGAAGTCATAAATCAAAATTCTGGATTCAAATTCCGAATATAAATTAAGGAACTTATTTCAGTTTCAACATCTGGTCAAGAAATCAGTTCCAGAATTAGGATTCAATTCTGGAGTTTTTAATTTTAATTTTGAACTTGTAATCTGAAACCAAATTCTGAAACAAAGTCCTAAACTTGAAATTAAGTTCGGAATTCAGGTGGACCAAAATCCAAAAGGTTCAGAATTCAGTACCCAAGTTTAGTCATAGTATTTTGTTCAAGAATACACTTTGTGCTCCTGTACGCGTACTCATGAGGACTCGGTTTTGTTAGCAAAGCAAGCTTCGATCTTGGTTTTTGCGCTTGTAAGAAATCGCTCAGAACACGCTGTGCGTATTGGCCTTCTAACGACAGTTCGACATGTAGATGGTGCTGTTGTACAAACGATGATGTCTTCGAATGAAGCTGTCAAAATACATACACGCTTAAAAATAGTTACTCAAAAATGAGTAAGATCTCACTCATCTACAGAAAAAGTGGAACAACTCTAATTTAGAGTAACTCCGAAGTTACTCAAATTTGAGTTCTTCCACTGGAAACGATATTTGGGTAAAATCTACTCATTTACTGAGTAATACTTTATTCGTACATGTACAAAAACAGAGTAACTATCACTCAAATTTTGTGTGAAATTTTATTTCACATATACCAAATTTGCAAAAAAATTGCTCCTTTTCTGAGTGTATTGTATTAAAATGTTAAATAATTGAACTCAATACTATATCAAGTGGTGGTCGCTTGGAGTAGTGTGTTATGCTCAGGCACCAATCATACACTTATTCCTCATAAATGACATTTGAGCATATTCGTTTCCATTCTAAAGCACAACACGAAGCTGATCATTCCGGTTTTTGCAGACACAACACCGATTGTGTTGATCGATTCACCCTCGAAATACGCGTCTCACTAACAAAAAATACAACCTGTTGCTACAAATGGTTATTACAACTTTTAGACTTATCGCGAATGCGAATAGTAACTATAAAACGAGATTTTGCGTTAAACTCAAATTTAGAGTAGGAGTTACTCAATATCATTGGTGATAACTACTCAATTTTTGACGTTTCCATGTATCATTTGAAAATGAGTAACTAGTACTCAAACTTTGAGTAACTTTTTCTAAGCGTGTAGGAATGTTTATTCTTCAATAAATTTTTATTTATTTGTAGTTAATATTCGAATAGTCAAAGATTATTCTGTTGTAATTAGGGAAAAACATTGATTTCTATCAATTGGTATTTCAACCAATATTTTTAGTATTCAGCTTGAGAATAAATCTAAGTTTTTTGCTTTCAGAATGACCTACAGATTGATAACATTGACTTTACTTGTTGACACCGCTCTGAAATAATTGGTCTGTCCATTTATTGCACCCAGTAGTTGTTGAAACCTTTAATTTCGATTACGAAAATTGATGACATAACTTCACTTCCAAAGTAGCAATTAAAATTTGTTAAAATTGGCATGTTTTACAATTGCCACAGAACGGTTATTTATGTCAGATATGTTTGACAAATGAGTTTACATGTTTTAGTAACAAATGTGAAAATCATTCATATTACTGCTTGTGAAACCAAGTCAAAAACCTAAACGGATTAAGTTCCACATTAGTTTATTTAATTGATTCTATAATAAGTTTATTTGAGCAGTTTCATTTTTGGTTTCTGTTATACAAATATTACTGCTATGAAACATATCAAACAAGAAACTTGTTGCACATCATACAAGCAAACTGCGCTTTTTCAATCGCACAATCGTTGCGATAAGAGTGAAGAAAAAAGTGTTTGCAACTTGGGTTAGCATCAATATCTAAATATAGTTTAGTATTGAAGAAAGTAAAGGTTTACTTTTTATGCAAAAGTTAAATGAATACAAAAGTTTTACCCATTCCGTAGGTTTGTTTAAGGAAAAAATACTATGTTAGTAACTATTTCCGCTTTTAATACTCGATTCCTATATTGCTCTATATGATAATTTGCTAACATCATCGTTTTCTTGGTCCATAAAGTGGAACATAGAAGACGCGGAGTTGATTTGCGTTTGAAAGCCAATCGTTCGAAAAGGGGAATTTGTGTTTTCTTCTTCTGTATCACCACACCACGTCACTTTATGTGATGGTTCTAATATGTTGACAGTCACCTGTCTTTCCGAAATCGGGAGGCAAAACCGGATGATATTTAGAACATATTAATAGTACTCTCAAGTAACAATTTTTGTTACGCTAGCTTATTTGTGATTACTTTGCAACCAGAAATTTGAGTGATTATTACTAACATCTAACCACTTGGGTGACTCAAAAAGCGCAGTTTCTACTAGTGGCTAAGCCGGCTAAAAATAAGCTAATGAACTATTTTTGACAGCCGCCGGTGGTTTGTTTACAGTTTAAAAGTTCATCAGAGGTTCATCGTTTGAATTTAAAAATTGCAATTCGCAAACAGTCTTATACAGATATCGCTCCTTGATGCTGGAAACGTTCGATTCGATTTTTAATTTGCAGCCGCAAAACAAAACAAACAACCGGCAGCTGTCAACGATGAACTTGATTCATCGGCAGTTTATTTGTGTAGTCATCGTGTAAAACCAAGCCATTAGGTTTTGCACGAACATAACATAACCTCACAAAAATGAACAAAATGAATCAATTTTGACAGCTATCAGTGGTTTGTTTATGTGTTCATTGCGTTTATTCTAATTTGAATACATGTTAATAGATATGTAAACAAACCACTGATAGCTGTCAAAAGGCGAACTTGATTCATCGGCAGTTCATTGGTAGTTCATTCGAGTGGTCATCATGCAAAACCTAACCAATCTATTAACATGTATTCAAATAAGAATGAACGCAATGGACACATAAACAAACCACTGATAGCTGTCAAAATTGATTCATTTTGTTCATTTTTGTGAGGTTATGTTATGTTCGTGCAAAACCTAATTTGGTTTTTTACGGTCACTGCTAACCTCAATCAGATGAACACATTTTGACAGTTCAGCGGTACTGTTTGTAAACAGACTTTTATTTGTTTGCCTGTTGACAAACGGAAGAGACCGTTCACGGTCAATATCGCTTAAATAGAGTACATTTGTTAACAATTCAATACGGTTCGTTTCAGAGATTTATTAAATAAAAGTGGCTAGTTGTAAAATGTAAAGATGACTGTTTGAGATATGTTCCTCGATTTTGTTTAAGCTTGTTTGTAAACAGTACCGCTGAACTGTCAAGGATGAATTCTTGCTCATTTATGACGTCACGATAAAAAAAATCTAATTAGGTTTTGCACGATGACGACACAAATGAACTGTCGATGAATCAAGTTCATCTTTGACAGTTGCCGTGTACTTGTTTTGTTTTGCGACTGCAAGTTAAAAATTGAAAAAATGACGAAAAAGTGCCTGTTAAAAACATATTCCACAGTGAAAATAACTAAAAATATTGCTCTGTATGTGTTTCCAGCATCAAGCAGCGATTTATGTATAAATCTGTTGAGTGTGAGGCGACTTGCAATTTTTACATTCGAACGATGAACTTCTGATGAACTTGTAAACTGTAAACAAGTACACGTCGACTGTCAAAAAAAGTTCATTCTGTTAATTTTTGTGAGGTTATGTCATGTTCGTGCAAAACCTAATTAGGTTTTGCAGGAATATGACATAACCTTACAAAATCAACAGAATTAACTTTTTTTGACAGTCGACGTGTATTTGTTTACAGTTTAAAAGTTCATCAGAGGTTCATCGTTTGAATGTAAAAATTGCAAGTCGCTAAACTAACAAGATTTATACAAATATCGCTTCTCGATGCTGGAAACACATACAGTTATTTCCACTGTGGAACACGGTTTTAACAGGCACTTTTTCTTTATTTTTTAATTTTAATTTGCAGTCGCAAAACAAAACAAATTCGGCACGGTAACTGTCAAAAATGAATTTGATTAATCGACAGTTCATTTGTGTCGTCATCGTGCAAAACCTAATTGAACCGCGGCTCTCAAGAAGAGGCTTGGCTGCCAACTGTTTTTTCTTTTCAAAATCTGTTTTTGGCGGAAAAATCTATCGGTAAAATATTTATCTAGAAAAAGCAAAAAAAAAAAATAAAAAGGTCGCTCAAATTGGTTTACGCCTATGGAACCAAACACAAAAACAGAAAATTGGTATGTATCAGTATGAAATTATTGGTATTTTAAGAGAGCATATCTGTATTCCTGTATCGAATTGTGCTGTTTTAGGATCTGTTACATGAACTGTTCATTTGAATATGTAAGAAAATTAATTTTCTTTTATTTCATGTAATCATTTTTGATTTCATAAGATGATATATAGACAAACATCGAGATCCGGAATTTGTTTCGGTTCGGTTAAGGTTATCTTGAACGCTAGATTAATAAATCAAAAGGCGGTAAAACACTATTTCTCATCATAATATCGCTTATTTGGTTCGGTTTCGCATCTGTACGGTACTTACAGAGATATTTGATAATGTGCGGAACGGTTAAAATCATTTGAAAATGATCCAAATAACATTTTCTCGCATGTTCAAATCAGAACTGAGCATTTTCATTGTTTCAGTAAAAGCCAACACAATGTTCGAAATCATGGCAAACGGAATGCTTTCGGTATATTTGTTTTTTTTACTGACATGTTCAGTAATATATTATGCTTTGTCGTATGTACGAGCCCCGGTCTGAGAAAATTAAAAAAAATAATAATACTTAGAGTGCCTAAAACCAGAGTGGCGATACCTCATCCGTAATCGGTTGTTATTTATCTGCAGAATGCTTTTTTCGGTGAACTAGATCACGAAATTTACAACTCCAGTGCGGTGACAGCAGAAAGTGAAATTAGCAACACGCCTGAAGACTTTCCCAGAAAGTATGGACGCACTTTGATTTCGCTGTCAATAATTCACAACTGTTATTCAAATTTTATGCGATATACTGATAATATTAGACTACAACAACAACAGAATTACCGCAGCTACAAATTGCTTGCCATACCATACGTTTCTTACCAAATTTTTCGACTTCAATCGATGTCTCGGACTAGTTTAACACTTTCCCTTCTCGCACCGTATAATATTGTGCTCCCGGCAACGATTGGTAATCGAGTTTCACGTAGGTTTCGTCGTCCATGATTATGCAGTTCAAATTTCCAGCAAGAATCGTATTGCACAGCTTTCGAACCCTCGGCCTGATCGATGCTTCTTGTTTCGGACTACGTTTTGGTTTGTTTCTGCTTCTTATAGGTTCGAAGATTCAAACGTTCTTTAGCACGAAGAACATTTGACTTCGAAGTGCCCACTTTTTTGGCCACATCCCGAACTGAAACCTCCTTCTTTTGCTCGAACGCCTTCAGTATACGTTTATCCAACTGAGGGTTAGCAGGACCTTTTTTCGACCCGTTTTCGGTTTATCCTCAAAGGTGTTATCCTCACCGAACTTCCTGATTGCATTTCACACGGCTTTTTCACTTACTCCTTCCATTTTTGCTATCTTTCTCAGTGAAAGTCCGCGTTCTGTACACAATTTTTCGACGTTGTCCACGCTGAAAGTCCACGCAGTTCGAAACAAACTAATGCAAACGAATAAACAACTGCACAAGTGGTTAGAGAAGAGTACGGACGCAGCCATAAACATTGACAGATTCTGATCCATTGCGAAATGGCAGCGGTTTTTGGTTGCGTCCATACTTTCTGGGACAGTCTTTAAAGTTACGATATGCAAATCTATCGGAACACGTAATAACGGTGACCAAAGTACCAACAGGTCCGTTGGTTTGTTCATTTTATTTATTCAAATTAAGCGACCTCCAACGATACAAGCGGAACATTTTGGCAAGAAACGGCCAATCAACTCACGATTGAAGAGATCAAACACGCTCCACAATGTCACGCGCATTTCGTGTTCTGATTTCTAGACAGCAAAACAAGCCAACTGTGATGGGTGCAACTGTCACGCCTTGGAATTAGGTTTTTTTTCCGGTCAGGAAATAAGGCTTCGGTCAGAGAAGTTAACAAAACATCACGAGAAAAAATAGCTTTTTCAGTTTCGTTACTTTTTTTTCGAAAGTCTTCTACATGACAGTTGGCGGGTTCAAGAGTGCAAAAGAAAGTACATTTTTGTTGTGCTCAGCTGGGTATAGTTTTTCACTTTCAGTTGGTGGCTTGCTGCACCATGCATGGCGGCGAGTCTTGAATTCTCCGCTTTGCTTTTGTTGGAACGAACATCACATGCGAACCCTGTGTCGTGGGTAGGTAGGTTTAAGTTTACAATCGAGCCGGCTTGTAAGCAGTACAATGTTGATGTCTACGATCATGAGTTCATACAATCACATTACTATTCGAATTGAAACCATGGTGCCAAGATGTAGCTGCCATTCATTTGGGTTCTTTGGGGGTGCGGTTGATGGGTGGGAGCTTGCAATCATCATAAAAACTTCATTTTATCTTTTCATATGTTCCATCGCTGCTATGTCAGATAACGGACACAAAAGCAAAAAAAAAACAATTAAATTCTGCGATATTTTGATGAGTATTTTTTGTTGGAGAACTGATAAATAATAATACATGCGATAGTATGTACATCTATTGATATTTTTCGTCTCGTATTCGATTCATCATTGCGTTAGCAGTTTACGTTAAACTGCTAACACAACTCAGCAGTTCAGCATAAATTATTAAGAAAACGTAAAGTTTATGCTAATTTAAAATTACACCATGTTCACGATAACGTCTCGGATAAAACAAGTATGTAACATTTCTACTAGAATTGCTGTTGCTGGATTTATATCACAACGTTATTCAGTGTAAAAATTGCAATATTTGGTTTTTTGTTTGTTGTAAATAATGAAAATCAGAACTAGTGTCGATTGCATGGAAATGGAATGTGAAACCATACGTTTTGAATGGAGCTGCAGTAGAATTATGCAGGTTACATTATAAATCCTTAAAAACTATTGTAACTGCGCGTTATAAAGCTCCATTTTAGTATACTGCTGCCTAAATTAAAATTGAATAGTTTTTTTTGTGTTTTTGTACAAACATCCAGAGTAAAATAAACAATATAATAATAATAATAATAATAATAATAATAATAATAATAATAATAATAATAATAATAATAATAATAATAAAAATAATAATAATAATAATAATAATAATAAATACTACACAAAGATCAAGTGCGAATCATGAGAATAATTTCTTGTTAATTTAATATGAAACTCAAAATGGTCCAACATTCCGATGGAAGATTCTGACAATTTTCTGGATTTAGGATTTTCGATTATTCATACAATGTTGTCCGAAAAAGCGTGATGGTGGTTCTTTTGACATAGCCCAATTTGAATGAATGCAGATGGTAAAACTTAGAAAAATAGGTAAAAAATCTGGAATGAAATTTGACATTATCAGCCCACAGACAGATTTGATTCGTGAGATAAAACATTTGTAAATAGATGAATAAAACTAAGCTTCGATCATAGTTTATCAACAAATCTCTAAATCCATCCATCGAAACCAAGAATTTCTCTAATTTGAAAATAGCACTCAACCTCACTTCATCGAATTTGATGCTTTATTTTACGATTTCTTTATAAATCTCTCTCTTGAATTGAGGAGTATTGAAGAAGATTCAAGCATATGCTTGAATCTTCTTAAATTTTCTTCAATATTCCTCAATTTTCTTGAATTTTCTTGAATTTTCTTGAATCTTCTTGAATATGCTTAAATTTTCTTGAATATTCAAGAAGTTTCAAGAAAATTCAAGAAAATCCAAGAAAATTAAAAAAGATTCACGAAGTTTCTAGAAGACTCTAGAAGGTTATAGAAGATTCTAGAAAATTAAAGAGGATTCTAGAAGATACAAGAAAATTTAAGAAGATTCAATTAGATTCAAGAAGATTTAAGAAGATTCAAGCATATTCAAGAAAATTAAAGAAAATTCAAGAAGATTCAAGAAGTTTCAAGAAAATCAAAGAAAAATCAAGAAAATTCACGAAGATTCTAGAAGACTCTAGAAGATTCTAGAAAACTAAAGAGGATTCTAGAAGATTCAAGAAAATTGAAGAAGATTCAAGAAGTTTCAAGAAGTTTCAAGAAGATTCAAGAACATTCAAGAAGATTCAAGAAAATCCAAGAAAATTCAAGAAGATTAACGAAGGTTCTAGAAGATTCTAGAAAACTAAATGATTCTAGAAGACTCTAGAAGATTCAAGAAAATTGAAGAGAATTATAGAAGTACCAAGAAAATTTAAGAAGATTTAAGGGCATTCAAGTGGATTAAAAAAATCAAGAAGATTCAAGAACATTTAAGAAGATTGAGACTAAAGTAGAATATAAACTATATTGTTGAATATAGTTGTCAAATTATTTGTTGGGTATGCTAAAAAGTGGGAGATTAATTAATGACTCTCGATAGTTTGAATTTAACTTGATTTAAGTTAACGATTCGACTCGTTTTACATATAAGTAATATATGTTTACTTTTACTTTTCGTCCTCTATGCTTCAGCGTTCAGCAGTTCAAATTTATCTGCTAGTGTTACTTAGCAGTTCCCATACGAAGCATAGTGTGCTTAACGTTTCAAGGTGACAGTGTCAAGACACACTGCATCAATATACATATTTAATCATTATACTTCAGCTATGAAAGGAGAATAGTAACATTTGAAGAAACATCAAGTTAAAGATTTATTATTGCTGATGACTGGATTTTCTCAGGTAATATAAATAATCAAAAACACATCGTAATTGGTACATAGACAAAAATATTTTCTGAATTTACATAAATTTTCATGCACATATTTGGAGCTGGCAACTGAATGGAACATTATTTTTCTGTTCCTGAACGTTTTTCGAAATATAAATTCTTGTTCTTTGACAATTCAATGCATTCCAGTTTAATTTTACATCGACCATGGTTTTAAACTTTGTTCTGTGTAGTCAGCAAGTTTTCGCCGAGAGAAAAAATCTGAACATATTCGCTGTTCTGTTCAATTGGGTTACCTTCGGGATTGTGTTTCCTCACATCCACAGTAGATCAATTAGCGGAACTATTTTTGTGGGCTCGAGAAGCTTTCTTTTTCACAATTTCATTGATACGGATCAAACATTGTTCTGCCGAGGCGAGAAACTGAACCTGCCAATAATTTCCACTTTGGACCCAACGAAAAAATATTTTGTAATTTTTGTCGTGAACGTTCAAAATTTTTTCACGTGTCTGTGCACCATCTTCCTGACAGGAAGTTTGATAAAAATTACCCATTTCTGAACTAAATTCCGGGGATGCCAGGTCATTTTTTTCAAAAAAATTATCGAACCAGAAAACAGATTGAGCAAAATCTGTGTACACAGCTCATAACAACATTTCAGATCGGGATCACTTTGGAAATACATTTTCACTGCGAAACAGTGTAATTTTAAAAATCTGTGCAACACATTGAAAATTTGTGAAACAGAGGTTAATCTGTGAACCTGGCATCTCTGCTAGACTTAGCACGAAAAATTCGATTGGAAATTACAACTTTTATCAAACATCGCCAATGTTTTGCTTTGCCTTTCTGATTCCCATCGAAATTATCACTCATTCCGAGTGAGTTCTCAAATGGAAAGGGAAACTTGCCACCGGCCCAACAAACGTGGCGGCGGAGGCTTGATTTACTCTTTAGGAACAATAGCACCGGTAATAGATCCAAACGAAAGTTTTTTGTCGCCTTCTATTATTATCGCCTCGACTATTACGATTGCCGCACGAAGTCTGAGTGAGCATTTTACCTTCTTGCTGCACGTGGAGACGACCGTAGTCAATAGCGACCGTTGAGGGGGATCAAGTAGTTTTTTTTTTCATCCGAAAGAAAAGGGCTTGCACGCTTTAGTATTGATAGTCAAGCTAAGGGGAGAAAAAATACCTCACAATCCGATGAAATGAAACATGGGATAAACGCTGAATAACAAAATATCGCGTTGCTTCGTGCCGTAAGATTAGTCATACTCAAAGCGCGCTTATTGGGCCTTCGAGACCCAACGGTTGTGTGATTCGAGCTACGGCATCGAAGATCTCGCAAAGTATCTTTGTTTGCCACTCGCGGGTTCATTCTACGCGCGCGGGTGTGGGTGCAATCAGCGAAAGTTTTTTTTTTTTTTTTCGTCGAAGTTGTAGCCTCTTGATGGTGGTGGGCATTTTTTTTTTTGTGAAAGTGAAATGCATCATTACCGCATTATTTCCTGAAATTTAGCCAAACCGTAGGTAGGTAGGTAGCAATCGAATGACGAATTGGGTAAGGAAATGACTTCATCGGCGCGGTGGATGAAGAGATACGAGGAGAGACCATTTTCAACGATGAGTGTGTACGAGGTTGAGGGCATTTTATCTGATCGAGTGGTGTAGGTTTTTTACACTTCCAATCACCGACTGAGATGATTAAGGTTGTGCGGGTTTTTTTTCCTCCTGAAACTAATAAGTTTGTTTGGCAGAAAAATGCTACACTTATTACTTTCTATTGTTTCTGCTTGAACATATTATTCCTGATGGTTCGGATAAAGACTGTCCCAGAAAGTATGGACATACTTTGATTACGCTGTAAATAATTCACAAGTGTTAGATATTCAAATTTCATTCGATATACTGATAATATTAGACTACAACAACAGAATGTTATTCTCAACATTTGCTACTTAGCCATTGTAGACTAGCTGGCGCACCTTCTTGCGAACGTTCCTCATTAAATTCCTTACAGACTTCTTGGCGACAAGTTTTGACACTTTTTTCCAATCTTTTTCGAACTGTTGAATGGTTTCGGCTGTCGAGACATGTTTCCTAAGATGTGCCTTCGTTCAGAGATGTCCGTCTCCTCTGTGTGACGAAGAGCAAGCAAAATTTCTCCCCTCGCACTGACAACTTCAACGAGAGCTCTTATCTTTCACATATATACACCACTGTTGTATAAAGTGTGCACGCATCATGAGTGCGTTTGTTTATTTCCTTTTACCTCTTCCACTGAATCGCACCAAAGTACTAGAGCATTAGCTGATAAATTCTCTGAGGTGGATGCAGATACTTTCACAGAAGTGTACACGCCGGTGAGCACTCTGCTGTATGGTTTGCGTAGAAGAAGCGTGGACACGCAAAATCAGCAAAATAAAACAATTTATCGTGAAATTTTCGGTTTTCCTTGCAAATTTTTCATGACAAGGCCAGATCTACTCTCTATTAATTGAAGTTCACAGAAGTGTTCGCTCACCATCAAGCGCCAGTGGTCGCTTGGGTGTATTTAGACGAGAGCGCGTGAGAGCGATTCATGCGAAGAGAATGTGTTTCACTCGCGCCAGCTGCTTTAACCACAAGCACACACTCAAATGCTGTCTATTCGACACTGAGAAGAAGTGCGCTTTCCTCTTTGTGCGATGCTTCGTTTTTTGCATCCTCGGTGTGGACAAGAATCTGACGCCAGCGTGTATCACTCTGGTGAAATGCCATCTCTGCCTTCGTTAATGCTCAAAATTCCTCAATTGGTCGAAGTTGTGATTTGATTTCGAGTAGTGGCAAGAAGCAAGATCTGGCCAGAAGACAACAGGATCCTTGTGGCTTCGAATCATGGGTAGAAGTCGTTTTTCTAAACATTCCTTGATGTATATTTCGCTGTTCATTGAAACAGTGGTGATGAAGGGTTTCGAAATCTTACCGCAGCTACAAATTGCTTGCCAGACTATAGCTTTCTTACCAAATTTTTCGACTTCAATCGATGTCTCGGACTGGTTTAACACTTGCCCTTCTCGCACCGTATAATATTGTGGTCCCGGCAAGGATTTGTAATCGAGTTTCACGTAGGTTTCGTCGCCATGATTATGCAGTTCAAATTTCCAGCAAGAATCGTATTGTACAGCTTTCGAGCCCTCGGCCTGATCGATGCTTCTTGTTTCGGACTACGTTTTGGTTGTTTCTGCTTCTTATAGGTTCGAAGATTCAAACGTTCTTTAGCACGAAGAACATTTGACTTCGAAGTGCCTACTTTTTCGGCCGCATCCCGGACTGAAGCCTCCTTCTTTTCCACGAACGCCTTTAGTATACGTTTATCCAACTGAGGGTTAGCAGGACCTTTTTTCAACCCGTTTTCGTGTTATCCTCAAAGGTGTTATCCTCACCGGACTTCCTGACTGCATTTCGCACGGCTTTTTCACTTATTCCTTCCATTTTTGCTATCTTTCTCAGTGACAGTCCGCGTTCTGTGCACCATTTGTACACAACTTTTCGACGTTGTTCTGCTGAAAGTCCACGCATTTCGAAACAAACTAATGAAAACGAATAAACAACTGCACAAGTGGTTAGAGAAGAGTTTAAACAACAGGACGCAGCCATAAAAATTGACAGATTCTGAACCATTGCAAAATGGTAGCAGTGTTTGGTTGCGTCCATACTTTCTGGGACAGTCTTGATGTTCTATTCATTGACTGGTAAAATCAGTTGAAGCTTGTTTTTTTTAATCAAACTTGATAGATGCGTATTTTTTTTTTAATTTTCTTGTTATGTACATTCATCGAATACACGAATATAAATAGACTTTCAACCAAAACAGAGTATTGATATTAGATTCCTTATACGGACATTCCACCATCTGTTTTCAACAAACTTCGCTGCCGATTCATAAAGTACAGAACTTTTGTATGGTTAGTGCTACGATCCTATTAATACTCGGAACTCTTCCAGGTCAGGGTTTGAACAGACCAACGACCAATGTGCATTTTGAGTTAGGTCATTTTCAGAACATGCGTGAAAATTACCTTCTTGCAAGATAAGTACAATACAAAACAATTACAACTACACAGAAACGACTGGAATTACTGTATTATACTCAAATAAAACTCATTTCTTTGCGATACGGCTTCGACTTGTCCATACACTAAAAGCTCATCCATAGCAACTTGAGACCCTACACAGACGTAAAGTTAAACTGTACTTGAGCGAAAATGCGTTAGTACACTGTGGCGCAATGTCTTTACTGACATATATTTTTTGTTTCCCCCCCGGTGAACTACCATTATCAGTAAAATCTGAGGTTTAATTACGTATTTTCTTTCAGTTTTTGCAATGACTGAGCGGAAATATATATATTGGAGAAGCCAAGTGAAAGAAAAACTATCAGAAAAGATGATTTTTTTGGAAAAAGATACGCTCAGAGACAGGACTCGAACCTGCGTTCTTATGCATTCCGTGCATACGCGCTACCATTTCGCCACTCTGATCTTGCTTTAGCCACACTAAAACTCACAGACATAGTAGCAACGTACATCGAACATGGTCTACATCCTGGCCGTCACCCGACCGATACCTTATATCCAAACATCTTCTCTGTCCATCAAACACTAGTCCTCTCGCTTTATACCTATTTCTCCGATCAAGCATTGAGTAGGAGAGTGTATTTATAATCGCTTGTCACCTTCTTTAATGGTGCCAGTCGCTGGCTGGACATCCAAATTTGGTTTCATACAACGGAATTTTTTATTGAAATTGTGACAAAAAAACTCTGGTTTGATATTGCAAATATTGCTGCTTGAAGCTACAAAACATGATGATAAATTTTATTCAGTCGATTAGTTTGTTTCAATTAATATTTTGATAAAAATAACAAATTTACTTACTTTTACTTATGCGTTTCTTTTAATTTCTTGGCCAACAATTTCACAGTAAATTTGAAAAAATTGGATTTAAATTAATGAACTCTAGTTTAAGTTTATTATTTTAGCGCTTTTAATTTACAAACTTTTTAGTTGAAATAAATGAACTTAAATTTAGCTATTTTAACTAACGCTTTTGTTTGTTATAATCACCTATATTTGTTTGTTCTTAAGAATGAAATGTTTTCTTTTAAATTAATTTGCAAGGTAATTTTCGATAGTACTTTTCTTTCGATTTATGTTCGTTTTCAAATTCTTCAAAATTATTCTCATACCACATTGAAGCACGGATATTTTAACTAGTATCCAATGGTTTTGCGCTTCATCAGTCCGGTCAAGATCTCTGCATCAAATAATTGTTTTGTAAAAATGTAATGTTATGCAATTTTCAAGAATATTATAAATTATCAATACACGCGCTTGGATTGTTCAAAACCCCCTATAGAATGAAAGAAGCAAAACGCTCACAAACTTTATCTGCGGAAGAAAAAATGCTCTGGTTTATAAGAAATAAAACTAATATGTTATAGAACTTTGTTGTATCATTACAAAAATAATATCGCAGATTGATCGAACCAATTTTTTTCTTGATATTAGCAAGATTGAATCAACATAGACATTGCCGATAACATCAACTCACCTATGGTTGACATGTAATAAATAGTTAGTTCAACAGAAAAAAAATTTGTTTTTGTTTGACTAGAACAACATTTTTATTTAAATCAAACAAGGAACATTGTTGATTTTGAAGGGAAAAATTCGTTCAAAACAATCATCTTGTAGTTAGAAATCATCATAAATCAAATTTAAAAATCTACTAACAGTTCTGCGTGATTGAGAGTTGGATGACTTCAAACATCGGCTGTCTATGACAACTCTGATGAATGGGAGCACCAGCAAGACAGTATCATAAGAATCTGATGCAATGTGTTAATATACAAACACACCGAATCACAGTTCACACACGTATCTCGTTGGGTTCTAATATTTGACGTGCGCTCAGCGCTCATCTGCTGTTTGTTTAGAACTACGACGTATAAGCGATATTTTTTCTATCCGAAAGGTTCTTCAATTACTCAAATCATTAAACTCGTAGTAAACCAGTAACCACGTCTTTCTAGAGTACTAACCTTTTCTTGAAACGGGTCAAAATTTTAAGTCGATTCGACCAGAAACAGCTGAGTTATCGAGGTTGGAGTAAAGTCGTTTTGTAGTTTGTTTAAAAAATGGAAAAACCCGAGTTTCGTGTTTTGATAAAACATTGTTTTTCAATGGGTAAAAACACCGTGCAAGCGGAACAATGGATTGAAAAATGTTATCCGGACACTTGTCCATCAAAAACAACGATTTGTCGGTGGTTCGCCGAGTTTAAACGTGGTCGTACCGACACAAATGACGCGGAACGCTCGGGTAGACCTGTGGAAGCCGTTACACCGGAAAATGTGAGTGAAGTGACAAAAATTATAATGAAAGATCGTAAAGTGAAGCTTCGTGAGATTGCTGAGATGACACAGATATCATATGGAAGTGTATTTACTATCCTTCATGAAAATTTGAGCATGAAAAAGGTTTTTTCCAAGTGGGTGCCGCGATTGCTTTCGATGGAACAAAATGCACCCTGCCACAAGTCGATGAAAACAATGGCGAAATTGAACGAATTGGGCTTTGATCTGCTTCCCCACCCCCCATACTCGCCAGTTTCAGCCCCCAGTGACTACTGGCTCTTTGCTGATCTTAATAAAATGTTCCAGGAAAAAAGATTTGGCTCAAATGAGGAGGTCATCGATGAAACTGAAGTTTATTTTGAAGCGAAAGATAATCTTCTATATATAAAAATGCAGAGATCATTCTTTGTAATCGCATCACGAAAGAACGGATGGACGGATTGAGATGATTTTTTTTTGTTTGATCAGTTTTCACCCCCACCGGGTTCGTACATCAAAAAAATTAGGAAAACTTGCCGGAAAAGTGGGAAAAATCCATAAAGTTGTTTTGTATGGACAATGGAATTTTCCACCGAAAAAGTCGTCAATGATTGCTAGATCATCGATAGGAGTTTGGCGCGCAAGAAGATGCTCAGTATTTCGCCGTTGAAGAAAAGAATACTAGATCGTAGGAAAGGTGTTTGGCGCGCAACGAGTAGTTTTGGGAGGAGATTTTACATGCATGTGATTTGTTATTTTGAAACACGTACTGAATAGGGGAACTTTGTATTACTTGACCAATTACCAAATGCAAATCGTGAATACCATATCTGGAGGAAAAATTGTGGCATTCAAAAACCATTACTACTACTGTTTTATGCATTGGTTTGAACGATAAGAAGAATACTGGTATAATCACTCCTCATATTCACTCCGCTAGAACAGAAAAGTTGCACATTCTTTCATATAATTCTTCCTGATATTGACTCTCAAGACCGAACTCAACGCCATTCGTTAATTATAGATCGAGTACTAATTAAAATGATGAGGTGACTCAACCAATGAGATGACTATTGATACAATTATTAAAAAATTTTAATTTAATTTAATAAAATGATAATTTGAGCTTTCGAATGTTCAATAATTTCTCGTTTCATCGCTAAATTGTTAATCGAAAATTGATCCTGTGATTGTCATGCTACGAACATTCATCAAACAAGATTAAGTATTATCATCAGACTAGCGGTTAAGCAGCTAATGGACAACCGCTCAAAACAGGTTTATTCCTTCCGATAATCCAGTATTATTTACCATTAAATTTTTTAAGGTCTTCAGTCTACAATTAAACCTTACAATGACAAACAACAAGTCGCTTTTGGAAATTTGCAGAATCAATTTCAAGTATTTATCTTGGTCATCTCTGCTCCACCGCTCATTTCATATGTCGAAACAATTAGTTTAAGGTTCTATAAACAATCTCCAGGAAACAGCCATTGTTGAAAAACTCAATGCCAGTTTTCTCCACTATTGCTTGAAGAATCGAAGAAAACATCAGTTTATTCAGAAAAAATGTGCCAAACAAATTGATATTTCTGTTTTGAATTTCTGCTCGAAGACAGCTCAGAAAACTACTTTTGCGTTTAGCAACAATGGCTGTTTTTCTGAAAAGATAAATTGCCCCATAAGAGAGATCTACAATCTCTTTCAATGCACTGACTCAAAGGATAAGATGGCGATCGGTGCATTTACTTAATTTTACCGTAACAAAATCTTTTAACATGCTCAGAATAATTTTGTATGAAATTTCTTTTTCGGGCCGAAGTTAATGTGTTGGATACGAATTCGTCGTAATTCGTTTATTTTGGGCTAAATAATCAGTGAAATAATGGAAAGAAGCATTACCGTTTGACAATTCTGCTGTCAGGAAAGTTAAATTTAAAAAATAATTCCAAGCGAGACGAAGTTCGACGGGTCAGCTAGTTTTTTTTTATAAAAATGGTATTGAAAAATTGCAAAAACGTTGAAACCATTGTGTCACCCTAAAAGGTGATTGTGTTGATGAATATAAAAATAATTTGCAAAAAAAATGTTGTTTCCATTGTTAGTCTCGGGACTTATTGATCCATGTGTTATATTCAACAGCTTGAAAACGTGTTAAAACTTCTCGCCAAAAATATAGATAGCAAATGTTAAAAATCTTTTGTATTATTCAAGCGTTGTTAGTATGAAATAATGAATCTCCAACACTTTTGTACTATTTTCACTGAAAACTAGGTTCATACATACTTTCTGGGACAGGCTTTATGTATACTAAAAGATTTTCCAGCAATTAGGTCACGAATTAGTTTATCAAAATCTCAAAGTTCAACTCAGAAACCTGAACACTATTCAAAGAAATATTTTTCAAAACCCGGTCTCTTTATAGCACTAAATTCCTCCTCAGCCCCACCCTGACAAAATCCCGATTCATTCACCACGGTGATCACGCCGATGCAAAATCTGCCAATTTAGGTCCGACATGTGTGACATAAATAAATCCCGACACCTGACCACAAATTGTTTTGTCGTGAAGTTTCCTATGTCTTCTAGGTTGGCTTGATAAGACCCGTCAAGTCACGTCGCAAGTGGTCCCGTTACAAGCGAAATGAGCCTCAACCGTCGCACTGGCGGGCTTAATCGCTTCCAATTTTACCCGCGGACAGGTGAGGACGGCTAATATGCTTTGCACCGTTTGTCGGTTAGTTGTGTTACCGTGAGTAGAAACTTATTGGGTCAAATTATACGTTTTCGCAGTTTGTTCGCCGCATATGTGCATGTTTGTGTACAGCCGTGCATGCATAGTGAAATGACCAAGGGCTGGCCACTGGTACTGAAGTAGGTCAGCTGACAAGCAAAGGGCTTGAATGACTCGACGGGCAAAAAAAAACTATACCGGCTAATGCTGATCGTTTTAATTGATTATAATTTTATCATGGAGTTTTGCTACATAGATCTAGACCTTATCCTTTTTTGGTGTTTCTGAGGGCGTAGGTTTGGTTATATTTAGAATGGCTTATATACAGTAATCATTTACATTAATTTAGCATATTTGAAACAACTAACATTTGTTTTTCTTTTTTCAGGTAATGAATTTTCATCTGTAGAAGGCTAATATTAGATACTGTTTAATATAGGTATGTATTGCCATACAACATACAATAATTATTCATGATACAATTTTATCAGAAGTTTGATCCTCATTTTAATTTTCCTTCATATAATAAATCAGACTTGCAATTGTAGTAACTTGATAATGAAATCATTTGTCCTTTTCATTTCCTTAAGGTATGAAAATATTTCGTTGCTACCAGCTCTAATAATTGAATTTTCCTGATTGATATTGATCAATATTGATCTTTATATTCTACCCGTTTCGCACATCTGTCAGGCAAATAATTGATATAACCTAGAAAAAATGAATGGGTAATTTTTCGATGTCTTCAAACTTGGCAAAGCGATGCCCTGCATCGATAAAAAACCTTTTTAATCCTCCTAGTGGTGTAGTGATGCATTTCACGTAATATATTTTTAAAAACCTCACTAGAAGATTCTTTCAAGAATGTTTTTTTTTTCAAATTTGAATAAAATCAAAAACTTTCTTTGGGTATAAACTACCATAACATTTTCAATTTGAAAACAGTTATATCAAGTTAATATAGATTTAAATGTGATTTTATTTGAATCATGATTTGTAAAATTCGGTTCAACCGTTGCTGAGAAATCGAAGTGAGTTCCGATTTTGGAGCTTTTCTTCACTATTACCGGTGCGTTGGTAAGCGAAAACCAAGAACTAGTAGTCCTAAAGTAGATTTAAATATCGACTCACTAACTAGCTTTGCCAACTAGAAGAAACTACCAGTAAGTTTTATAAAAATTCGCACCTCGTTTCTTGATCACTTGTGAAAAAATACTCATGAAAATGAAAAATTTTGCACTTATCGCGCTGTAATACCGCAACTGAACGTCGGATCGTGATAAACTTTTCGGGGACTTTTTAAAGAATTTCATGACCATTTATTTTCATCTTACTTTGTAAAAATCGGTTAAGAAATTTCCGAGTAAAATGAGTGCGCATTTTCTCATAAATTTGCTTATATAACATTGTAATTCCGGAACCAGAAGTCTAATAAAGATAAAATGCAATAGAAAACTATCGGATCATAAGACCTTTCATTTGCCATCTATGAGTAAAAGTGAGTGAAATTATTTGTCACATACATATACACTTTGTGATCATGACGATCTAAATCGAATGTTATATGACGTTCGGTCTTCCGGGCCTCCGTTCGAATGTCGATTTTCAGAATGATTGCATAGGCTTTCTATATGAGAAAACCGGGTGGGTAATGTCAGAGACATAACAGGATGACGTGAGTACTAATAAAACTGATATACTTTTTACACACTTCTGAATATAGATAATCGTACATACTAGTTGATTGATTGTTTGAGTTTGGCAAACTTTTAATGCTTCAATTAACAAGTTATAACGGTATAAGGCGGAGTACGCGAGAGCAATAAATTACAGGGTTTTGTAGAGGATCAAACAGATTACGATGACATTGAAAATGCAATGTTCAAATTCATTCATAAAATCATTTGAATTAGGAAAATCCACAACAAACCGTGTGTTGCCATCTAGGATTTCAAAGTTCAAGTTAGTGATTAATATCATATTATTAATAATATGACATTAAGTTTAATAATTTACTTGTCAAATCCGTCTCGAAAATAGAAACAATATAGTGATTTGCAAGAATATTCACAAACCGAAAGTCGCCATCTTAGATTTGAAAAATTCAACTACTATAAATTATAAATAAACACTTGCCAAACGTGAGCGAAAAGTATTATTAATTCCTCCAAAAACAAATGGTAAAATACTATTCACTTATAACCATAGGTTTTCCGATAATTAATTGACCCCAATTACTTATTTTTATGAACCGGCGAATACCGGCTGAAGCTAAGTAGAACAAGCAGAACAAATTATTGCAAAAATCAGTAAACTCCTAAAAATTCCAAGGCATTTTTTGGTTGATATAATAACAAAAAAACCTATCTGGTTTGATGCAGCCAATGTTTTCTTGGAACAACCAACATTTGTTCTAAACAATGAAGCTCTAGTTTAGCTATTCTTGATATAAAATTGAACATCTGAAAAAGATTTGAATATTATTCAGTTCTTATATAAAATGATGCATAGTTGAAATCAGCTAGGTTGAAGTATCGTCATCATGCAAAAGATTTATATTTGTAACAATGTCGCTATAGTCCAGAAAATAAATTAGAAGAGCACTTTGGTTATAACACGAATGACTAAATTGATAGTTTTAAACAACATGCACAATTGTATCTCCTTCATATCAGTCAATTTAAAAGACTCTCTGTTTATTACCATACATAGTTAGTACCTGTTCTACTAGCAAACAAAACGTGTCGTAAGCCCACTCTCTTAGAAAAAAACGTTCAACGGTGGTTCTTCGTTGGTCCAATACGTTGGATCATTGGTCCTTTGAACGTCCAATCAATCGTTCAACGGAAGGCCAACACGGGGCCTTCGTTTGCCGATTTTAAAACAGACCGTTGAACCGAATGCCATTTTTTTTCGTTTAACAAACCCGGCAGACAGAGGTTCATTGTTGAGCCATTTTTAATATGAGGAGTTGGAGCCCCGTTGGACTAGTTTTACTGGACAATTTCCAAAGTTTTTTCCGCTTATTTTTTGAAACTAAAGGCTGTTCCAGAAAGTATGGACGCAACCAAAAACCGCTGCCATTTCACAATGGTTCAGAATCTGTCAATTTTTATGGCTGCGTCCTGTTGTTTACATTCTTCTCTAACCACTTGTGCAGTTGTTTATTCGTTTTCATTGATTTGTTTCGAAATGCGTGGACTTTCAGCAGAACAACATTGAAAAATTGTGTACAGAGCGCGGACTGTCACTGAAAAAGATAGCAAAAATGGAAGGAGTAAGTGAAAAAGCCGTGCGAAACGCAATCAGGAAGTTCGGTGAGGATAACACCAATGTTGCAAATATTCTTCGTGTAACTAATTCATTCACGCTTCCTCGCTGTGATTATACTGCTTTCGAATATGCCAGTCTCGAGCAACGTTGAACTATTCACTGCTCGAAAGAGAGAAGGGTGCAAAAGGAATAAGCAGTAATCGTAGAGAACCGGAATATACTAATACATTCTTCGCTGCTGGTATACATTGTGCATGTTCGTTTTATACATTCGTTTGTCATTCGTTCATTTATTTTATTCTTCGAGTTGGATCGAATAGCGTCACGGCGAAGATCGTTGGTTTCCATTCTTCGCGAAGCATTCTTCATCTAATAAATTCATCATATCTCGTTGGGTAGCAGCAATGGGAGAATGCTGGAATATTGTTCATTACATACACATAAGACTATGGTAATAGTGCGGGGGGAAACATAATAATTTGCATGTTTCGAAGACAGCATGAACGATCATCGCCAATTAGGTTTGGCGATGATCACTGTATGAATATTCGTTCGATATTCGCGTTAAGTCATTCGGGGGTATGTCCAATGCGAATAACAACTGCAAGGAATAGATATTCGTGCGAGTAACGAAGCAGCGTCGGCTTCGTTCGCGCCCGAATATACAGACAAGTCCGAATACCAGAACGATTATCGAACAAAGGCAAACGAAAGCGAGCGATGATCATTGACATTCGTTGTATTTTTTGATATTTGATTGGATAACACCTTTGTGGATAAACCGATAACGGGTCGAAAAAAGGCCCTGCTAAACCTCAGGTGGATAAACGTATACTGAAGGCGTTCGAGCAAAAGAAGGAGGTTTCAGTTCGGGATGTGGCCAAAAAAGTGGCACTTCGAAGTCAAATGTTCTTCGTGCTAAAGAACGTTTGAATCTTCGAACCTATAAGAAGCAGAAACAACCCAAACGTAGTCCGAAACAAGAAGCATCGATCAGACCGAGGGTTCGAAAGCTGTACAATACGATTCTTGCTGGAAATTTGAACTGCATAATCATGGACGACGAAACTTACGTGAAATTCGATTACCAATCGTTGCCGGGACCACAATATTATACGGTGCGAGAAGGGCAAGTGTTAAACCAGTCCGAGACATCGATTGAAGTCGAAAAATTTGATAAGAAAGCTATGGTCTGGCAAGCAATTTGTAGCTGCGGTAAGATTTCGAAACCCTTCATAACCACTGCTTCAATGAACAGCGAAATATACATCAAGAAATGTTTACAAAAACGACTTCTACCCATGATTCGACAAGGATCCTGTTTTCTTCTGGCTAGATCTTGCTTCTTGCCACTACTCGAAATCAACGGTAGAATGGTATACTACCAAAAATGTCACTTTCGTCCCAAAAGACATGAATCCACCCGATTGCCCACACCTTCGACCAATTGAGGAATTTTGGGCATTACCGTAGGCACATCTTAGGGAACATGCGTCGGCAGCCAAAACCATTCAACAGTTCGAAAAAGATTGGAAATAAGTGTCAAAACTTGTCGCCAAGAAGTCTGTACGGAATTTAATGAGGAACGTTCGCAAGAAGATGCGCCAGCTAGTCTACAATGGCTAAGTAGCAAAGGTTGAGGATAATATTCTGTTGTTGTAGTCTAATATTATCAATATATCGAATTAAATTTGAATATCTAACACTTGTGAATTATTTACAGCGAAATCAAAGTGCGTCCATACTTTCTGGGACAGTCTTTAACACTACATACCTGTACAATACTTCTACTTAACCAACAAAATAGAACCGCCTGCTGAGAGGGCACTGCACTCAATGACTGAAAATATTCCGTATTTCTATGCGTTGGTTTGACAAGATACGGTAGTGTCTAACAGATGAAAAAAGAACACTTTTTTGCGATTTTTTTAAAGATATCGTTCAAAAAAATAAATTCAAATATTTGCATTATTCGAACAACATTTCGTAATTTTTTCGTGGAAAAATATTTGGAAATAAGTCGTTGAAGAACTATTTTAGAGGACGCAAAAAACACAAAAAACGAAAAGAAAAAACGTTGTAGTTGAAAATTTTATGTGTAGCAAGTGTGTGCAAAATTTGAAAATAATTGGTGAAGTAGTTTTCGAATCACGATGGACACGGACATTTAAAATGTGATTTCATTCATGATAATGATTTGCTTCTGAAAATATTGCGGTTTATTGACTTTAACATTGCGTAACATTTCTATTAGTAAATTTTTCCCATTATACTCAACAGCCGCTTCGGTAAATTTCTCATTGTATTCTGGAAATAGATAAAGTGATGAATTTCAAATTATTTCCATTAATATGTTTTTGTTAGAGTTCGGTTGGTTGCCTGCTTATAATAACAATCATCATAACATAAAACGACAAAACGGCTCAACATCATGATTTTATGTATTGTATGCTTGTCGATGCGTTCCAGTGTTGAGCAAATGTCAAACACAATGATCTCCTCCTAAATAAACAGAAGCCGTAAAAAATGGCACACAGATATAGTAGTTACACTGATGTCTTTTTAAGCGGACCTCTGAGTAAGTGTTTTTTTTTATACAAATATTTTTTGCTGATGGTTTTTATACATTTTTCTTAATGCAAAGCTATGTGTTTTGTATTATACCAATTTTATTCCGCATTTCATACTTGATTAGACTCCTGCGAAAAAAATATTTGCACAGTCCGTTTCCCGCAGTACGCACATACAAATAAATCCAGTATATGAAAACTAGTGCTACCACTTAAGCAGATTTATACCTGAATTTACAGATTTCTGATTAACGGCGCAGATATTAAAGGATTGTACTTATTATAAAATGTTAAATGGCCATTTTTGAAATTTACAACTTTAGAGTATATAACTTTCACTTTTGCACGATAAAATGCGATAATTTTTCCACTGTCACAATTTAATTGCACAAACTTTTTAAAACCTGCTTAAAAATTTAACCTGGCATCCCTGATGTGCACGGCATATGGTATCAGAACAAATAGTAGTGTGTGAGCAAAAAGTTCCTGTTCACATTTTTAGCACTAGGGTCTACAAATTCAAATTGTCCCGGGTTGGTGGTTCAATGCATAGGGCGCTGGTCTTACAAATCAGTTGTCGTATGTTTGAACCCCGACCTGGAAGGATTCGTAGTGTCAGTAGAATCGTAGCACTAGCCATGCAATGGTTCTGTACACTTTGAATCGGCTGCGAAGTCTGTTGAAACAGAAGGTCAAATTCCACTACAAGGAATGTAATACCAAGGCTTTTGTCTACAAATTCATAACATTGGCAATTTCCATTTTACTATTGTATCCATCCAGTTATGTTTCTGACATTACCCAACCCGTCTTTTTTGTCGTCGGTGGTTGGTAGTGAGTGTTTTCTGTAAAAAAAACACAAATTTGACCCACAACTGATTCGAATGCGAATTGCGAAAAAAAAATAAACAGTTGAACCTACAGTGAATTCTCTCACTAACGCTCTACCCCTTGTGGCGGTATATCACGGAAAATGTCATCGCACGTTGATCATAAATTGTCTGTCGTCTATCCTGTCGCTGATCGAACTGCACAACAGAAAAAAACCAGTCTTCCCAGCGGAAAAACTTTGCCAAGTGGCAGTAGCTTACCACCCTCCGCGTGGACGTGGACACCGTGTCTAGCTGGCCGCGGGGGTCGAAGCACTGAAACTTCCGAACGTCCATTACCCATTCGACCTCTAAAAAAATAAAAAGAGAAAGAAGAAGAAGAAGAAGCAAAACTTGTCACTGAGCCCATCATCATAATCGAGAGGGAACGGAAAACAGTTGGTCGCGCAATTAGACTCGCATTAGAGCCGACCGACGGTCAAGAGTTCGTGTGCTGGGATATTTCCCTCATCGCTTTCCATTCATGCCGGCTCGGATTTCTATTCATTTCCATATAATTACTGGAGACAATCAATCTAGATGCTTGTCACTTTGGCACGGTGCGGTAGAAATGGTCGACCAGGTGCTGGTGGTGGTGGAGGGAAGATAGTCGATGGTATGCCTTTCGGTTGATTCCACGCTGTCAAACGTACAAACGCATCGCTGTATCAATATTACGAAGTTACTATGTATGGTCCGAGATATTTTATGCATTTTTTTAAATTTTATGAATTCTTTTACACTTTCTCCATACTGTAGCAGTTACTTTTGATTGTAGTTGATTTGTGTTGGTGTTTCAAGAAAAGATTTAGCATTGAAATAATTTCAAAGTGTTCGTCTATAGAGAAGTAAATTGTAACATTTTTTTATGAAATATAACAATTTCTGTATTTCACCATGAGTATGCATTTCAGAGAATAAGTTAATAACATAACCTCAGTTCAAGTTCGTTCCGGGTTGACGGTTCAATGCAGACGACGCTGGTCTTACAAGCCAGCTGTCGTATGTTCGAGCCCCGACCTGGAAGGATTCTTAGTGTCAGTAGGATCCATAGTACTAGCCATGCAATGATTCTGTTCTGTATGTTGGAACAAAAAGGATAAATTCCACGGAAGGTATGTAATGCCAAGACTTTGCTTTTCCGTTCAAAATAAACTCAAGTGTAGCTCATTCGGAAATCTGAATGATTTGGGATAGTCCTCGCACTCGTTGGATCTGTACAAATGAGAAAGATGGGCGTGCGGCGGGAATTAAGAGACGGCGAAATGTAAATCTGTAGTATATTCAGTCACATTCCTGAGATGGAATGTGTACCATAAGTGTTAAGTAGAGTACGTATGTTTTTTGCCTTTCTCATAAAGAAAGGGTATGTTATCACTGTGTACCCCGACTTTTTTCAAAAATTACTGTCTTTATCGTCTTGGTTCGAATGGAAGAAAGTCTGGTTCGAATGAATTTTGTCGTGAATACGACTTACTTTACTATGAGGTGCCTTTTCAAAATTTACTCTCTGAGAGAGTGATAAGTTTTTGATCGTGAATATCTCTTGTTGTGTCTAAGGAATCAACATAATTTTTGCTACATGCCATCGGAAATATGATCACAATTTTATGATAAAATTTCCAGTTTTTTAACATAATCTCAAATAATTCAAAATTAAACTTTTCTGAAATGTTTGGTATAAACGAGTATCAAAGAGGATAATTCATAAGGCGCGTTTGCTTTCTCGTATTTTTAAAGCTCATAGCTCAGTGATCTGTGAAAGGATTTATATAATCTAACTACCAATAGAATCGAAATTTTTCACCTTAAACGTGTATATCAACAGCATTGAAGTATTTCAATAGTACACTATTGAAAAACCTGTCTCATTTGACACATGGCAACACCAGCCAATCAGAACGCGTTCTGAGGAAGAGAACAACTGCTGTACAATAAATCGTTCGGGGAAAATGTTCCGAACAGTGTTTAATAATGAGTAGTGAGTTCCACAATTCGGTCCTTCTGAAAGTCAGGAATGAATCCCGTATGATAGTTTATTTCAATGAAATGCAAATCCGAAATGGAATAATCGACGTTAAAATTCTGTATGCGGCTATTTTTATAGCCGTTAGGACCGCCCATTAGTGAAAAAGCTACAAACGAAATCACGTAAAAAGAAATCTCTTATCGAAAATTGAATCAGTTTGGATTTTATCGCCACTGCGAACAGATGTGTTTTGTGTCGTCTGCACAGCTAGTTTCGCTTCCGACAAGAGCGATTACGTCACAGCTGCCAGTCATTTGCATTGGTGAAAAAACAACGGTGGAGAGCATTACACAAAATCAGCCGTTCTAATGGCTCTAAAAGTTTTCTAAAGAACTATTAGGATTTGTTGTTCGCAAATCGAAGGTAAATATCCTCAGTTTAGTGCAAATCAAGAACAGTTTGATTAGATTTGTGCACTTTTCGCTGTATGAAATTCACAGTAATCGAGATCAAGTGAAGCCTTCTTTGTTTTTGCGACAAATGTGAAAAAGGGGAATGCTTGCATAATTCATACAATTGATATTCGGAAGTGTTAAGGAACATGTCAGTTGTTTTCGTATTCACGACATCCAGTTATGTCTCTGACATTACCCACCCGCCTTTTTTTTGTTTAGATTACAAATGTCATCCTACCTCATCATTAGTGGAAAGTGTACTGCTTGGAAATGAAAAAGTTTCCCTTTTTTTCAAATAGAAAGTCTATGCCATCACTGTGAGAACCAGGAATGCCAGATATTTTCATAGAAAATCGGTATTACCCTATATAAAAAATTTGTATTCGTATGTATTCACTAAAAAAATATAATTTCTATGATGAAATGATGCTAAAGAATGTTATCCCTTAATGAGCAGTCTTTCTTCATACCTTCTTAGTTCACTGCTGCGTTCTCAAGAATATATAACCACGAAATTTTATATATAATTTTTTTCAACAACAATGAAATTTCAAATCCATATAATTATCATTTTCAAAAAATGTTACGTTCATTAGTTTCTTGGACTTGGAATTTCAACGCCCAATATACAACCTCAAGACATTTTAGTGAAACCATTCCTATTTCAAATTACTTCCACACTTTTCTCAGAGATGGCGTGACCGATTATGATAACGCGTGCTTTCTCGAAAGCATGTTTTGAAAGTCCATGTCCATCGTCATTCAAAAACTACTTCACCAATTATTTTCAAATTTTGCTCACACTTTCTACTCATAGGATTCTCAACCCTCACGTTTTCGTTTTTCGTTAAATTGGAGAGGTTTGATAGCTACACATTTTTCCGTGGAAAATCGCCGTTTTGACTTTAAGCAACGACCGAAAACTTAAAAATTAAAAAGAAATCAAACTAAACCGTCGGGGTCTAGAAAAACATATGTTATAACTATGCTGATTTGATTTGTTGTCTTCTGATTAGTCTGCACTGAGATACAGTAGACAGCGCAAATCATGATTTCTAAGAAGCGTGCTCAAAAATACTTCTTTGCCGGCTGATTTCTCAATATTTTTCCATGAAAAAATCCCAAAATGTTGTTCAAATGATGCTTTGTATTGTGCAAAACGTTTTAATTCATTTTTTTGAACGATAGCTCTAAAAAATCTCAAAAGTAGCCAAGTGAAAGAAAAACTAACAGAAAAGATGAATTTTTGGAAAAAGATACGCTCAGAGACAGGACTCGAACCTGCGTTCTTATACATTCCGTGCATACGCGCTACCATTTCGCCACTCTGATCTTGTTTTATGCCATAGCGTATCTTTTTCCAAAAATTCATCTTTTCTGTTAGTTTTTCTTTCACTTGGCTTCTCCAATATATATTTCCGCTCAGTCGTTGCAAAAACTGAACTTAGTCATGGCGGCTTTACGTCAAACTAAAAATTAATAAATCGTCAAAAGTAGTGTTTTTCTCATCCGTTAGACCCTAAACTCATCTGACTACATAAGGTAATTACATCTTATGTAATTCGTGGTCAGGACGTAAGGCATCTTTCCAAATCGCTGGTAACCTGTGAGCATCAGCTGATTACACGTCGGTTTTGTGAAAAACCTGCTCACTACGGTAAAAAGTTTGTTCGGGTAAAAACTACCAGAAACTTAAAACACCCTGTAGCTCTGAAATCAGGAGTAGTATCCGTAACAAACTCAGGAATTCCGTGTGATCCGCAAGACTTTTCGTTTGAATTTAGGTTTGTGAAAATCGGTTCAGCCATATCCGATAAAATTAAGAGATACCTTTTTTGCTGTTTTCGACCACTATTTCCGGTACTTCCGAAACCGGATTCCGAGGACCGGTATAGCCGAAGTTGGTTCGTATGGTCAACAACAACTTTAAGTGACGGGATAAAATTTTTTCACACTCTTCATCCTATAATTCCGGAACCGGAAGTCGGATCTGGATGAAATCTAGGAATATTATGTGGGATCCCAAGACCTTTCAATTGAGCTAATTGTGAAAATCGAGTATGCCCTCTCTGAGAAAGTGAAATTTTTACACTTATCTTGTAAATTCAGAAATTTTCTATAGCATCTTAAGATCTCTCATTTAAATTCAAGTTTGCGAAAATCGGTTCTACCATCTCCGAGAAAAGTTGTTGCACTAAAATGTTACAACACACTGTCATTTTGCGAACTCGACGAACTGAATCGGATGGTATATGATACACGGCCCACCGGGCCTCGGTTCAAAAGTAGGGTTTCAAATCTTTTTTATTAGTCAGGCAAAACTCTATTCTGAGATAATCGCATTTGAAGTTTCGTTCGCCAAATGCATATGAATGGAAATAGTGAAACTGCGAACGGCTGTCATTTGAAATCTAGTACTCCGATTCAGAAGAAAATACTTTCAGAATATGCAATAAAAAATGTTTTACGACCAAATACTCGTGTTACGATAAAATTAGCCCAATCCTTCATCCCGCTAAAGCGAGATAAACCTGATGAGCCAACATTTAATACAAAATAATATCTCAGATAACAGATATAGAGGCTTGAACTTTTTTTTTTAATCCTGTGTAAATTTCAAATGTGCATATCTGTTTTCTGTGATAATATCTAGGAAAAACACATTCAATTGAACATTAATACGATCTTCGCTCGGCTCGCTGCAGATGCCTCATAATAAATTCTCAAAATTCAGGTATCTGCCTTTTTCGCAAGTCTGGTAGTCAAGGCCTGCTACGATTTAATCAATATTTTGCCGAAATGGCATCAGTTTTTGGAACGATTTCATTACCATTTCATGATATTTACTTAAGCTCACCGAAGGGAAAGGTGAAAGGCTCCAGTTAAGACAGTGGATTTGTTTTTAATACACCCGAATTTATCGGAGACATCTTTCATCAGTGGCGGTGGCGCCCGATTTCTCACGCCGTCGTTAATTTAATCGTGTCTCACGGAAACACTGTGACCAATAGCGAACCAATAAAACTATAACTTTTTCTCTCAAGTTACTTTGTGCTGCCCAATGATGTTATGATGCGCCGCTGATGATGCTGAAGGAACAATCCTAATTTGAATCGCCTTTTCTTGTAATTCAACATTTCGCAGATGAATCGGACGAAATGAATACCGGTCGACAAAGTCGAAATGGAAGACAATTACGAAGGTTTTTTAGTTATGCCTAATTTACAATATTTGCGGATAGTTCAAGCGTCAGTCGCAGAAAATGATCTTTTTGAGCTCGAAATTGACCACCCTTAGAAAATAACACAAAAAATGCGACTACTTTTTCTCAGTTTTTACTAGGTGGTTTTTTAGCAGCTCCAATCGAATTAGTAGTGCTTCATAGAAGTTCAACTTGAACCGCTGGGTCGACTGGAAGCATTTACCACCTTGTCTCAAAGACGGACTGAGTAGTGAATTCTCTTACTCGACTGTTCGTCTCTCAGTGCTCGATCAGTTCGTATGACAGTGACATTAGAAATGTCAATAAATTTTCGCTCTCTTTAGAAATGTGTTAGTGTAAATGAGAGGAATGAACGATGCTGACTAAGGTTGGCCTTTTGTTAGTTTCCAGAAAATTTCACTAGTTTATACTGGAATTCTAGGAAGAACTGACTATTTACTAGTTCTTTGTAATCGAAAACATTGAATATTTAAATTCATCTATTCAGTTATACAAAACGTGCATAATGAGAGACGAAGAAGAGAACGAATTGACAATTCAGTTCACTTTTTCTTACTTAATTCTGACAGATTTCCGATCCAATCGGTTGAAGGCGAAATTCATTCGGAATCGGTTGTTGCACTGGAGTTTGCATTGGTACGGATTTCATACTGAATTCCACATGAAAATTTTCGATGAAAATTAAGGTCCGTTTACTAGTAGTTCGATTCGAACGGTTAAAAGCTGGAAAGCTGAAAGCGATTTGTAAAGAAAATACTTAAACGTTCAACCGTCCATTTCTTACACTCAGAACGGTGGTGAAACAAAAACAAGCCCAAATGACTGCTCTGATGCAACGACCAAACATTTATTCGCGGATAATGGGATTTTCCACAAAATAAATTCACTTTCGACGGCATCTTTTTTTTCGTCGTAATCGTACGTTTAATGCTGCCAAATAATTGTTAGTTTAAATCAAAAGCATCATCGCAATTACACGGATTTTATTTAAAGCCTGCACAGCAAAAACCGTGATTGTTTTGCCACTGTCAGATGTCGGTGTTCGGTGAATTCACTCCCTTTCGACTCGGCAAAGAGCGGGTGAACCGTGCTTTGCGTGTCGTGTCTATTATTTTATTTTTCTTTTCACTCCAACTCTCTCGAAGCGGAAGACGAAGGCGTCATCGACCGTATAATTGGAGGTACAAGAGAGCAAGACGGAGACCCGGAGACAGAGCACGTCTGAACCATACGCACTTATGCCACATTATCGGAGTGCATATCAAATCAGATTTGCATGCGCCGATGAATAAAAGCTGATATCAGGCGTAGGAATTTCGTCATGTTTCATGTGACGACATATGATCGCGTAGTGTCGAGTAATAGATAAATGACGGTGAGTTTCACTTTCGTTGGCATGTCTGTTTTTTTTTCTTTTTTATTTTTATTGTTTCGTCGATTGTGCAATTGAAGGTCCATAAATGGTGATGTCAATACAACTTTCTAAATTTTGGCACTTCGTGTTTTCGGTTCATGAACAATGCAGTTTTCATGTAATGGAAATAGAAAGCCAACAAATCTGGTTTGTCGAGTCGAATGTTTATCGGCATGTTGCAAAACTGATTTTAAAATAGGTTGAACGAAATGTTTTTATATGTATATTTCCCTTTTAGATTATCTCTTATATTTTGTGTATAATATTTAAATTGACGAATCAGTTTCGAGTGATAATTCTTGACCCACTGATTTTTTAGTTATGAGTTTGAGTATGATGGTATTAGCGTGTAGACTGTGTGGACGAGTGCTCAGTTAACTCGTCTGGAATTTGATTCGGAGTTCAGTATGATTTCCAAAGGGACTCCGAATCAGATGCAACAACCTGTTCCAAACCGATCCGATTCGGAATCGGTTGTTGCTACTGATTCGGAAACCATACTTAACTTTCAAATCAATACCAAACGAGTTTACTAGATACTGGAGAACTAGAAGGTAGTAGTGGGTGAAGGGCGAAAAAGAGTGTTTGGATAGAAACGTTTATCTACGGCAAAGGAAAGCACACATTGGCAATCCTGCTATGAAGAATACAACTGGAGTATCAGAAATTCGTTGCTTTGCAATTATGATTGAGTAAAAAAAAATTTATAGGCGAAAATCGGAGAAAACTAGATTCCGAAAAAATACTTTTTCAAGTGTTGTCAGAAGCATGCAATTTAATTGAGCCGAATTTAGCCCATGGCCAAACCAATTAAAAGCAAACCATACTGATATACGAACATTGCATGAAGAAAATGACATTAAAGTTTGAGTAGAGTTAGCTCATTGCCAAACATTTATTATTATAATTAGACCGGGTTGAGTCTATACACCTGAATATTGCTGAATCTCGGCAAAAAATGCCGACATTTGCACAGCCGAGAGATCTATATGTTAATCATCTCGGCAAAATAATAATTACTGAGAATCTCGGCAATACCAAATTTGTTAACTGGCAATTATTGCTGAACTTGTCAGCAGCAGTTTTGCTGTTAACTCGGCAAAAGCGATTATGAACGAATAATGAATTGCCGCGTAATCAGTAATTGAACGTAGAAAGGAATTTTCTTTACTATTGTATGAAATAAATATCACAAAAGCTAAGGTTGCGGAAAGGGGATGTTTTATTAATGTCCATATTAATGCAGTATATAAAAAAGCAAAGCAAACCTCAAACGTAAATATCACGGTCAAAAATAATTATTTCCAGTGCTCCTCAACGCATCTATATAGAAACAAGAAGACTTCTGTAAGCATAAATGAACAGCAAAGTTTTTTATTTCACTTATCTTTTCAAGAAATATAAGAATCTCTTTCCTTCATCCAATACATATATTTTCCCGCTCCACCAGATATATTAAATGACAAGTGTCTCACTGAGTTTCAGTAAAAGTTAACACACTGTTCGAAATCTCGGCAAACGGATTTGCTGATTTCGATATATTTGTTGTTTACTGACAAGCTCAGCTTAATATTTTCCCAACTTTGACCAAAGAACGCGCTTCACCGAATTTCGGAAAAGAGCATATAGATTACCGAACAATCAGTAAAATGTCGTGTTGCCGATCCAATTCGGTATTTTATTATGCTGAGCTCAAGAATCTTTTTCAAATGGACATGGCCAACAGAGATTACATTGCATCGAGCTCATGGTCAACGTTGAAAAGTTAATATAATCACAAAGAACCGAGTTGACCTGAGTCCAGAAAAATATTTTAAAATATGGAGGTATTGAAAAACTGCCAACAATGCATAGTAAAACATTTTGTCTAAATCCAAGTGTAATTGTGTTGGAATAGTTTTCGGGCATCAGATACTGTGGAGAATCCTAGAGGGAATATATTGAAAATAATGAATTAAACTTTAATCGTGAGCTTTGCTGTTGTTCCCACACCCTTTTCCCGAATGTATATCGTTTTTCGCCATTATCTGTGAGTTGCGGAAAGGACAAAATATACGATTGCCGAAAAACTCAATTACCGGCAATCAATGAAAAATATAACCAAGAAAATGAGAATTCCTCAGACAATTTTTATGTCGGCATTTGTGATTGGCCACGATTTTTTCAATTATTCAATCATAAAAACAGTCAATCAGCAGTAAAAGTAAGTTCGGAGGAAAATAAAACCGATTCAAAAGTGGTTGCTACTACTTTTTCTAGTGTAAACTATGATTAAACATGGAAAATATTCAGAATCTCGAGCACTAGAATGTTTTGCGATCGAGTACCATTTATTTGGAATACTTTAATTGTTGTTCCCGAGCCATTTTTCATTTCTTTTTGCTCCATTCTCAATAAACTTTAGTTTTCGCACAATTATTGAAGATCGACATAACCACCTCAAACCAAGACCTCCTGCACGTCCAAGTGCATTAGATTTATCTCTTTGTTCGACTTCAATTCGACTAGATTGCACCTGGAAAGTATTTCCTGATTTACATGGTAGCGATCATTTACCAATCATCATCTCAATTAGCAGTAACAAAGGCATAGCTAATTCAGTTAATATTCCATATGATTTGACAAAAAATATTGACTGGATTAAATACCAAAGTAATATTTCAAGTGTCTTAACTTCAATGGAAGAGCTTCCCCCACTTGAAGAATATGACTTCCTCGTTTGTTCGATTCTGGAGGCCGCAGAACAAGCCCAAACCAAACGATTTCTTGGTCCATCGTCTAACAGAAGACCTCCAAATCCTTGGTGGGACAAAGAGTGCTCAGATGCTAAACACGCGAAACAAAATGCTTTCAAGACGTTTTTAAAACGAGGAGGAGGAACTCCTCAGAATTTTGAAAAATTCTTGGTTTTAGAAACCAAGTACAAGAACATACTTCGGGTTAAGAAATGCAGCTATTGGAGACATTTTGTGGAAGGTTTGTCAAGAGAAACCTCAATGAGCACTCTTTGGAATACGGCCAGACGAATGAGGAATCGTAACGTAGGAAATGAGAGTGAGGAGTACTCGAATCGATGGATATTTGATTTTGCGAGGAAAGTTTGTCCAGATTCCGTTCCTACGCATAGCATTGTTAGGGAGTCTTCTTCAAATGATGATTCCATTGATAGCCCCTTTTCAATGATGGAATTTTCCATAGCACTCATGTCTTGTAACAATAACGCTCCTGGATTGGACAGAATTAAATTCAACTTGGTGAAGAATCTGCCCGACCTCGCAAAAAGACGTTTGTTGGAATTGTTCAACAAGTTTCTTGAGCAAAATATTGTTCCACCTGACTGGAGACAAGTGAAAGTTATCGCCATTCAAAAGCCGGGGAAACCAGCTTCCAATCACAACTCATATAGACCCATTGCGATGTTGTCCTGCATCAGAAAATTGTTCGAAAAAATTATTCTACGACGTCTCGACACTTGGGTCGAGACGAACGGTTTGTTGTCAGATACTCAGTTTGGCTTCCGTAGAAATAAAGGGACGAATGATTGCCTTGCATTACTTTCGTCTGACATCCAAATTGCCTTCGCTCAAAAGCAACAAATGGTATCTGTATTTTTAGACATTAAAGGAGCATTTGATTCAGTTTCCATTGATGTTCTTTCAGACAAGCTCCACCAACATGGACTCCCAGCGGTTATAAATAATTATTTGCACAACCTTTTGTCAGAGAAACGCATGCATTTTTCACATGGCGATTTGGCAACAATCAGAATTAGCTACATGGGTCTCCCGCAAGGCTCATGCCTCAGTCCGCTCCTCTATAATTTTTACGTGAATGACATTGACAGCTGTCTAGTAACCCCATGTACACTAAGACAATTGGCAGATGATGGCGTGGTTTCAGTTACTGGATCCAAAGCTATTGATCTGCAAAAACCATTGCAAGATACCTTAGATAAATTGTCCGTTTGGGCTGTTCATCTTGGTATCGAATTCTCTGCGGAGAAAACAGAGCTGGTCGTCTTTTCAAAAAAGCATGATCCCGCGCAACTTCAGCTTCATATGATGGGAAGAATAATCGAACAGGTTTTGACTTTCAAATACCTCGGGGTGTGGTTTGATTCCAAATGCACGTGGGGAGGACACATTAGGTATCTGATAACGAAATGCCAACAAAGAGTAAATTTTCTTCGAACAATAACAGGGTCTTGGTGGGGTGCTCATCCGCAAGATCTAATAAAATTGTATCAGACAACGATACTTTCAGTGATGGAATATGGATGCGTTTGTTTTCGTTCCGCTGCAAATTCTCATATTATCAAACTTGAGCGAATTCAGTACCGTTGTTTGCGAATTGCTTTAGGCTGCATGCATTCGACACATACAATGAGTCTTGAAGTTCTGGCGGGAGTTCTTCCATTAAAAGATCGATTTTGGGAGCTTTCATCACGCCTGCTAATAAGATGTGATGTGCTGAATCCCATGGTAATTAATAATTTCGAACGACTAGTCGAGCTTCGATCTCAAACAAAATTCATGACAGTATATTTTAACCATATGTCACAGGAAATCAACCCTTCAAGATATATTCCTATCCGTGTCAGCCTCCTAAATGTACCTGACTCAACTTTATTTTTCGACACATCCATGCAGCGCGAAGTGCGTGGAATCCCGGACCACCTACGCTCTATGGAAATCCCAAAAATATTTTCAAGTAAGTTCAGGCATATTAACTCTGAGAAAATGTTTTACACGGACGGATCGCGAATGGAAGAAGCGACAGGGTTTGGTATGTTCAACAATAATGTTTCGGCCTCATTCAAGCTTCAAGAACCTGCATCTGTTTATATAGCAGAGTTAGCAGCAGTTCATTATAGCTTGAATGTAATCGTCACATTATCTCCAAACCATTATTTCCTCTTCACAGATAGTCTGAGTGCAATTGAAGCCATTTGCTCAAACGCTGCTGGCAAAAATGAACCGTTTTTCTTGGGTAAAATAAAACAGTGTCTGAACGACATATTGAATAATAATTATCTAATCACAATAGTTTGGGTTCCGGCTCATTGCTCCATTCCAGGCAATGAAAGAGCCGATATTTTAGCCAAACGTGGTGCTATTGAGGGTGAAATTTATGAGAGACCGATTGCTTTCAACGAATTCTATAGCGCGTCTCGCCAAAGAACACTTGCCAGCTGGCAAGCTTCTTGGGATAAAGATGATCTGGGTCGGTGGATGCACTCAATTATTCCTAAAATATCGACAAAGGCATGGTTCAGGGGACTGGATGTGAGTAGAGATTTCATTCGTGTGATGTCCAGACTCATGTCCAATCACTACACGTTAGATGCACATCTCCTTCGAATTGGACTTTCCGAGACTAATTATTGTGCTTGCGGCGAAGGTTACCGCGATATTGACCATGTTGTTTGGACATGCGTGGAGTTTCGTGATGTCAGATCTCAACTAATAAATTCCTTGCGTACCCAAGGTAGACTATCCAATGTCCCAGTTCGCG
This sequence comes from Malaya genurostris, assembly GCF_030247185.1. NCBI lineage: Eukaryota > Metazoa > Arthropoda > Insecta > Diptera > Culicidae > Malaya > Malaya genurostris. The sequence continues at coordinate 39,069,019 of NC_080570.1, read as the reverse complement.
ACATTCTTGCTTGTCGTGACCTTCCATACATGAAACTTCTTTATCATTTCATTAAATCCATTGGAGTTCCAATTTAAATTTTATTTTATGTTAAACTGTTTTCTCTTCCATGAGTTCAACCAATAGCCAACTATAGGATATTGAATATAAGTGGTGAACTGATACAAACAATCCTGAAATAGTTATAAGATCATGTACAAAATAAATGTATTTTATTTAATGTAATTTAAAATAGCAACTCGCTTGATAAAAACAGTGTTTAGATTAACTAATGAGTACCAACATACTAATATGATATTCGAAATGTATTAGGTTTAAACTACTATGTATTGTGGATGCCACGGCGAAGAAAAACTTATGTATATTGCCTATGAAATAAACGTATTTATGAAAAAAAAAAAATAACCACCTCAAAGAAAAAACTTTTTCCTTTACTTCTGTTATTTTTCTAGTGAATTTGCCGAATCATCATTAATCATCCGAAGTCATTAAAAATGTCTGTGCTAGTGTTTAGTAATGTGAGTGTTCCAGTGTGTTCAGTGTTTGAGGATTAAAGTAACGTGTGCAAACGAAAGAGTCTCACCCGCTACTATTTACACACGTGTGTGGTGCAATTGGTGGACTGCTTACTTTTAAACTGTACACAAATGACAGCCGCCGTTGTCAAAAAAGTTCATTCTATTCATTTTGTGTGGTTATGCCATGTTCGTGTAAAACCAGCCGCCTTGCTAGGAAGTCATGCAACTGTGGCCAGCATTATTCTGCAAAAACCAAAACAATGAAGAAGAATGGCTAACAAAAAATTAGATATCACTAACTACTTGTTTATTCAGTACCCTTTATCGCACTTCCCCACAAATTATCGATCAGAATATCATACGGAAATAAGAAAATTAGGATTTTACTCGATTTGAAATGCTACAATGTTTTTTTACCATACCCTGAGCGCTCTGATTGCCCACCAAATGACCCAGATGTTGGTTACGATAACACTTGCTAAAGCGCCTTATCCTTGCCACCGGGCAGTGTAAAACCTAATTAGGTTTTACACGAACATGACACAACCTTACAAAATGAACAGAATGAACTTTTTTTTGACAGCCGGCGTGTTTTTTGTGATTTTTCTTCTGTTCAATTCCGTATGAAATATTAACTACAAGCTGATCCGTCGAACTTCGTCTCGCCCAAAGTGTATTTGTTCGAATTTATGTTTTCGGATTGCAGAATTGTCAAACGACGAAGTGGTTAACGTTTCTCTCCATTATTTTTCTGATTACTTAACCTACAATCACATTCGTTTTAGCTCAAAACGAAATATCACCAAAAATAATGAGAAAATGGGAAATACTTCTGTTAAGCAAAAATTGAACAAATGCACAGATTGTCATCTCATCCCACATTATCGAAATGACGGAATGAGCAATGAAATCTTACTCGACTGCATGATTTTTTAGTGCTCGATCGGTTCAGTGCTAGAATTTTCGCCTGAGTTGACTGCTCGATCAACTTGATTGACAGTGACATTTTAAATGTCATTGAATATTCGCTCATTTTATGAATGTGTTAGTGTGAAATTTATGCGACTTAAGCCATTTCACTACACTCCAGCTAGAGGAATGGATGATGCTGACTAAGGTAGGCCGTTTTGTTAATTTCCAGCGAATTTCAATAAATTATGTTGGGATTCTAAGAAGAACTGGTTATTTACTAGTTCTGTATATCCGAAAAACATGAAGATTTAAACTTGTATATTCAGTTATATAATGTTTTCGTTGAAAAATAAACTGAAAATCAGCACGAAAACGTGCAAAATCAGGAAAGAAGAAGAAGAAGATGAATTGACAATTCAGTCCGCATCTTCTCACTCAATTCCGAATGATTTCCGAATCAACCGGTTGTAGGCGAACCGGTTCATTCGGAATCGGTTGTTGCACTGGAGTTGGAATTGATTCGGAATCCATTATGATTTCCACATGAAATTCCGAATGAAAATTTCTCGCCGATTCGAAATTGATTCGGAATCCATTCGGAATTCATTCGGATCTGATAATGTGGGATCCTTTGAGTCAATGCACTGAACAGTAAACCCTCTCTAATGGCTTTGACATAAAGGATATAAGGTGCTACGTTTTCTCTTTCAGGTGTCACGTTTCCTTAATTAATAAAAAAGCTCACTAACCACAATTTTGTATTGATAGACTTAGCACAATATTGAGGAGTTTCTCTTCTAGAGTTGTTCATTTGGTAGAGTAGGATATATTTACAATTTGGTTTTAGCCCAAGTAACCAAAAACTCGTAAAACATTCTGAACAGTCCGTTTTTAAGGAATTATTCATACTTGAATGTTCACCCGACGCAACAGAACTTTGGAGCAGTTCCGTGTACAGCTTTTAAGCAGCGAGAAAGTTTCCTCAGAACTTTTCCTGTACGTCCAAGTTGCCAAAAAGTGCCACGCGAACTTTAGAGCTCTAATAAAGTGGATATTTTTCAGGTACTGTGGAATTTTTGGTTACTTAGGCTGTGAACCATTTCGCTGTTAATTTAAACTTTTGGTTGAAATCGGACACTCGAGCGGTTATTTTGATGTTGTCAAAAATAACTTTACTTAAAAGCATGGTTATTTTTGACAGATCGATGGTTATTTTCCGACACTGAAAAAACTACAAGGATCAGCCCCTGGGGTTGTTCGAGCCATTGATGTGGAACAAGGCAACCAAAATTTCTAATGATCGACATTTTCAATTAATCGTCACACTTTTGAATCCGCAAATGCACGAGAGTCTGCTTAGATTGACCCTTATTAGGAATCAACACCGAACACGCGAACCCAGAATATACTCTATTTGTCGTGATTTGTATTTGTTTTGTAGCCGACGAAATTACATCAATAGCCCAAATGTATGCAATTATATCTTTGTACATACTTGCGATACGGATATCGATATTTAAGCTTCTCTTCGACAAGTTTGTGTTCAAGTTTTGTATGCAAGCAGTTATTTTTATAGCGTTTCTCTGCCATTACTACCATTCTACGATTTCGGTTGAAGCGATAAACTATTTCTCATTATCAATCGAGTTCACCCTATATAAATTAGAAATTAATCATGCACTCAAAATTTACCCTGGGGTAGTTGTCAATTTCTCAGGTGAAACGACATATCAAGGGATCACATCCAATCTTGCATGACACAATCAAAGCTTCAAATCGTTTTATGGCACTTTTTGCCTTGCTGTGTAGCAACAACCTACCTCTAGCCTGCTACACGTAGGACTGAAACGTTAGCTATAATTTTGCTTATATTTATACCCTCGCGTGCTTCCAACAGCTTCGCTTTTGCATCGATTGACCAATCAAAACGATGCTTTCCCTTTAATATATATTGTTTACTCCTTCAAAACCGTCGACTATGGTAGGGAAATCCGATATTACGGAGATTTTTTGCAGACAATAAAGCACACTGCTAGCTATTAATCAACATTTCAATGTTATACAATTAAAAATACATGGCTTTGAACCTTCAAATCAATACGTAGAAATATTTCCAATCAAATGGTGGCATAATATTAATAATTGATACAAAATTGACTGAGCTGTAACTGTTCAAAACCTGACCACGTGTATTTTTCTTGAGTTTCTAATTTGCACCCCTATATAGAAAACAAAATTGTGTTCCACATTAAAAATCTTTCGGGGAAAATTCTAATATCAATTCTTTAGTTAACATTATTTCCAGTGTAAAAAAACCCAAATAACTTTCCATCCGTCAAGCTTTGAAATGGGCCGCAGTTTTAGTTAAATTTAATTACTCGACACAAAATAACCGCTCAAGCGGAGCGGTTGGAGAGACTACGCTAAAATATTAATTAGATATTATACCAATTTGAAGATTCTTCACAGAAAATGAAATATAAAATTGCATTCTTAGTCTATGGTAATTATCATGAACATTGATATCTAATTGCCATTTATAGTGTGCGCTTAGTCTAATCTAAATCATTAGAGAGCAAAATGCATGGAAAATTTCTTAATGTGACCTTATCGCTTCTAAAGCATAATCTTTTCATTGATTCATTCAAAAATGTTCTGTCTTGTTAAACTCGCTCCGGGTTGACCAATATAATTCATCCGACTCCATTGAACACAAATTATGAACTGGTGAATGATGTCAAACCGTTTTCTCCTGCCTACAGCGGTTTTCTAGAGCAGTCATATGAATTCCGTCATTGAGTCATTTGGCAAGCAATAATTTTGATACCCAATTAAGCACGTGGCTTGAAATGACGAATCACATGGATCAAGTATGCATGTGAAATCACCACACAAAACTTCTCGTTGCGCGCCAAACGATTTTTTCAACGATCTAGTATTCTGTTCTTCGAATGCCAAACACTTATGCAACTCGTTGCGCGCCAAACATCAATCGTAGATCTAGCAATCATTGGCGACTTTTTCAATGGAAAACTCCATTGTCCATACAAAACACCTGGGGGGTAAAAACTGATCAAACAAAAAAAGAATCATGTAAATCCGTCCATCCGTTTTTACGTGATTCACTTTTTCAGAATTGCGCAAAACGCTTATATTCTTGATTTTTATAAAGTAAAAAAAAAAACGCACACGGGAAAATCTGAACAATTTTTTACAAAATGCTGCCTATTTCTCTTCGATTTCACAACAATCACAGTATAATTTAACGAGATTTTTTACACGTAAAATTGTATGGAACTTTTCATTCGATTTAACTAGAAATAAAGAAATTTTTTTATTTGAACCGTTCAAAATGACAAAACTGCAAGAACACGACTAGTGAATTCTACCCTAAATTTGTTTTTTTTACATGTCGGCACATTCTCATTAGATTAAGCAATGTATTGTAACAAAACTCAATTGTTATCAGTTGATATCTAGATAAATATCTGAATATTGCTGGAAAAATAATGCAAAATCAGTACATTTCATGTGATCCGTATAAAAGATGGAATGATGTCAGAGCGGGGGGAGACATTCAACTCACTCTTCGTCTCACAGAGCGGATGGACATTTCTGCTATAAACCTCGTGCATTTAATTTTGGACACCGATTTGCAACGAACTCAATTATGGCAAGCTTAACATATCGTAACCATGTTGTATTCTAACAAACTGACCGTTATCACACGTTAACAAACGCTTGTTTTTGAATGTTTTGTTCAAGCAACATAAGTTCGGTTTCGCAATGAACCCACGAAATTATCATGCACATCATAATGTGTATGAGAAGAAAAAAACCGTTTACCCGGGTATTACCAGCATGAACACACTGTTTATTTTGTGTAACGAATGCCAACGGAAAGTCTCGCCAGACGGACAACGGACCTCCTGTACGAATTGGCATACGAGATGAGGCCGGGCACGAGCGCGATGTGATAAATAAAACAACTCGCTCGCAAAAGCAACGGTAGCTGCCTTGTTTACATTACACTGCGATAAGCCCGAAACACTTATATGGCCAACATGAGTGGAAGTTTCAGTTGACCATTAGTTTGGGGGTTTAGTGTATTGACCGACATTTTCCAGAGCACGAAAACCGGTACGAACTTTCACGAATGAGGAATCAAATGTAGCCGTTATGAATAATATCACGCGGCTGCATCAGACGTATGCGAATAAAAGCGCTCAAGAAGAAAAAGCATGATAACATCCGATTACCAGTGAATAGATCTGAACAAATAATTATAATTCTCGAAAAACTATTGCCAATGAACTAATTCCTGCTAACGGTTGATATTAAACAGCTGCATTTCTTTTTCCGTTTCAGGTAATGCAACCAGATTCTAAAGTCTAAACCTTTCTCAACCCCGTCATAATGTGAGTATGCAATTTGAATAGGAACTAGGTATTTGGACAGCAAAACATCCTCTCTGCTGGTATATGACCTACAAGCAAAACTTGGCACGACCGCCTGGTTCCGGGTTCGTCACTTAACTCAGCGCAATCCCATTCAGCTTGAACGCTGTGCTACCTCGGCTGCATTTGGAAACTTACCGAGGGCCAACTTTGGACTTTATTGGCAGAAGGCAGAAAGCATCCAAACAAGGGCATCGGAATCAGCGGTTGTGCTATACTGAAGCTAACTTTGCTGCCATCTGTTCCCGTAATGGCCTTTGATTGTCGCATAGTTAAAAAAAAACGAAAGAGAAAATGAAACAAACCTAATGAATTGAAGCAAATGTCTCACAACTGGCACCGGTGGTAACTCCCAGTTGGGGTTTTTGGTTTTGTTAGTCGTATTTTTTTCTGATGCCTTGATGAATACTGGGCAGTCCGAAAGACTACGCTCATTAGCTTATTAATAGTCTAAACATAAATAATTCGAATGAAGTCACATTTTTTTTCCTATTCGCTACCACCCTAGTTGATCTCGGAAGGAATTCAATTCAAGTGAAATGGAAAACAAGTCCAAACCACTTGTGGTAGCGGCGAATGGACTTACTAAAGCAAAAGAGAGAGAGAGAAAGAAGCGAGTCTTCCGGTCTATCCGAGATGCTATGCTATGCTGGATCTCGTTTTCCGCACCCCGACTCTCTTATCAACGGAAGAAAACGTGCATGTGCCCTGTACAGCATGCACCAACATATGTTGCCGTGAATGACCACCGGATTGTGCCGTGCACACGGACCGCTCAAACGTAAAGCTCCAAATTAGGTCAAACAAGAAGTCAATTTCTTTTTCCCTCCGGTTCGAACACACACCCTTGTGGCTATAGATCAGCATGACGCGCATCGGCGGCGGCGGCGGTCTTTAGGAAGATCGCTTCCAGCAGCAGCAGCAGTAGCACCCAGTTGACTTAGTGTTAAGCAGAGCCGCACCGCTGACCGCGGAAAATAAACAAGCGAGTCATTAGAGCGCAGCAACGAGTTCGTTTTGACCGAAGAAAATGGGAAAAATATAATCAAACGGAGCTGCAATGCCGCCGAAGAGCTGTTCGCTTTGCGTATGAATTCATATTGATAGCTTTAATCACGGTAGCGCAGCTCTAGCCGATGGTTTTCTTGATTCCGTTCGGGAGTTTTGATTCGAGGAAAGTATCTCATTAGCCATTCTTGCGATAGTGTTACGAACGACGGTACGAATTAAATACTGATTGCTGTAATGACACGAATAATTGTCGGGGACGGATTGTTGCTATAAACACTTTATCGCCCGGTCGTTTGAACGTCCACTGTTGGAATTCTGTTGACACATTCTACACAGGTGAACTCTTTAGTTCTGAGAAAAAGTTTTGCTTTGACATGAATACGTCTTATTCCTTGTATGGATGGATAAAACTTTGTCATGCGAGGAAATAAACTTCGTCGTGAATAACTTATATTGTACTAAATGTGATATTCGCCTAATCGTAGATCTATTTGTAAACATTCTTTACTAGATCTTCCCTAACTAAACATCTAGCACTTCCACGCGTGACCCACTTAGGCTAAACAATGTCTAAGTCAATGCCAAAGAGGGGCAGTTGTCATCATCTGGCTTCCATTTAGACTACATTCCGTTGGCCTCTCTAGCTGATCCCAAAGAAATAGAACACAAACTATTACTTATTAGTGATTACAAAATAAAAGTATCAATTTATAATTAAATTTTTATGATGCGAGACTCGGAATCTACTTAATCTTCAGTAGATAGAATTATGCTCAAAATGTGGAAATTTGTTTAGAAATTCCCAAAAATCAATCAGTCATTTTTTTCTCTAGTTGCCAAAAACTAAGATATGTTACTCAAAATCTGTATAGTAAAATAGATTGAAAAGTTATGTGGTTTCACATAGTTGGAATACATAACCCAAGTAACAATTCAAATGCCTTATGGTTCTGATTATAATTTATAGGAATTTTTTAATTGATTTTTCAATCACTGCTAGCTTAATGACAACTTTAATTAGTGCCGCATTTGATAAGTAATATAATATCTTTTAAAGCTTCTAAAGAACCTTCCATCCGGACTAACTATTGAATTAAAAATAAAACAACATGTACTAGAATATAACCGTGCTTACACTCTCAATATTGCTTTCAAATGTTCTTTTTAAAACATTACCCGATCAGATGCACATAACAAAATCATTATACACAGTTCGCTCGTACATCTCATCCAAGTCAGTCGATATAACAAAACCGCTTAAGTTCGGGACAGAAGATAGCAAGTACAGTATTGTGTAGTGAACAATAGAACGACCTCGACATGAGTGAACCAAACGAACAAAAGCTACCGCCGACCAGAAAGAATACAATTGTTGTTGCCTTCAGGCAGTGCTAAATTCGACCTTCGATACGAGAACTTGAAGGTTTGCTTAAGGAGTAAATGCATCTTGACATTAAACGTGTGCATTTACTTCAATGTAATAAGACGAATAATGTTGTTTACATCCAGTTTTATAAAGAGTTGGATGCAATTCAATTTGCAAAAGACAATAACAATGTGCACTATGTGGAACACGAGAACATTAAGTACAACATTCCAGTATATATGGAAGATAGTGCTATAGAAGTGCGTGTGCATGATCTTCTCTCAAGCGTCAATGATTCATATATTTGCAAAACTATGTCCCAATATGGAGAGATTCTCTCTATGGAAAAAGAAAAGTGGAATAATTTTTTCCCCGGCATTCTAAATGGCGTACGTTTATTACGCATACACTTGAAGAAGCCTATACTTTCTTATGTGATTTTCGGTCAAGATACAAGAATTCCGTGCAAATCACTTGTTACCTATGACAATCAGATAGCCACATGTCAATATTGCCAAAAAGCTGTTCACTACGGTAAGCCATGTGATCAACTGGACAAGGAGACAACTACACCAAAGGACAACGGTGCTTCCTTCACACCAACCCCAACCAACCCCAGTACACCTATAACAGTCACCAACAACAATGAAGCATCCCCTTCAACGAATCCATCACCATCCTCTATAGAACAAAGTAGAACAAAGCAACCAATGTACAACAAGGCGCATCTACAACAACTGTCAACGAGCCCAAAACTACGATCAACAAAGAAAACGAAAATAAAACGGAAATCACACACAACACCGACGATGAAGCAATGGATGATGAGATAAACCGCGGACGAAGTGACCCCCGATCCTCGTTGGATGGAAATGGAAACTCATCTCCCCCTAGAAAAAGGGTGACAACGAGATCCAATAGCAAAAAAAAATCGGCCACGTAAAGCTTTTACGCAAAAAGGCCAGAATAAAAATTTGTATTATAAAAAAATCATTACACAAGTATATCAACAGTTGATATGTATAACAATTTGTGTTATTTTGAGATGATCAACAAATGAAACAGTTGAAAGTTAAAACTTATGATATCAATATAATAACAAAATCTGTTGTAATGTTTTATATTCATTTGCAAGAGTCAATGTAATGTTCATTAATTGACAAAATGAGTTCTTCCGTTGATTTATATTGAGATATAAAAAACTATAAAAAAACTAAAAGAAAAAACCAGACCAATAAAAATAATCATTTTACAATTTATGGTTGAAATAATGCTAAAAATTGGCTCTGATGCAGTTTTCTGAAACCTATTACTAATTTATACTTTAATTTACAATATCAATCATAAAAATTACAGTATTCAGGACTATTCGTTATTCTATCTAATTTATTACAACTATTGTTATGAATTTCTACTTTAGGACTTCTGTATTTATATCAAATTCAAAAATAATTGTGATACAAACATTTCAAAATCTGTTACGATTTTAATACTGCTAGAGTCTTTTTTGTTATGATTTTTTGTATTTTAACAGCTTACCAGCCAAAAATATTTCAAAATTGTTGTTGTTGTTACAAAATATTTTTGAATTAAAGTTGTTATAATTCAGTTATTACCATCTGATCGGGTATGGTCAGCTCAATTCTTTCATAAATCTAGTTTTATGTGTATATGTGTGCGTGTTCATTGGATGACAGTTTCACTCAAAGCAAATTGTAATGTAAATGTACTTTAGAACCTCATTTATGACACATTTGTTGTGAGCTATTTGATTTATTACTTCTTAGATTACGTGCATTTTGCATACCTAGCATTTATATCCTAGCATTTTTTTTATATCAAATAAACTACGACATACAAAAACGAGGAATTATGATGGACTTTTATGTAGGTTTGACGCAACGAAACCGTTGTATACAAAAAATTACGATGAATCACAAAATTATAAATTATGGAGGCTTTCGAAAAAATCGCATTCATTTCAAGGCGATTAGTTATAATTCTAAATTTTTCAAAAAAATTCACGATAAAAGTAAAGGCGCATGAAGTTTTTACATTCAAAAAAGGCCTCCAGCTCGGTATTAAAAAAAAAACAAGATATTCTTACTGATTCCATTAAAAACCGACATGACACACACACATATTCAGAAAAAATATTAACAAAATGACGATTTATTTGTTGAAGAATTCATTCCATCCGAATGAATTTAATTTTGATCGTTTGGCTGATTTCAAAATTTTCTTGAATTTGGATTCATTTCGAAAAAGATTCAACGCAGTTATATGCTGATTTTTCACTTTGCTTGGAAACCTACAGGAGGTCCACTTGACAGAATATACTCATATGGAGGTTCAAAGTAGTGTTTAATGCAATATTTATGATGTGAATTTTATGATGTTGTAGATGAAAAGACGTTGGAAGTGATTTTCGCGTTTTAGCGTCCTGAAATGACGATTTGATGAAAACTATTTAAAAGCCCATCTGAAAATGAAAACTCATTCGGTTTATTTTCAGTATCCTTTATTGGATAGAATGTAATTGGAAATCTATCTTTATTACCACCTTACATTATGACCGAAGCCATCTTTCCATCTTATCAGAAGAAATTTTTGATAAGCATACTTTTGTTTAATTGCAAAAAAGGGAACATAGAAAAATCTTCTTTAACCGATGGTATAGTTTGTAGTGTTTACCGTCCTTGATATTCTCTTTTATCAGAGACGAACCAGCCACCGGCTGAAAGTCTCTTTAATAAAGAAAACTAACTAACTAACTATTCTCTTTTATGTAAGTTTCATCTTCTCTTAGGATCACACAAAATCAGGAAAAAACGCTACCCACTTTTTAAATCAAGTCGAAGTTTGCGTAAATAACGACCTAATTTTGGGTAGCTTGTACCCACATTATCAGATCCGAATGGATTCCGAATCAATTCCGAATCGGTGAGAAATTTTCATTCGGAATTCCTCGTGGAATTCCGAATCAATTCCAACTACAGTGCAACAACCGATTCCGAATGAATTTCGCCTACAATCGGTTGATTCGGAAATCTGTCGGAATTGAGTGAGAAGATGCGGACTGAATTGTCAATTCGTCTTCTTCTTCTTCTTTTCCGATTTTGCACGTTTTCGTGCTGATTTTCAGTTTATTTTTAAATGAAAACATTACATAACTGAATATACAAATTCAAAACTTCATGTTTTTCGGATATACAGAACTAGTAAATAACCAGTTCTTCTTAGAATTTCAACATAATCTGTTAAAATTCGCTGGAAATTAAAAAAACGGCCTACCTTAGTCAGCATAATCCATTCCTCTAGCTGGAGTTTAGTGAAATGGCTTAAGGCGCCTAAATTTTACACTAACACATTCATAAAATGAGCGAATATTCAATGACATTTACAATGTCACTGTCAATCGGGTTGATCGAGCAGCCACCCACATTATCGAAATGACGGAATGCGTAATGAATTCTTACTCGACTGCATGATTTTTCAGTGGTTCAGTGCTAGAATTTTCTCCTGAGTTGGCTGCTCGATCAACCTGATTGACAGTGACATTATAAATGTCATTGAATATTCGCTCATTTTATGAATGCGTTAGTGTAAAATTTAGGCGACTTAAGCCATTTCATTACACTCCAGCTAGAGGAATGGATGATGCTGACTAAGGTAGGCCGTTTTGTTAATTTCCAGCGAATTTCAACAGTTTATGTTGGAATTCTAAGAAGAACTGGTTATTTACTAGTTCTGTATATCCGAAAAACATGAAGATTTCAATGTGTGTAATCAGTTATGTAATGTTTTCATTTAAAAATAAACTGAAAGAAGAAGAAGAAGACAAATTGACAATTCAGTCCGCATCTTCTCACTCAATTCCGACTGATTTCCGAATCAACCGGTTGTAGGCGAAATTCATTCGGAATCGGTTGTTGCACTGGAGTTGGAATTGATTCGGAATTCATTATGATTTCCACATGAAATTCCGAATGAAAATTTCTCGCCGATTCGGAAATGATTCGGAATCCATTCGGATCTGATAATGTGGGCAACTCAGGCGAAAATTCTAGCACTGAACCGATCGAGCACTGAAAAATCATGCAGTCGAGTAAGAATTCATTACGATTCCGTCATTTCGATAATGTGGGTAGAAGAGCTCGACAATGAGCGATTTCTCCTCAAAAAATAGGTAAAAATGTTTTTCAGTGCACCATACCATACCAATGGTGCCAGGTATATCGATTTTTGGACTTTATACTGTAATACAAACTTAAACAACGATTATTCATTTTTCACACAGATAAACACAGATTTTCGGTTTTTATGTTGGGTTTTATTGTTTTAAATTCGTCGCAAGCAGGTAATGTTTTTATTTTGTTCAATCACTAATCAGTTTAGTCGGTAACAATTGGGCTCGTATGGCTTTCGCAAAAACGTTCAAAAATTTTGACGAACGAATGAACGGTTCAGGAAAACTTGTTTTTTTTTGTAGAACAATCAAGTTCTGAACAGTTTTGCCCATCTCTATAGCACTTCCACACAGCCTACATGCTACACTATTAATAGCCTTGTGTTAAAGCCGCTGCCAACAAACTTGAAAATGGTTCGAAGCAGAGTTTCTTAACTCGCCCATATTGTGCTGTCGGTACATCTAATCACTAATTTGTCCCTTGAGCGTTAAGTATTGTTCCTGTGATATGTGATGTATCAAAAGCAGAGTTGAAAATTCTTCTCAATGAAAGAAACCATTCCAACAGTCCCATGTTCAATGTTTTACTGTCTCATTCGTAAATGACCGATACCAGAACAAACGAAGAAAGACGACGCATTTTCGTTTCTCATCGAAAAAAAGAGAGAGTATAATTGCCAACTTCACTCTTTTCTCTATGCCAAGACGAAACCATACCAACTTCTGTAGGGAGCATCAGCAGAATTTAAATTCTCATTCTCTCATCGATATATTGAAAATCTGTGACACTTGGCTATGAAAAGTGTCTAAAATATCATAAATAGAACTAATTACACCCCAAAACCTCTTTGGAAACCAAAACTGCTACAAATTCGAGCACCAACAGGTAAAAGTTATTCTGAAACCTTTTTCTGTCATTTTCGATTCTCAAAGCTTTGGTTGAATACCGACATTGCATACTATGGGATTTTCACTAAAAATCGCAAATTACTGAGAGGCCAAATGAAAGAAAGAACGCAATTTTGAAACTACTGTTCCGCTTTTGTCATTAACTGGAAATCGATTTCGTTCTCGTAGTTTTCAAACGAAGCTGAGAGTAACATTATTTTCTCGTCATTTTCCTCTATTTTGAGTCAATGAAAAAGACTTTTGTTAGCTCTGATCAAAAGCATCACCATCACGTGATGATAAACACAAAACTCTGATTGGGGATACTTCAATAGTATCTAGATGGTTCCACTATGTTAACACTGCAATGAAATTTGAATATTTTGAAAGTCTTTGATTAAAACTAACGACTACGAACGACTTAAATTTTGTTACACTGAAAACAATTCATGAAAAACAGAGATAATTTTTCAGTTCGTCTATAGTTTAAGAACAAGCAAACACTGGAAAAAAATCTTCGGTTTTTCTAATGGATTGTAAATTGATCTGCGGCTTAACCGATTCAAATTATAGAAATGTAATCAAATTATTCCAAAAAATTCGTGGCATTTTACAATCGCAGCATTACAAACATCTTTCTCCTATCTACCGACCTATTGAACCAGGAAGATGTAATCGAAAACATCGTAACAATAATCCAAAACGTTTCATTTTCTCACGATTGCAGTGTAATTTTATTTGACATTTCGAACCGCGTCATTCGAAATCTAGTACCACATTGAAGGGATCTCGATCACGTGGTCTAAAGCGACACGTAATGTACGTAGTAGAATCAACTTCACACATAATTGTTTCTAGAAACTCGATTCGTTCAGCCCGGGTTTCTCGCTCTATTAACAACACTGGTATAAGATCCATTGATTATTGTTTTGGGACCTTAGATAGTTCAACTTTTTATTAATCTGAATGGTGTCAGTTTTTTTTGTTTTCAGTTTTGTATTTTAGCTTTTATTTCAACCTCACCAATACCAAATAAAACTATTTTGCTAGTCGGAAAAGAATGAAATTCACTTCTAATCGGGTGGAGACTAGATCATCTGGTAGCTACAACAGTATTCGCATTGTCAGAACGGGACAACTCCATGTTTGAAAATAGAGATTTTTTGACCAATCGGTAATATGTAAATGATAATATTCTGCAGCGCAGTACTGGAATTGTGGCTCTCAACTGGTAGAAGCACAGAGTTTTCATTGGATCGGGAAACTGGGGAGTGTAAATTCCGGCATGCTCATTAGTTATTAGATTCATCTAGGCTGAGTCATATTCATGTTCTGTTAATTGCTTTAATTAGGGGCTCAGGTGTTGAGTTTGGTTTACGAAAGTGGCTCTAGATTATCAGCTATTCTGCGCATGCTTGAGTTTAAGTATGGTATTCAAAACAATAGCCCTCAGTTATAAAATTCACTTTCACTTTTTATTCTATTGCATTGCTATTTGAATTACCGATCGGCAAAAGGTAAGGTCGATGACCGTCTTCCCGTGCTACCAGAGTCACGTAATCGACCCCGTACTCACGGCAAAGCGACACGGTTAACCGTTTTCCCACCGAGTTACATTTGAACAAAACGCTCCGACCACTTCGGGCGCACGCATTCCCGGAATAAGACGGGATGGGAATCAACTTTCACTTACGACTACAGAGCCAACAGCGCAGATCGTGAAGAGACAACAATGCCGACGATTTTATTATTGTTCCCATCTCGGGTTCCCTCAACACACCGATGAAGTAAGGCCTCCAAGAACCAAGGTTTCATTCACTTGTGGCTGTAATTAACAAGTCGCTTTTCGTTCATTTCCCATCCATACAGGCAACCGGTGGGCACTCTGCTGGATCGGGACTGCTAGTTTCAGTCGGGTGCTCTTATGTGTTAGCAACACTGATGAGGAGCGGTCCATCATTTCCATCGTTATGGATAGTTAGCTATGGGAGAACTGGAAGAAAACGAAACCAGTCCTGATAACCGCTCCAGACCCGCAGCAGCACCCGAAGAAATCAGGTGTGCAGAGAAAGAGATGGGTATATAATGAACGTTTACCTTGACCCATTTCGGATGGTGTATTGCATTCCTAACATCAACCCATCTCGTCTCACTTCTATCTCGACTGTCCGTCTTCAGTTGAAAGTTGTGGCGAACGAATGAAATGAAATGGAAAAGCGCGATGTTAAATTGTATAAAAAAAGAACCGGGAAGCTCGTTTGGCTCATTGACCTTAAATTATTTTCTTCTGTGCGGTTAAAGATTTATTTAAGGAAGTTAGTTTTTACAAAAGAAAAAATCTAATGTTTACAATCATTTGGATATTCAGAATATTCAGTCATCATGACTTACTTCAGCTTTTCAGACCACTTTCAACAACATTTAAACATTGCACAGTTTCTGTGCTTGAACGAGATTTAGGCACGCTTGAACGAGATTTTCGCAGCTTCTTAAGCTTACTACCTTCATCGAACAAGCAAACAACAAATTGGACTTCCCTGTTTATTTGTTTGGATTTCGAAATCGATAAGTTGTTTGAAGTTGTTTTGCTTTCTCCATATGCTTACTCAATCAATGTCAGTGGATCGTATAAATAACATGGCGTCTCAGTTCGGATAACGCCAATGCATTGCAATGTCGAAATAAAATACGATATAGCAAAAGCTACTTGAAAAACGTGCTTAATCCACCTAGCAGTAAGATGATACCTTTTTTTTATCAATCCACATGTGTTTTTACATGAATATTCTTCGGTGTTTTAGTTCTCATGACATTATTTTAATGACCGTTAATTTAAGCGGTAATATGAGATTTTAGTCACTCATTATTCTGTAATGTCGAAACTGAAAATCGGATCGAATTTGAATCTAAACGTGTGACAATCGATAGAACATTCTATGAGACATACGGTAATTTAACGTACTTCCAGAGCAGGTATTCAGGAACCAGCATAACCCAAAACTATTTGTATGGCCATAAATTAATACCAAAGATAAATAATAAAGACATGTACGTGCATATAAATATTTTTGAAAAATGTGGTTCGTTCCCGGTACCTTCTGAAATGACCGCACTCACCGCTTGGTGGATCGCGAGATTAATTGCATTGTTATCATTTCAACCAAAGTGTGCCATAAAATCTTAATATATATAAATGAGCTACCGAATCGAAAGGGTTCTCACGGTTTGACATTTGCATTAGGAATGTATGATGGCAACTCAGCAGTGCAACCAATTTATCTCCATTGGTGCCAGTTTCACGGAGGACCGTAGATGTGCGCCAAAAAAGATCGTGACTGTCATGTCTGGAAATTCGTTTGTGTTAATACGACGAATAAATTGCAATAGTTTTGAGGCCAACTTTGAAGCTTTTTGGTATCATCATCATCTATATCGGCTTAAATTTTAAAAACTCATCATCCTGTAATTCCAGAATCGGAAGTCAGAATTGGATAAAATTAATTAATTTTGTATGGGACCATACATTTATTTTAATTTGAATTTTTGGTTTTGAGAAATCGTAGTGCGGAATAAATTTTTGGGTGCTTCTCGAATCGAAAACTGAATACCACTTAAATTAGGTTTATTTGGTTATCGACTATCCAAATCGGCTAACCCGAGAAACCTGATTAATTGATGTGAAATAGACATTTTTATACTAATCACCCTGCATCCCCGAAACCAGAAGTTGAATCTGCCTGAGAAGCAAGATACTCTATAGAATCTAAAAACATTTTATTTGAACCTTAGATTTCATTTGAATCTTAGATCGGTTCATTTATCTGCGAGAAAAATGAATTACACAATTCTAATTTCGTTTCACTTATCATCCTGTAGTTCCGGAACCAGAAGTCGGATCCAAACATAATTCAGGAACTTTGTTTGGGAGCATACGACTTTTCGTATGAATCTGAATTTGTAGAAAAAAAATTTTCCGAGAAAATTGATTGAAATTATATGTCACACAGGCATTTGCTGATCTCGACGAATTGATTCGAATGGTATAAGGGTGTTATGTTCTTCCAGCATTTATTGCTGTAAGTAGTTTAAAACAATATAATTATGGAATTGCTTTCAACTCAAAAATTCTGCCATCACCTGGTTTACATATGTCATATTCGAACGATTATGTTGCCAGAACCGAACCGTGCTAAAATCGGTCCAAGGCAAAATGTCATGAAAAAGGATGCTGTACACAGTCTTTTCGGTACTTAGAAACAATTGTATCAGTATAAATAACAGTAACAGTATAAAAAATCGCATTTCACGTTGCTCCCAAGCATTGCTTTGTCCTACAATGTTCAAAACTCCTACTACTGGAATAGGGGAAAAAGCCGTTTACACAAAAATATCAATATCTCCGCTCAAATGGACGGATTTTAACAATCTATGGCTTGTTAGATAGCTATTATCATGTGGAATCTAAGCCTGAAAGCATATTCCGTTTTCAAGGTCAAGTGTGACAGATAGTGTCAAAAAACTGAAAATTTTGACATAAAACTTGGTATAATTCAAAAAGTAAACATCCGATCTCGATTTTCACGTTTATCACTCAACTCTTTGCATAAAATGATACCCGAAACTTTCGACTTTCAAATAGAGTAGTGAAATCAAAGAATGTCTTTTTAATCACATCACAATAATCGAAAGAGAAAGAGAGATTAAAGAGAAACTGTCACTTGCTTATTGAACAATCCAATCAGCGTGGTCACCACGAGATAGCGTTATGGTGATTGTTTTGACATTTTGAATCGAATACTAACATACAAAAACGTGTGTCAGTTCGGTTTTACATCTCCTCCAAGTCAGTCGATAAAACAAAACCGCTTACGTTGGAAACATAAGAAACCAAGTACAGTATTGTGTAGTGAACAATAGACCTCGAAAATGAATGAACCAAATGAACAAAACCTACCGCCGACACGAAAGAATACAATTGTTGTTGACTTTAGGCAGTGCAAAATTCGACCTTCGATACGAGAACTTGAAGGTTTGCTTAAGGAGCAAATGCAGCTGGACATTAAACGTGTGCATTTACTTCAATGCAATAAGACGAATAATGTTGTTTACATCCAGTTTTATAAAGAGTTGGATGCAATTCAATTCACAAAAGACAATAACAATGTGCACTATGTGGAGCACGAGAACATTAAGTATAACATTCCAGTATATATGGAAGATAGTGCTATAGAAGGCGTGTGCATGATCTTCCCTCAAGCGTCATCCATTCATATATTCGCGAAACTATGTCCCAATACGGAGAGATTCTCTCTATCGAAAAAGAAAAGTGGAAGAATTTTTTCCCCGGTATTCTAAATGGCGTACGTTTATTACACATACACTTGAAGAGGCCTATACCTTCTTATGTGATTTTCGGTCAAGATACAAGAATTCCGTGCAAATCACTTGTTACCTATGACAATCAGATGGCCACATGTCAGTATTGTCAAAAAGCTGTTCACTACGGTAAGCCATGTGATAAACTGGACAAGGAGACAACTACACCAAAGGACAACAGTGCTTCCGTCACACCAACCCAAAGCAATCCCAGTACACCTGTGACAGTCACCAACAACAGTGAAGCATCCACTTCAACGAAACCATCCAACGTATCCCCTATAGAACAAAGTGCATTTACTGCAGTGATAAACTTACCATCCAACCAACCAGCAACAGCAAACAATGTACAACAAAGCTCATCTCCAGCAACTAGCAATGAAACCAACAACAATACCATCGATGTGGCAATGGATGACGAGACGAACCACGAACCCCTCAATCCTCGCAGGAGGGAAATGGAAGCTCCTCTCCCCCTAGAAAAAGGGTGACAACGAGATCCAACTCAAAAAAAAAATTTATTTAAAAAATCGGCTCAATCGGCCACGTAAAGCTTGTACGCAAAATATCTTTTAAATAATACAAAAACGTGTGAAAATTTGGTAAAAAAATCAATCATTTATGATTCAGTAACTTTCTGTGGTATGTTTGGTTGATATTTATGGAGAAATCGTAACATAAAATACCAAATTCGAAGAAGTGAGGTTGGGTATTGTTTTCATATCTGGGATATTTTTCGTATTTTTTTTCTGTTGGATTTTGAGATTAATTGATAAATTATGATCAAAAGTTTTATGACTAGTCTATTTACTCATGATTCATCATCTAAATCCAATCTGTATGTGAACTGAAAATTTCAAATTTCATCCGAGATTGTCAAGAGTATAGGACAATTTGAAATCATATGTTTGATGACAACACGTGAATAATCGTTTTTCTTACCCATATTTGTAAGGTTTTGCCATCTGCATTCTTTCAAACTCAAGTAAATTAAAAAGTTCGTCAAAAATATTTCTAAATACATGGGATATGTCAAAACAATCACCATAACGCTATCCCGTGGTGACCACGCTGATTGAATTGTTCAATAGCTCGCACGCGCATCTTGACGGATCGCCTGACGTTTGCACTCTTGCAGTAATCTATAGCGAAAGTCGTCACGTATATTACCTTAAGACACTCACATTGTCTCAAAGGCGAACGGAGTAATGAGTTATCGACTACTTGTTTCTGAGTGCTCGATTAACCCGTCTAATGTACGATTTAGACGGTCCGCCTTCTTCCGTCACCGTCACCGGAACGTCAGCTTCCGTCAAAATTAGTTTAATACTTTCTTTGCCGGAACGTTCACACGCTCCGTCCGTCAAGACGTTCCGTGACGGCGACGTTACGTGTGAATGTCTCCATAATGTACGATTCAGACGATCCGGCTTCTTCCGTCACCGTTACCGGAACGTCAGCCTCCGTCAAAATTAGTCAAATGAGTTTTCCCTTTGTGCATTCACACGATCCAGCAGAGATCCGGAACGTCAACGTCCGTCAACGGCAAGCTCCGTCAACATTTCTCCGAAAGAATATTTGACGGACTGTGATTATCGCACACATGCACGATTCATATGATTACGGTATTGAGCTGACGTTTGTTATGTATGTATTCGGTGTCAAGATCCCACTCTTAATCGAATCATACCACTTATAAGTAATTAAACTTATCAGTAGATTTGCAAAGTACGTTACGTTGTTGAGTGGAACTGATTGTTTTGTTTTTTACTCTTTCTAGGTAATTTTGAAAGTTATTTATTCGATTAAAAGGTAGGAAAACAACAGATCTATTGGCTTCAAAAGCTCCCAGATTTTGTATTAGTGGAAGAAAATTGTGCGAAACTAAGTTCTTTAAATTCTTCGTGTAAGAAAATGACACGACGGACACGGATACGAAACCGGATCGTGTGAATCAGAATGACGGTGACGGACGTTGACGTTCCGGTGACGGTGACGGAAGAAGCCGGACCGTCTGAATCGTACTTAAGAATGCATATGTAATTAATGTTGACGGTGACGGAGGTTGACTGTGACGGAAGGAGACGGATCGTCCGAATCGTACATAACAGTGACAATACCAATGTCATAGATTTTTTCACTCACTTTACGAATGTGTTGGTGTAAAAGTTAGGCGACTAACGCCATTTTATCACCAGCGATGTCAGATCTACGGAAATCTCCGTAGATCTACGGATCCATAGACAAAATCTACGGAAACTGGATGTTTTCTACAGATATCTACGTAAATTTGAATTTATCAACGGAAAACTACGGGAACTAGTTTTATCTTGCGAGCAAAAAAAAAAACTTTTCACCGCGAGAGCTTCCTAGAAAAATTCCAATCTACGGAAATGACACTGCTACTATCTGGCATCGCTGTTTATCACACTCCAGCAGGAGGAATGGAAAATACTGACTAATGTAGACTAATATAATTGGTTTCCAGCGAACTTTAACAGTTTATGCTGGAATTTTTGGAATAACTGTTCACTTATATATTCAGTTATATAAAGTTTTTAGTACGAATTGTACTGAAAATCAGCACGAAAACATGTGAAATCGGAGAAGAAAAAGAAGAAGAAGAGAACAAATTGACAAACCAATAGGTTGAAGACTACATTCATTCGGAATCGGTTGTTGCACTGGAGCTCACATTGATTTGGATTTCATACTGAATTCCGCATGGAATTCTGAATGAACATTTTCCACCCACTCAGATTTGACTCGGAATTCATTTCGAACTAAAATTGTGAGAAACGTCATGAGAACTATTCTCATATCTCATCACCTCATAATTTGTTGTTTTTGTTGATAGTTTACTCGACTGACAGCGACAGAATCATAAACACAAAACAGAATACGAGTTTATGATTCCGCCAGAACAAGATTATAAACTAGCAACTGATAGAACGAAGATAAGTTTTTATACGACTGAACTTATATCACTACTAGAATTACTCAACGATTTTTAAAAATTCGCATTCCATTTCATACCATCCTTAGATTACCATTCAATTAGAGCTTCTGGGTTCTTAGTACCATGGAAGCGATAACACACTGAAAGTACACAATCTATAATTTATTTTCGTATACTTCCTAACTTCATATAATTAGTATAACTAATCGTTCCAGAAGCTTTATTTCCAAAGTACGAAATTGTATTTTAATGTAATTAAAAACTACAAGTTCATACTTTTGTTCTGTATTCCGGTATCATAAAGTCTCGTCTTTCGAAAACAAACCAAACGAATCGAGCCAGTTCGCTATCTGATCGGTTTAGTTCTTGTGCATCATTCGAAATTAGTTATATAAGATAAAATGAGATCATGTCTGATTATAAGACGGGAGGATCAGAATTTTTCATTTCCTACAATGCAAACAATTTTTGACTGGAACTGAAATATGTGAACAAGCGTTTTCGTGATGATAAATTACGAAACCTCTGCTTGTCTGGCCTCATTTTCTGTCCGTTTTTTTGCCGTTATTTCCACTTCAGACGACGATGAACCTCGGATGAACTTTTAAACTGTAAACAAGTACCCGTCGACTGTCAAAAAAAGAGTTCTTTCTGTTCATTTTTGTGAGGTTAAGTCATGTTCGTGCAAAACCTAATAATAAACAAAGGGTGGCAGTTTACGTTCATGATTCCAATGAACTCCAGCAAATGTAAATTAATAATTGTTGGCTTTTTGGAATGCATTCAATTAAGATTGAAAGAGAAAGCAATAAATGTAGATTCTGCGATAGACAATTTTGGCATCAATTCTGGTAAGTTCATTTATGATCACTAGGAGCTCATTCGATAGGCGCTCTCTCAGTCATTTGAAAGAGATATTCATTATTTCAATAGAGCAACTGATTACGGTTTAGCTGAATTTCAATTGTCGTTGCAACAAATGAAGAAGCGAATTGCTGTCCATTCAGAGCGTCAGTGAGCGGTGTATGTATTGAGCGTGAAGTTTAACACAATCGACTGATCGACGGTGTATAGTCGATTTCAATTAAATAAAATGAAATGAAATTCTACAACACTACTAACTAGGTATATCAGCTAGTTTTGTTGAGGTTTCTAAGTTGACATCAGAATCTCCAGAATGTATGAATAAAAGCTCAAGCTGAAGACGTCCAAAATCGCTATAAAGAGAAAAATATCAATTTTGTAGGACATACATGTTAATAAAAGAATTTTAATGAGATATTTTGATATCGAGTTCCATTCAAACCTCCCGGTTTCTTTCAGTGAGAGCTAAAGTATAGGTTCAACAGTGCCAATTAACGATTGCAGGAAACCAATTTGTCTCTCACGTTGCAAAATGCTCTGTTAAAAAATTAAACACGTCTGGATTTGTTGGCGTTTCGGTGCAGTTATTATGGTTTTCTGTACGAAACAAGAAAAAACACCCACGCTAGGCGAGTACATACATATGGTCGCTTATCATTATGCAAGTACTCTAGATTTATCCGACAATGACTCCTATTCAGGTCATCTCAGCAGTGAAGGTGTCTATGCCTATGTGTATTTTGCTTTGCTTCAGTTTTTCATACTCGCGAAAAACCGACCAAAACAAGGAGATAGATACGGCAGCATATTTTCCATCCACGAACGGTCTATTAAGCCGTCCGGTTGAACATTCTCCGGCGGCTAATAAATGTGCGGTTCGAAATGAATGATTAATCGCCAACAGAATTGTAACAATTGTAGTGGATAAAGCATTTTTTTTCTCACGGGCATGCAACGTATGCGGTCTGAAAAATGCCGCGGAAGTTCAGTTGCACATATGCATTGAAGGAATTGCATCATTCGGGCTTGCTGCAGCACTGGTCCTCATTGATTCGTGGCAGAGAGCCATTAGGGTTACGAGATCAGTAGGATGGATTGGTCACGGTGCACTTTAGCCACCTGTCATCAGAAGTGGGCCAATGTAGCAAAATGTTCTTCTTTCGATTCCGTCATCTTCGCCAGCTGTGCTCTCATCTCGTGAAGTGAAAATTTTAATTACCCAATAGAGCATCTGATGCACCGATATGGTGTTGTACTTTGACATAGTTTCCCATCGATATATTGACAAACCTCTTCTACGTGTCAGTGTACCAATGAATAAATGATTGATCTTTCAACAGGGAATATTAGAACGAGAAAATATTGACTAAGGACCAAATCAATACAATTATTCTATAACTAGGGTAAGGGCTCCCTATTTCATCTCAGCTCCAATTACCATCTCATTCCTTCATCTCATAACTTTGAACATTAATCATATCTTTA
Organism: Malaya genurostris; assembly: GCF_030247185.1. Lineage (NCBI taxonomy): Eukaryota > Metazoa > Arthropoda > Insecta > Diptera > Culicidae > Malaya > Malaya genurostris. The sequence goes on along the minus strand of NC_080570.1, from coordinate 39,044,994 downwards.
AACGTACCTGAACAAAACTGTGGAACGTTTTAAAACATTTATTCTAGGTTTTGCCACATTTTCCAATTGAAAAAATAGTTAAAAAACCTTCAACGATCGCTTTTTTCATTTAAAATAAACTCACTTTTTGATTTAGGAACCACTTTCGTCTGAAGTTTTACAATTTATCATGTTTCTGAATATTTACTAATCGATTAGTTTCAAAACATTATTACTATTTTACATCATTACACCACTATTCAATGTTGGATGACTTCATAGTTATTAATGTTCACTTTCCACTTGTTTATTCAACGATTAAAGACTTCTGAAATTACCTGATAAGCAATAAAAGCAATGAAAAATATGAGATGAAAATTTGCACTTAATTCACTTGATTGCACTTTGTTTTCATCTCATTTCGTATCTCAAGGTTGCCAAGTTTTCTCACAATGTTAAATAAAAAAAAACAATTTTTCTTCTTTAAATTATCATCAACAAGTATTTTTTGGTATCCGTGACATTAGTTTAATTATATCATTGATCTTTATATATAAATACAAATTTTACGGATTCTAATATTACCAAATAGAGCGTGTTAAATACTAATCAAATAACCATTGTGGCAAATCTAGTAGCACTGGTTTCTTTCCGCTATACTTCACCATAACACTGTTAAATCTGTATGAATGGCATCTCTTGTTCTACATTATGTTTTTAGAAGGGCCTAAATAGTAACAATTCTTTTTTTGTTTTTTTTTAAATTCTCCAAATAAACTGCAGAGTAAAATTTTAAATTTAAAAGGCGGGTGGGTAATGTCAGAGACATAACTGGATGTCGTGAATACGAAAACAACTGACATGTTCCTTAACACTTCCGAATATCAATTGTATGAATTATGCAAGCATTCCCCTTTTTCACATGTTTCGCAAAAACAAAGAGAGCTTCACTTGATCGCGATTACTGTGAATTTCACACAGCGAAAAGTGCACAAATCTAACCAAACTGTTCTTGATTTGCAATAAACTGAGGATAATTACCTTCGATTTGTGAACAACAAATCCTAATATTATTTTTACGTTTCGTCTTTGACTCATCAGTGCAGAGCAGTTCAAATTGAACTGCTTAGTGCTGAACTCGTTCAATTTGAACTGCTCTGCACTGATGAGTCAAAGACGAAACGTAAAAATAATGAAAACGGTTATGTGCCCTAGCACAAAATTTGGCTAACCCCTAAATGACCATACCTGCATCGGCCAGAAATAGTCGAAAACACGTTTTCGTTCGACACGTCAGAAAAGACATTGCACTTCGTTGCAAAACAAAAAGTGTTCTGTAAGTAGCACAAACTTTACGTCTGCTTAGCGGTTCAAATTGAACTGCCGAGTTTAGCACTAAGCAGTTCAATTTGAACTGCTCTGCACTGATGAGTCAAAGACGAAACGTAAAAATAATGAAAACGGTTATGTGCCCTAGCACAAAATTTGGCTAACCCCTAAATGACCATACCTGCATCGGCCAGAAATAGTCGAAAACACGTTTTCGTTCGGCACGTCAGAAAAGACATTGCACTTCGTTGCAAAACAAAAAGTGTTCTGTAAGTAGCAGAAACTTTACGTCTGCTTAGCGGTTCAAATTGAACTGCCGAGTTTAGCACTAAGCAGTTCAATTTGAACTGCTCTGCACTGATGAGTCAAAGACGAAACGTAAAAATAATGAAAACGGTTATGTGCCCTAGCACAAAATTTGGCTAACCCCTAAATGAAATCCTAATAGTTCTTTAGAAAACTTTTAGAGCCATTAGAACGGCTGATTTTGTGTAATGCTCTCCACCGTAGTTTTTTCGCCAGTGAAAATGACTGGCGTAATCGCTCTTGTCGAAAGCGAAACTAGCTTTGCAAACGACACAAAATACATCTGCTCGCAGTGGCGATAAAATCCAAACTGATCCAATTTTTGTTGAGAGGCTTGTTTTTACCTGATTTCGTTTGTAGCTTTTTCACTAATGAGCGGTCCTAACGGCTATTAAAATAGCCGCATACATAATTTTAATGTCGATTATTTCATTTCGGAGAACGCGTTCTGATTGGCTGAGGTTGACATGGGTCAAATGAAACAGATTTTTCAATAGTGTATTATTGAAATACTTAAATGCTTTTGCTATACACGTTTAAGTTGAAAAATTTCGATTCTATTGGTAGTTAGATTATATAAATCCCTTCACAGATCACTGAGCTGTGAGCTTTAAAAATACAAGAAAGGCAAACGCGCCTTATGAATTATCCTCTTTGATACTCGTTTACACCAAACATTTCAGAAAAGTTTAATTTTGAATTATTTTAGATTATGTCACACAACTGAATATTTTATCATAAAATTGTGATCATATTTACGATGGCATGTAGCAAAAAATATGTTGATTCGTTAGATACAACAAGAGATATTCACGATCAAAAACTTATCACTCTCTCAGAGGGTAAATTTTGAAAAGGCACCCCATAGTAAAGTAAGTCGTATTCACGACAAAACGAAAGGTAATAAAAACGACCCAAACAATTTTAAACGTCGAAATGATTCCAAACTGTTTTTTTTAAATATCGTGTGTTGTGTCATAGTTGGCATTAGGCCCTTTCTAAGGAAAATTCTGACATTTTGAACCTGAGAGTGTAATAGTGCAATACTTTGGTTTTGATTGCTGTCGCCATTGCTAATTTATGGGATGAATGAAGGACCAACGATAGGATGAATACAAAAACTTTGAGATTAAATTAGGAGCACAGTAGTGAACAAATCAGAAGTGTTTTTAGCTGATTTTTTAATTATTATTTTAATTTCCAAGGAATGTGAATCAATTCCCAACGTTGCTCCGGCGAATTAAACAGAAATATGAAAAAATCGTAGTGATTTTGGTGGCTAAATCAGGTTTTTAAGGCAAAGTCCTTACAAATGAGATGAAATAGGGAGCCCTTACCCTACATCAATATGTTTGACAAGTAGCGTCATAAGTTTGAATTTAAGTTTAACTCATAAGTTGTCCATTCGATTTAAGATTTTATATTAGGAAAACCGGAGTATCCAATCATGCTGTCATTCAATATTAATGTGAATAACCAAAACATTGATCACACGCACAAAGCAGTGATGACTTCTTTTTTGCAAGTTTTGTATAAATGTAGCGATGATGTTGACATAACAAAAGCTTGGCTAACTACAACTACTCTGTTGAAAATTTTCAAGTATTTCAAATGAGTCGCCGGCTCTTGGGAGACTGTAAGGACAGTGACAACAGTTTCTCATGCTTTATATCGGATTCGACTAGAGATGGGCAATTCGCTCCTGAGCTGTTCCAGTGAATCGAATCATTGAAGTGAGCTGACAGCTCACAGCTCTTTTCAAAAGAACCGCAGCTCATCAGCTCACTCATTTGCTACCCAGTTCACTGCATTATGACGAAGGGAACACGCTACGAGCTGATCGGATCTTCGGCTCTTTAAGAGATTCAATTTAGTCAATTAAAGATAAGTTAATTCGCATTGCATCATTGGAAATCAATGATTCAATTTCGATCATACATATGAAAGAAAACCGGTGCATGAAAAAAAACGGCGCACAAAATGAACCTTAAGTTCAAACTAAAGGAGCTGATGAGCTGATACATCGAATCGATTCACTTTGGTGAGCTGATCGGTTCGGAGCTGTTCACCAAAATGAGCTGTTTTGCACGCCTCTAGATTCGACAGGTCGTTCCTCCCTTCGTTTGGAATGACATCGACAAAATGTGCACGCTTAGAAAAAGTTACTCAGAGTTTGAGTACTAGTTACTCATTTTCAAATGATACATGGAAACGTCAAAAATTGAGTTTTTATCATCAATGGTATTGAGTAACTCCTACTCTAAATTTGATTTTAACGCAATAATTCGTTTTTTTTGTTACTATTCGCAAGATCAGTCTAAAAGTTGTAATAACCATTTGTAGCAACAGGTTGTATATTTTGTTAGTGAGATCGCGTATTTCGAGGGTGAGTCGCTCAACACAAACGGTGTTGTGTCTGCAAAAACCGGAATAATAAACTCCGTGTTGTGCTTTAGAATGGAACCGAATATGCTCAAATGTTATTTATGAGGAATAAGTGTATGATTGATGCCTGAGCATAACTGACATGTATGTTAATTTATTTATTTATTATTAAATTTATTCATCTGACAATAAAATGGTCTTAATGAATATGTTTAGTCAAGTCATAAAATTGTAGATCGCTGTACTTTCTGCACGAATTTGTGTGATGGTTCATCAAATTCAAAAAGGTGTTCAACGGTGCCAAATGTCCTTAAGCATGATGTTATCGGTTCGTAATACTCGAACGTCGTTCGATGAAATCTCGGCTGAAATAAACTGGTAGAGGGCAGTGATCGTTGAAAATCGAGTTGAAGACAAAATCGAAGCACGAAAATCGAGTTGAGACAAAATCTTCGGTGAGTCGATATCCCCGTTGATCAGTTCCGCCACGAAAGTAGTTTGCTGAATTTTCCTGCGTCGTTCCAATGAGTCGAGTCCGATCAGATTGAAGGTAAGTTTGGCATCTAACAAAACACCAAGGTCATTAACATGGTCAACTCTCTGGAGCGTTTGTCCATCAATTGCATAGTCGAATCGAATTGAGTTCAGTATACGGTGAAACGTTATGACCTGGCATTTTGAAATGCTGACAATCAACCAGTTTCTACGACACCAGGCGACAAATGTATCTAGAAGTTTTTGAAGCCGGATGCAGTCGTCAATAGAACGAACTTCAAGATATAATTTCAAATAATCGGCATATACTAATCTGCAGCCAACTCCAAGCACCGAAACAGCATCGTTGAAGAACAGCAAAAACAAAAGTGGACCCATATTGCTGCCTTGAGGAACTCGTGATAAATTTGAGAACGAAGATGATACACAAGAGCCGAGCTTAATTCGCAGTAAACTTTTGTGTGGCGCCCAGCCGCAACATCTTGCACAAGAGTATTCGGTGGTCAATTCGGTCGAAAGCTGCTTTCAGATTAGTGTATACTGCATCAATTTGTACTTTATTCTCCAAACTCGAAAAACAAGTGGAAGTGAAATCTAAGAGATTCGTGCTGACTGAACGACCAGGCATAAATCCATGCTGATCAATAGAGATGTAATTTTTAGTACGAAAAAGTACCTCAGTGCTCACAATTATTTCGAACAGTTTAGATGCAGCTGATAAATTGGTTATGCCTCGATAATTTCTAACATTTGTACGATCACCGCTCTTGTATACAGGAAACATGAAAGACTGCTTCCAAGTCATCGGAAAAATACCTTGCTCAAATGATTTGTTAAATATAGTGCACAAATGAACGACACAGATGAACGTGAATTACAACTTGACTAGCACTTGGCGGTTTAGAATAACACCTCACTTCGATTCAGGCAGCATACAGTCATTCACTGATAAAAACTTTAGTGATTAACTAACGCGGAAACGGTTTGAAACGGCAAAAATACGGTATGTAAAAAAACACAACAAACTTAACTGAACAGTGTTCCCAACAGAGTTGAATTTGCGATTGACACACTACTCCAAGCGACCACCACTTGATATAGTATTGAGTTCAATTACTTAATATTTTAATACAACACACTCAGAAAAGGAGCAATTTTTTTGCAAATTTGGTATATGTGAAATAAAATTTCACTCAAAATTTGAGTGATAGTTACTCTATTGTTGGTACAGGTACAAATAAAGTATTACTCAGTAAATGAGTAGATTTTACCCAAATATCGTTTCCGGTGGAAGAACTCAAATTTGAGTAACTTCGGAGTTACTCTAAATTAGAGTTGTTCCACTTTTTCTGTAGATGAGTGAGATCTTACTCATTTTTGAGTAATTATTTTTAAGCTTGTGTTTCTTTGAAACGGACAGCTTTCATCAGTCTCCTTACCGGTCACTCTGGCCGCCAGCACTCCTGAGACAATTCTTTTACTTGGACACGTGATAAATAAATAAATATAAATCTTCAAGGATATATAGAATTAGTAAGTAACTAATTTACATATGGATATACACATCCAACCAAAACACCCAGTAAGTTCGACAGTAAACATTGGACGGATCGTGCACAAAAGCTTATGATTTTGTTTCGAACAAGATTTACGTTTACATTGTGTATTGCTGGTGCAAAAGAGTGAAGAGATACTAAAGCAAGGACATTTTTTTTGTTCCGATTTGCTATTATGGTACGGGAAACGTGTACAGATTTTCACAGACAGGTTTTTGGCTTGATCACAGATTTTTGAAAAAATGACCTGGCATTCCTGTACGTCACTCGAAATCTTCGCTGTGGTGGAATGTTCAGCTAGTTGCAATTTAATGCTTCAGCGCCAATACATTCGAGAACATGAACCATTTGTTAATTTTTGTAAGTGTCGATCTCGGAACATGAAAATTTATATGATTTTTTATAAGTGTGTATGTTTAATATCAATAACTATATATGAAACCAATTTCAAAACATAACTCATAAGCATCAAGTGTGAATAATGTTTCCATTTACCACAATTTGCCGATGTGGCGAAAATGCATTTTTTTGCATAACACGATAATATTCCACCAACCCATTGAGTCATCTGAAAGGTCTCTCAACGCCAACTGATTTTTATGCAATCATGATATGGCATCAGAGAAGCAAGCGGTAAAAAATTCAATGACCACCAGACTTCCAATTCGCCACTAATTGACTGGGTTATTCCAACTGCAAACTGTCAATAATAATTACTGACGTTGCTCGAGGAATACGTAGATGCACTACGGACATCTATGGTGGCAGGGAAAGGAATGAAATGGACACGCAGAGAAATTTAGCATGTTTAAAATAACAAAACAGTTAGTAGATTGTTGAACTTGATTTCTGTTCATTTCAAGCTTACTTTTGATTGTTACAAACCAATTTCTCCCTTCAACATCAACAATAATCTCTGTTTAATTTGAATCAAAATTTTGGTATAATCAAACGAAAAATATATTTGCTCCGGCTGAGTTTATTGTTGAAATGAACTAACTATTTATTACATGTCAACCAAAGTTGAGTCAATGTTATCAGCCATGTTCATGTTGACTCAATCAAGAAAAAATAAATCTTTTTATCTATGATCTTATTTGTGTTAAGATACAACTAACTTTACTGTTTAAATGAACCGTTTTATTTCTTGTGAACCAGAGCATTTTTTCCCGCGCGAATAAACCAGGCATTTTTTTCTCCCGCGGAAAAAGTTTGTACGCGTTTCATAAGTAAAATTTTATCTGCTTTTTCAACAATTTCATAGAGAGTAAACAATTCAAGTGTATGTATTGATAATTAAGAATATTTTTGAAATTGCATAAAATACATAACACATTTTCTTCACAAAAAAATTTATGCAGGATCTCTATCTAGACCGGACTGATGGAGCACTTAACCGTTGGATGTTATAAAAATTGAAAAACCTTGATTATGGTATGTGAATAATTCGATCGTTCATCGACAAAACTCCTAAATATTTTGAAAAATTCATAATTGAAAGTAATTGTTTTTTTTCAGAAATTTCATAACGAATAAAAATCTAAATAAAAGTAGTATCCAAATTTCTTTGTAAATTAGTTTGAAAGAAATCATTTTATTCTTGAAAACGAACAAAAATGTATGATTTCAACAAACAAAAGCGTTAGTTGAAAAAGCTATATTTAAGGTAATTTATTTCAACTTTCCTAATTTGTTAATTTAAAGCGCAACAATTCTTAACTTTATCGAAAGTTCGTTCATTCATAACAAATTTTTCAAATTGAATTCACTGTGAAATTATTTGTCAAGAAATTGACAGGAACGCACAAGCAAAATATTTGTTATTTTTATCAAAATGTTGTTTGAAACAAACTAACCCACTGAGTAAAATTGATTATCATATTTTGTAGTTTTAAGCAGCAATGTTTTCTATATCAAATCAGATTCTCTTTTGTCACTATTTCAACAAAAAAAATCGTTGCGAGAAACCCAAACTTGGTTATAATTACAATTTTTTTCTCTGCGTGGAAAATAAATATCATTCAATTGAATGATTCTCGTATATAAATAGACTTAGCCGTAAAAACGAATTTACTGTATGTTGCTATCATTTTTGATTAAGTTCAAACTGAATAGGGACTACTTAAAAACAGTACACGGTGCTATTTTAAGTAATTTGAGTCAAGTGAACTGTTTCAAACACCGCAGTATATTTGATTGAACCAAAAAGGACTAGTTTCATGAATGTTGTGCGACGCATGGTGCTTCCGAATTCATTGTATTAGTCAGAACATGTATCGAGTTGGAGTTTAAAACAGTGAGGGTACAATTTCATTGGGTCGTTGCTTTTGTATACTCTTTGTTCTCTTCATTCTTTATTAAGGAGAAAAACCCACTGGAGCTGGTTAGATTTAAACTTTCTCTCCAACAGGCATAAAACCTCCTCATCTTTAGCATCAACAGATTACAATCATCCAAATGATACATTTCACTTGAACATAGCATTTTGTAAACTAACTAAAACTAAAACTAATTATATAGTAACCCTAGGAACAATTTCTTGACAACGTTTCGTATTAGATTGAAGTCGAATGGATTGGAACAGTGGCACATGCTAGCAAAAGGCTTGTTATACCCATAATTACTTCTAGCATAGGGGGTCCTAAGAAAAAAGTTGTTTCTAAGATTACGGCGACGGATATCAATTTGTAAATGCTGTAAGAGCTCGAAGCACTCTATTCTTGATTGGAGGAGTTCAGGTTCGTAATGACCGTAGTTCATTCTAGATTCAACCTGAGAAAGGGGTGGAACTGGAGAGCACGGGGATGAGTGTCTAGGGATAACAATTGCAAAATATCTGAACAGTCGCTTGCAGTAGATCAGTAACAAAGGTAACCTTAAAAACGTCACACCGAACATAGATCAAATCAAGATCGAGTAGCTTGCTTGGGTTGCTTCAAGGTGTTGAATATCACGAAGGTAATAAAGTGACCAAACATTATTGTATATGCTTCTCAAAGGCCAGTCTATAATCTAATATCGTTCCTAAATCCTTCACTGATCTTCGCACCAAAACAGATATCTCATAGTCGGATTTGATTAACGAGCTTTTACGAGTAAAGGAGATAATAGAGCACTTGGAAGCATTGAGTATAATTCTATTGACTTTGCACCAGTTTGAAAGAACGTCTAATTGTAACTGTAATAATTCGGAGTCGTCGGTATTATTAGTGATATTGAACAGTTGGAAATCATCTGCCAACGATAACTTAATGCATTTTAGCGAGAGGTTCAAGTCGTTTGAATAAATTAAAAAGAGGAACGGTCCGAGATGACTGCCCTGAGAAAAACCAGAACTAACAGCAAATGGTGATGTCGCTCAGTCTCCAATCCTTACGATCATTTCACGACCGGTCAGGTACGAATGAATTCAATCAAGAAAACGTCCAGCAAATCATAGTCTTTCTAGTTTAGATATCATTATTTGATTGTAGATCTTATCGCAAGCAACGGAGAAGTCGGAGTCAGTGCTGTAAAACTTCATTCAATTCAATTGAAACTGAATGTGGAACACATTGACGATCTCTCTAACAGATCGGCTGAAAAGTTCGTATCGTTTCTATAAGAGAGCGCCACTAGAATTAAATCCATACCATTTTCAGTTAGCACCAACCTTCAAAAGATACGTGTATAAAGTTGACAGCTGTCTGATTATTAGTTTGTGAGATATTGCATTTTGAGTGAAGCTACTTTTGTTATTGTGAAAAAAATGGAAAAAAAGGAATTTCGTGTGTTGATGAAACACTACTTTTTGATGAAAAAAAGTGCCGCCGATACCAAAAAATGGCTTGATGAGTGTTATCCAGACTCTGCACCGGGCGAAGCAAGAATTCGTAAGTGGTTTGCAAAATTTCGTACTGGTCATATGAGCACCGAAGACGACATATTATTCACGAATATTTGGATATGAGAAAGCTTTGTGCAAAATGGGTGCCGCGTGAGCTCACAATCGATCAAAAACAACAACGAATTGATGATTCTGAGCAGTGTTTGGAGCTGTTATATCGAAATAAAACCGATTTTTTTTCGTCGATATATAACATTGGACGAAACATGGCTCCATCACTTCACTCCGGAGTCCAATCGACAGTCAGCTGAGTGGACTGCACGCGATGAACCGAATCCAAAGCGTGGAAAGACTCAACAATCGGCCGGTAAGGCTATGGCGTCTGTATTTTGGGATTCGCATGGTATAATTTTCATCGACTACCTTGAAAAGGGAAAAACCATCAACAGTGACTATTATATAGCGTTATTAGAGCGTTTGAAGGACGAAATTTTAAAAAAAAAACGGCCTCATTTGAAGAAGAAAAAAGTTTTGTTTCATCAAGACAATGCACCGTGTCACAAGTCGATAAAAACCATGCTGAAATTGAACGAATTGGGCTTCGAATTGCTCCCTCATCCACCGTATTCTCCAGATTTGGCCCCCAGTGACTTCTTCCTGTTCCCAGACCTCAAGAGAATCCTCGCTGGTAAAAAATTTAGAAGCAATGAAGAGGTAATCGCTGAAACTGAGGTCTATTTTGAGGTAAAGGACAAATCGTACTACAAAAATGGTATCGAAAAGTTGGAAGATCGCTATAATCGCTGTATCGCCTCTGATGGCAATTATGTTGAATAATAAAAACGAATTTTGGCAAAAAAATGTGTGTTTCTATTAAACGATACGAACTTTTCAGCCGAACTGTTACTCAGGAAAGGCTGTTATTACTCGGCGAACGACCACAAACAGGTCAACGCCGGGTGTAAATAAACGATATAGACCGTAAACGGTCTCATCCGTTTGTCAACAGACAAACAAAAAAAGTCTATTTACAAACAGTACCGCTGAACTGTCAAAATGTGTTCATCCGATTGAGTTTTGTTTTTTATTCAATCCGATTGAGGTTAGCAGTGATGGTATAAAAATATATTAGTGTACACTGAATCCGTGTGCGTTACAGACAGGTGGAATTGATCAATTGATTATAAGTTTACAGAGGCATGTAGTGCGAGAACGCGAGCGAATCGTCAAAATGATTGAGTTCAGAAACCTGTCTGTACCGGTGTTCAGTTATGTTAGCGTCTAGTGGTATGCAGCAGTGCGGTAAAATTTCATCTTCAATCGAATGATATCAGAAGAAAATGAAATTTATGGCCACTGACCGTCAGCATATCGATACAAATTCATATGACTTTGGCTTCCATTTTCATGTGAAGCTTCCAGAACTCATCATCAGTTGAATAATCGTAACTAGTCATTTGAAGTTTTGCTTGCTCAGATTCAAGTGCCAGTCTAGTTGCTTCATTGTCTTCGCTGTTGGTAGTGAGCAAGTTCGAATGAATAGAATTATAAATGAAGTAAAGTATTTAAAATGAAAACTGAAGGAGGAAACTATTAATTTATGTGTATTCTGTAATTGATATTTCAGCTATCTGGTTTTTCTTTCATCTATTATCTTGAGCCAATTCGAATGTTTACATAAATCTCATTTGAAGGCCGCTCTCACACTATTGAAAGAGATATTTTGTTACTTCAAGGGATCAACTGACTCGTTTTTATGTACGTTGCAAATCGTAGAGCAGACAAATCCAGAAATTTTTTTGAGTTTTGACAGATTTTTGAAAAAATAACCTGGCAACTCTGGTCATGAGCACCAGTTGATGATTGTGTTCAGGGTTGCCATATTCAGTGAATTTTTATGGAGAACCACCTGTTTTGCAATTAATTAACAGTTAGTTACTTGTTCACTATAATTACCAAATCGAATCTTTTTTTTTCTTTGGCTATGCAATCACAGTGAAAACCGACTTTTCAATCGAAGCCCGGAGGGCCGAATTTCATATACCATTCGACTCAGCTCGATGAACCAAGCGAATGTCTGGATGTAAAACAAACACCACCACCACACCTTCCTTTTCGATAAATAGAATTTCTTCATGTTGTGAAATGTTACTTCGAACATAATCGTTCGAAGGAAGATTTTCCAACACAATCTTGAACGTAAACTAACTTTAAACCATTTTTGCGATAGAGGAAAATTAACTAATATGAATGCTTGAATTGAAGATGCTAGAATCGCCTTAATATTGCAATGACGAGTGCAATCTTTTATTCAAGATACATACAAAACCAAAAAAAGGCGGGTGGGTAATGTCAGAGACATAACTGGATGTCGTAAATACGAAAACAACTGACATGTTCCTTAACACTTTCGAATATCAATTAGTTGATCAATTGTATGATTTATTCAAGCATTTCCCTTTTTCACATTTTTCGCAAAAAAAAGAAGGCTTCACTTGATCTTGATTACTGTGAATTTCACACAGCGAAAAGTGCACAAATCTAACCAAACTGATTTGCACTAAACTGAGGATAATTACCTTCGATTTGTGAACAACAAATCCTAATAGTTCTTTAGAAAACTTTTAGAGCCATTAGAACGGCTGATTTTGTGTAATGCTCTCCACCGTAGTTTTTTCACCAATGAAAATGACTGGCAGCTGTGACGTAATCGCTCTTGTCGAAAGCGAAACTAGCTTTGCAAACGACACAAAATACATCTGCTCGCAGTGGCGATAAAATCCAAACTGATCCAATTTTTGTTGAGAGGCTTGTTTTTACCTGATTTCGTTTGTAGCTTTTTCACTAATGGGCGGTCCTAACGGCTATTAAAATAGCCGCATACATAATTTTAATGTCGATTATTTCATTTCGGAGAACGCGTTCTGATTGGCTGAGGTTGACATGGGTCAAATGAAACAGTTTTTTTCAATAGTGTATTATTGAAATACTTCAATGCTTTTGCTATACACGTTTAAGTTGAAAAATTTCGATTCTATTGGTAGTTAGATTATATAAATCCCTTCACAGATCACTGAGCTATGAGCTTTAAAAATACGAGAAAAGCAAACGCGCCTTATGAATTCCTCTTTGATACTCGTTTATACCAAACATTTCAGAAAAGTTTAATTTTGAATTATTTGAGATTATGTCACACAACTGAATATTTTATCATAAAATTGTGATCATATTTACGATGGCATGTAGCAAAAAATATGTTGATTCGTTAGATACAACAAGATATATTCACGATCAAAAACTTATCACTCTCTCAGAGGGTAATTTTTGAAAAGGCACCCCATAGTAAAGCAAGTCGTATTCACGACAAAATTTAAGAGAGAATCATAATAGTTCTTGAAGGCAACAAAAATGAATACCAATTAGATGATATACATGTGATATCTAAGAAAATGTTTCTTCTTTTTGTGAAATTTACCTTTCGCTTAAGTCAACATCCACCAAAATTGAGACAACCCAGCGAAAGTGAGGACAAACGTTTTGCCTCGAAATCGCTCGTGGCATGAACTTGAACCTATTCGGCGGGAAACGTGACAGCCACTTCATGGTAAGAAATTTTTCACAACTTCTCGCATTATCCATTTCCCTATTGGCCACATTGAACAGTCCAACTAAATTGGAAAACCAATAGAATTCTATCAGCTTTCACTTTCCAATTTAATAAACGAAGCGATTTCCAGATCAATCATCGTCGCCGTGATGAGTCGTAATTGCCGCAAGACAAACAAGCTTAGCCATTCAGACACAGCTCAACGACCGCACACCGTGCAAAGTGGGCCAACTTCCTTCCGCCGAACGGACGCGCGGGCAAAAGAAATCGTCACCAGCTGATTTGTTTTATGTTATTTGGATACTTTCCAGTTTTGTTTATGGCACTACTTCTTCGTATGGGTGTACAAATAAAATATTTCGCTCCTCCCTTCAAACCGAACCTGACCAAACCGCCTGGACAAAAGGAACGTGAGGCGATTTCATATTTACCGCTATGTCGTATTCGCACCCAAAAAAAATAGTATCGAGTTTTAATTAGCATATTTATTTAGGTGGCTGTGGCATTTGGTGTGGAGAAAAAATCAGGAGCAACGCGAGCTGGTATGAATTCCAAGCTGTAGGACAGGCGGAGTACCGATGTGAAATTTTTATGCACGGTTGGTTCGGAATTGCCTAATTCAAGCTTGATTGCTATCAGGAATGAAGCTTACGAGCGATTTCAACAGTGGCCAGTGACGAACTCTCGCAACAACATGACCGAAGTCAATTGCTTGTTAGGCACGCGAATCGAATTGTAAGCCTGCCTGCGCCAGACATAAGCATATATAGCATGATTAGCATTACATAAAATATCATTATAATTTCAGCGGTATCGAAACAGCCAACGCCCTGTTAGAGCCAGGGCAGAAATCTAATTTAAAATAATCTGCGAAAAATGTGCAACCGCCATGAGCTTCTTTCCTTGCATTTGAACTCAAAACTTACATTAGCTTAACTCATTCGTATTTCCTATTTCCGTGGCTGGACGACCGACTGACAATAGTGTGTATTCATTGTTTCGTCATTTCACAGCTAACTTCCTCGTCCATTTGGCAAGTTCCGCACAGTTGATTGTTAATCTACCGAGTGGGTTAAGTGGAGAAAAAGACCAGCACACCTAATATTAATGATATTAGCTAAGCAAACTCCAATGTGCTTAATTTGAATGAGTTTCTCACGATGCTACGCTGCTGCTCCGACGCTGATTACTTTAATCAAAATAGGTATGTTTAGTTATGAAATGCATATTGGCAGTGAAGTAGATTGAAGAATGGTCCACGGTTGTATTGATACAAGGTTTTTGGATCTCAGCCTCAGCCTGTGCACATTACATCATGTTGAGTTTGGCACAACAGTACTTCAAACAACATGGAGTGTTAATACGTGGATCTTATCTAACATAAGACTCTAACATACTTAGGAAAACCATTCATGTGCAAACAGATATAAACTACATTTCAGTGTGGGAAGTACGGGTTTCCACACAATTCAACCGGAAATATAATCAATTGTGCATAATAAGGTGAAAATTGGCTTAGTTTTGTACGTAACCTCTTAACCAGGTGCAGTTGATCATAGTTGATGTAAAAGATCAAACTTTATTGCTTCAGGTATCAAGTGTTGCCGTAGTATGTAAGAGCAGTGCTATGGTATAACGCTAACGCTACAACAACAAAGGAATCCCACACGATGGAACTCGGGCGAGCCGGAGGTCGGAGTGCAGGGCTAACAAGCCACCTCGAAAATTTCAGTTACGATCTACCTATCAATAGCAAGAAATCACTCGATACATTCATCAGCACGGAACAAAGTAGTACAATTCCTTTGGTTTCCAAGGATGCAATCGAACACTTGAAGCACGACAAACAACACCCTAGAGGCCCATTGGCCCATTCATGAACCGACTGCCATATACAAACGAAAAGGGAGTTCAGAACTCAACACTTTAATCGTAGGGTAAGGGCTCCCTATTTCATCTGAGCTCCTATTTCCATCTCATTCCTTCACCTTATTACTCTGAACATGAATAATATCTTACAACGTACCTGAACCAAACTGTGAAATGTTTAA
The DNA here is from genome assembly GCF_030247185.1 of Malaya genurostris. Taxonomy (NCBI): domain Eukaryota; kingdom Metazoa; phylum Arthropoda; class Insecta; order Diptera; family Culicidae; genus Malaya; species Malaya genurostris. The sequence continues at coordinate 39,029,460 of NC_080570.1, read as the reverse complement.
AAATGAATATTTAAGCTATTGTCACACTTTTCCATTGGAAGAAATGGTTTTAAATTCTTCGGTGATCGTTTTCTTCATTTAAAACAAACTCACTCTTCGATTTAGGACACATTTTCGTCTCAAGATTTACAGTTCGTCATGTTTCTGAATATCTACTAAACGATTCGTTTTAAAACATGATCACTATTTCGCACAATTACACTACTATTGAATGCTGGATGACTCCATGATTAGTAATGTTCACTTGCCACTTGTTTAATTACCGATTAAAAACTTCAAAAACTACCCGACAAGCAATAAAAGCCTTCAAAAATATGGGATGAAAGTTTTTCACTTAGTTCACTTGATTGCGCTTGGTTTTCATCTCATTTGGTTTCGCAAAGGTTTTCTCATAATGTTACAAAACAAAATTGTTTTTCTTCTTCAAATTATCATCAACAAGTTTTTTTTTGGTATCCGTGACATTAGTTTAATTATATTATTAATGTTTATATTTCAATAAAACTATTTCAGCTTCGAATATTACCCGAAAGAGCGTGTTAAATACTAACGAAATAACCATTGTGGCAAATCTAGTAGCACTGGTTTCTTTCCGCTATATGTCAACATAACGCTGTTAAGTGTGTTTGTGTTTCATCGGTTGTGCACAGAGATGCCAGATATTTTCATAGAAATATATATCTGCTCTATCTGTTTTCACTAATAAAATGAATCAGTTTAAATTGATTTAAAATTTTAATATAAATGTTTATCAGTGTTTACAATCAAATATTTGCACAAGAAATTTCCATTTTAACATGTGATTTGTGAATACTTTTAAAGAAGTACTGCAATCAAATACTAACAGATGCTCAGAGAGAAAAGTTTAACTTTTTACTTCACTCTTTTTATGAATCTTTACAAATCTGTATTAAATTTAGAAAATCTGTTAAAATCTGTAATCTGATTTAAATCAGTCCGCGAATGCAAAAATCTATACAATACAGATAAATCTGTATAGATGGCATCTCTGGTTCTGCATTTTGTTTTAGAAAGGCTAATGCCTAAATAGTTACAATTCTGTTTTTAAGTTCTCCAAATAAACTGCACAGTAAAATTTCAAAACGAAAGATAACGAAAACGACCCAAAAACTTTCAAACGTCGAAATGATTACAAACTGTTTCTGAAAATATCGTGTGTTGCGAGGGGAACGACACATCTGAATTATCATGGCTATCAATGCAAAATTGCTTAAAAAATCATATATACGATCGAAGCACCTTCTATACAAATTACCAGGTTCGAATACTTGTTCATGCATTGTTTATACGCTACTATTCACGATCTATACTTCTCATTATACACATATACACATCAAAGCAGCCAATGTTTCTATAATAAATAAATCTAGAATTACACAATTGTCAACACTATTTTCATTCACCATCTGATAACATTACAACTAATTATGACGCAAAGTTTCAACAATTACAAGATAACAAAATACAAATGAGAAAAGACTTAGTATAGATTATCAGTCTTTTTTTAAATTATTATTTAGGTGAATGATTAACAAAATAGCAAATAAAATTAGACGAGCTATGCTCCCAGCGAACGAATTAGTTATCGGAAAATCTTTTTCGCTGCTCTGGAACGAAACATGAAAATGATTCCAAAAATAAAATATACAAGACACAAATCATATCACACCGGAATGAACCAGATATATTATTTCACAAACAGCTTAATAGTGAAAATTTTGAATAGGGCTTTGCTCAGTGGTTATCTATTATTTTAAGAGAAATAAGAACTCAACAGAACATATTTTCTAATTTTTAGTATTTTGATTATATGAAACAGTTACTCCTGAATAATATAGTAAAGCGGAGTTTATCGATGGTTGTATTAAATGCGATACATAATTTTGTATATCAACAGATTTACTAATGCTAAATAAAGGTCATTATCAAACTGCACAATTTCAAAAAGACTCCCCAGTCGTGCACCCTCAGGAGCTTTTACTGGAATCGTAGCTAATGAGCACGAACTTTTTTTCCTGTTGATATATCTGAATCCGTAAACCTTACAAACAAGGAAACGGTTTTTTAATCTTAACAAAATGAACTCTCCTACTGAAGTTTCTGAACATACTTCATTTGAATCTCGTACATCAGTTGATCTTGAAACGACTGTGGGTTCAAGAACGTCATCGGATTCATCATCATTGCAGTATGTTTTACTAAGCTCTCCAGTTGAACAATTAACTTCATTATCGGATGTTTTTATTAATTCATGATTCACTTCATTTGGTGCATTTGTCCATTCAGTAGATATATCATCCAGCAAGTTTTAATTTAGAGATTCAATAATTATGGATTCAGTACGTATTTCGTCGGTAATGCGTCGTTTAGCTATTTCGGGCTCAGCATTTTCTGAACTCAATATGTCCGACCATGCTCGTTCTGGCTACTACTATCAACCACAAATTCTACTTTGTGTACGTTTTTTATGTGTGCAAAGAAGATCGAAAAAATGATAAAAGCGATAGGTCTTACCATAATAAAGGAGATCAATAACAATGCACCAAAACTTGATTCGAATCCCGGGCCTAATGAAGATCCTGGTAAAATATGCTTTGAGCAAGGTATAGAATGACAGAACACACAGTACACATCGCGATGCTTGCTATGATTGAAATACGTTTCAATAAGTGCCTATCAATCTATCTATACGCGACAATACGTATCATATTGGTACAGACTATTATATCAAAAAAATATTTCGTTCAATCACGTGCGATACTTCTGTAAAGTTGTGTTATAATATCAATAGCAGTTTTAACCAAACTCATTTTAACGGTCAATGCGTATGTGTCGTTCCCCTCGATGTGTTGTCTCATAGTTGGCATTAGGCCTTTTTTAAGGAAAATTCTGACATTTTAAACCTGAGAGTGTAATAGTGCCATATTTTGGTTTTGATTGCTGTCGCCATTACTAATTTATGGGATGAATAAAGGACCAATGATAGGATGAATATAAAACCTTTGAGATGAAATTAGGAGCACAGTAGTGAACAAATGAGAAGTGCCAAATTAAGCAGACATATGAAAAAATCGAAGTGATTTTAGTGACTAAATCAAGTTTTTATGGTAACGTCCTTACAAATGAGATGAAATCCTTTACCTTACCTCAAATATTTTCCTTTCCTTCCTGAAAAATTTGTTTGTTCAATGAATGAAAACTGATGGTTGCTTTCACCATTGCATTGGCTGCTCTTTCATTTAAAGAAATATCTCAGTCGATGTAATCCAAACCATGAATCTAGTAAACCTTGATTTTCTTTTGTACGGAAACACTGACAGGGCTATGAGTGAAAAATGGGTGTACATTTTTCAATGTCTTTCAACAGTGGTTGAACATACTTGCCGAAAACTTCGGGTTAGATAATAATTGACAACTAAAAAATAAATGTGCGAATTTTCAACAGTGATCACGTCGAGATTTTGCAAAGAAAATTGGGTGTGTGAGGGTCATAACTTTTGCTTGAAATTTGAATCTTACTTTTTTTTTGGTGACTAGAGAAATTGTACTCCAGTATTGTTGGCTACTCTTCATAGCAATCAATTACTCCACCTGAACGTTTCTTGTGAACGTTTTTTTTCAGTCGTTTTCTACAATAATACATAAAAATTGGCGGGTTGAATCGTTAATGGTTTTAGCTGTCTGTCAACAAACAACACAAAAAAAAATAAAATAAAACGTGGATGAAAATTGGAAGATGTTCCACTCGTTCATTTCCAATTTATATCTACCCTCACTAACAGTCACCGAAACATTGAACTTGACACCCCGTTTCCCCAACAGCACCCCGGCAGCATCGGCTCAGCCGAGGCTACGACAGTCGCACAAAGATTGTTCACTTTCGCTCTCTTTCGTCAAAACAATTTTTATTTTCCCGCACACACCACGCGGAACAATGAACTTTTTCCTTAATTTCTGCCGCCCACCACAACCCCGGCCGTGTCAATTCCTCCGGGGGAGCCACAACTGAGCAGAGCGTCAGTGAAAGAGAAAACAAGCGAATTATTCACACTCATATGCACAAAGTTCACATCACCATCGGAGGTACCCGCAAGCATGCTAACCAGCAATAAAATCTTTCTACTAAAGTGCCATCTGCTGTCACGGTGCTACGGATTGGAAGGCAAGATGCATTCACATGAAGATTTGCATGATCACGAGACAATTAAACGAAGGCTGGGCTTTTCCAAAGTGGAAAATAGCTTCAACAAAACTGTTTCCACTCTGTTTGGTTATTGGAAATTTGCGTGCGGCTTCCTTTCTGTGTACCGATCGATGCCTGTTTGGTGTCGATGAAGTGATCGCGGCTTAGTTACACGAGGGGATACTCAACTCAATTGATTAGTGAACAATCTGCTTACTTGTTCATAACGGTTCGATATAGGAAGAGGAAATGCCGATGTTCGAATTTACTTTCATCATAAAGTGTAAATTTATTTACGTAATTCGTCTCACAACGTGTTTGAAGATGTCGCTTATGGTTATTTTTTTGGTTTGTCTCTTTGCAGGATAAGTTCCGCACTTCACACAATGGGAAAAAGAAATCGGCATCTGCCGATAGGAGTAGCCTTATGTTTGGTGATGTACGTTGGAGTAGGAGTGATGGCGGAATTCAACTTCGACGATGACCTAGAGGATCTGATCGCCGAGGAATCCAACGTGGACGAAGAAGTCTTCGGAGAATCCGTCCTCCCTTCTGATGTGTTCAACGGTGGTAAACCGTTTTATGTGGAACGGGATCCGTCAACCGGCGCGATCGATTTCAAACACAAAAAGACCACTAATCAAATCTCTGATCTGGAAGAAAAGGGATTATTTGACAACAAGGACAGTCATGTGAGCGACACAAAAGATGTAGTGCTCAGTCAATCCACTCCGAACTTTCACGATTTTCTGAATCTGCCTGTGAAATATTCACCATCGAATTTCGTTTACCCCCTGATTTCCAGCTCTTACTCAAATCTGAAGTATCAGGGTAGTAACAAGATTTTCAACCATAAGAATTTTACATCTCCTCCGTCGACCACCACATCAGCACCGAAATTCCAATTCACTCGACCACAATACACGACTACAGGACGACTGAACGTTTCTCATCCGCAAACAAGTTCGACCGTAAGCAATGTCACCCAATCATCCACGCGTTACACTTACCCAACCACATCAGGACGGCCCATTACGACAACAACCACCACGACAACTACAGCAAATCCCACAACTACCAGTACCACAAGGCAACTTTTCACTCGCTATCCCTACAAGAGTACAATCAAGAACAAATATCTCGAAACGACCGAAAACCGCAAAAAGTTCTTCCTACCGTCCACGTTATCCTTACCGTCGACCACGACTACTCAGAAGCCCCAATCAACGGCACCGATCCGATCGTCGACCTACTATTCACCCTCCATACGACCCTGGACAAATCCTTCGTCCGCTTACCCGACCACAACACCCGTGCCCTCCACCGAATCCCGTCCATCAAATCCAATCCGCTTCGTAGAGGATCGGCGACCTGCACCCGAAGACGACACGACTCCGAAAATCAAATTTACCATTCCAGCGTTGAAGTACGAAGGTAATCGCCCTGCACCATTCCGTCCGCTTCCTCCCAGTCACGTCCAACAGTTGAATAGGCAAAACGATTCCACCAACAAGATCGACCTACCGAAGAACCCGGCTGTAATGTCATTGTCGGATATTTTCAACTCTCTCGGCTTGGATGATAAGCAAGCTGCCGCGGAGGAACAGGAGAATGCAATTGTCTTCGAAACGACCGTAGCTCAAACTACAGAACGTACGACACCGCCAGCAATTGTACTGATACCGGACAATCAACGACAACAGAACTCAGCTCAGCAGGGACCGACTATTGAGCAATCGATCGATTTGTCAGATCAATATGTTAAGTACGAAGTAGAACAGCAGAACGAGCGTCAACCTCAACAGACGGTGGATGAACAATACGTACATTACGAAATTAATCAACCGAATGGACACCGCCCGCAAGGACCATCACAAGATACTGATCTCGGGAATCAATATGTCAAATATGAAGTGCAACAACCGCAAATGAATGTCGTAAAGTTTGGCACTGTTCCCAGTATGAACAGTATGGTAATTAGCCCTAACCAACATTCGGCTACTTTCGTCTTGGGTTCACAACAATCGGTCGGTAGTTCCAGCGAAGGACACTTCATCGGATCGGTATCACAAGAACCTTCTTCGGCTGCCTTAAGCGGACATCCAGCCGGCTACCAAATGGGTCAGGTTCTGGATGAACCCAACCAAACTTCTAACGTTCAGGTTGGAGCATCGGTAAATGTGCAGGTAAAGCCACAGGATATCATAAAAACTACCAGCGTTAGATTCCCGAGCGAAAGCGATGACAAGTACGATAATGCTCCCATCATAAGTGGAACTCATAAAAGTGAGGTGCTGCCTCCCAACGGTCACTCTGCTCCTGTGGCTATGGGTTCGAATCAAGTTGTTGTGTTTCCCAAGAACGAAAAAATTGACAGTACCCTTCACGAGGTGTCCAACAGAATTGTTTTCGATACACCAAACAATGATGAATTGAACAAAAACGAACTTCCCTCGTATTCACCTTCACTTCCCGAACAGTTAACTCCACCATCCAGTGGAGAAAATGGCCAGCTTAGCAGTAAGCGTCCTCGGCCACCAATTCCAGCCCAAGGACCACCGTTCATCTACAAAGAAATCCAACGTCGACCGTACCCGGGAGATCGCACACGCCCTCCACTTCAACTTCCAAACATTTTGCCTCAATTCCGTCCAAACGCAAAAATATCACACGGTCATCCTCACTTCCACAAAGAATCCGGTACCTATCGGGTGCCTCCTGGGCAACCAGGAAAGACCCTTCCGCCCAACATGCCTCATTTGAGGAAACCATACTCGGACCTACCACCTGCTCAATCGTTGGCCTCAACGATGCCAATTCGACGTGCACCGGTACCCACTCGGTTTATGTCCCGAATAAATACCGGTCGACCACAGAACATGCCCCCGATGGCACCGTACATAGAAGGTTCAAATGAAAACCGCCGATACTACCGCTTACCTCCTCCTCTGTTGAAGGAACGCATATTTCACATTACACCGCCAAATATGAAACCTCCACCACCGCCTCCAGTACTAGCAGTAGCGCAACCAGGCGGCACGGTGGCTTCTCGTTTGGCTGACAGTTATGCGCCTTCGACACCCGAGAATCTGACACCAAACTCCCAATCGAAAAATACAGAAACCAACGAATTCCTTCACGATCCACCAACCATTTTAAAAAATGCCATCAAAGAAGACAAACCTCAACGGCCAAAGCTAGAACCCGTTGTGACGTTACAAATGCTGCAATCTAAAAAGCAAGCCATCGAATCACAGAAACATAATTTACCGACGGGTCAAAAGGTAGACTTATCTGTAGAAGCACATCCACCGGTCGGCCCCGCTCAAACAGCCTTCAGTAGTGATGGCAAGCAGCCAGTTTATGTTGTATATCCAGTCAAAAGTACACCGATGAAAATGGACAGCATCCAAGCCGGAAGCAGTGTGGAATCCGTGGTAGTCGGACAAAGAGGTGAACCAGTTTCCCATGCTTCATCGAAAATCAGCCCTGGAACGGAGTACCAGAACACACCATTCTCAATAGCATCCCATTTCGAGCAGGAACCGATTTTGATGGCCAAGGAAAAGAAACATCACCAGAAACTACACTTCCCGTACAGTTTGGAAACACCAGATCCCGTGGCTTTGGCTGAAATGGAAAACGAATCTAAGCACCGACTAACGGAGCCTCCGGTTGACAAGAAGCAGGATACGATTTACAACATCGGTGAAGAACCGATTAGCAGGGAACAATCGGAGGAAGCTCTTATATCAAGCAAACTACAGCGAGCAACCGAAAGCACACCCATTGCCATCGCTTACACGCCAACCGAGCCAACTCTGAAATACAAGTACAACTTGAAGAACTCACCCTACTACTCTCCGTACGGAGAAACCCAAACCGAGGTATCCTATCTCAAAATGGACGAGTTTGACGAATTCGGTAATCCAGCGCATCGCTACGAGCAGAGTTTCCAGGCTCCGTTCCAAGCTAGCATCAGTTTAGATCCAGTCAAGGTGACAAATCCGTATGAAGGCTGGGCCGTGGTTACATCCTCACCTCAGGCGCTAGTTCAGGAGCAAAACAAAATTGATCGCTCGGATGACCATCGGTTTGACGAGCATGAATCAACAAGTAAGAAACCGCAAGAAAACGGTGCTTTCCAACCGGAATTTCAAGGAGGCTTCCGTCCAATCTACGGTGAAGATGTAAAACTGAGTGATGTTGAAAATCCTGATCCACAATCCAGGAACCCATTCGTGGTCCCCGATTCCGAGGAAGCTAAGCCAGTTGATAACCAGCGGCTTGGTGAGGAACATGACAAAAAACCACTCTTCGACAGTTTGGAAGCACTGTTCGATGACCTAACCAAGGACTACGACGACAACACGGAAACCACTGGCATGGATGATGATGAGGATGTGGAAGAGAGTACAGCCAAAGATACCAACGAGCTTGAAGGAAGAAGTAACGACAAAACTGTAGTCTCCGAAAAACCTGTTGAGCAAAAAGAACATGCCGAAACCAGTGCGAATAGTGTCCAGAAAGAAGAAGCATCGAAACAGTAACCAGAGGGTTTTGACGAATTTGTTTTGAAATAGAACCGTTTGACACTAGTTTGTGTTGGAACAAACACTTGTCAATTTGGCAGCTGATGGCAAATGGGCTATCAGCAAATCGGAAGTGAATTGCATTTTGAGGTTATGTTGATTAAATCTCACATAGTAAAGCTAGATTTTACTAAAGAAATTTGCAGTATCTTGAGTATCTAATGTTAAGTTCATTTTCTCGGGCACGATTAAGCTTCCACAAGCCCCTCCTCTTATTCAGCTCTGAATTCATCCATTCAGCAGTCCATTATAATTAAACTAGCCAACATAACACAAAACGTGCAAATTATTTGTCTTGAAAACATACAAGAAGCTAGTCAGCTAAGCTTAATATTAGATACTTGATAAACCAATTACCTAATTAATGGAGCATCAACAAACAAAACAAAAGAAATCCAGACAGAGAACCAACCCTTTTCTCCTTAAAACTTGTATAGTTGTTATTATTCGCTAAATTATGTGTAATTTTAGACTGATAATGGTATGTAATAAAGAGAAAACAGAGAAACGAAGCTATTGGACAACAATAGGATTAGATTAGGAGTCTGTTGTTGGCTGAAATCTTGGTAGCTAAGGCGAATGCGTGGCATTAACAGGCAGTAAAAATCGAACCTGATCAATCAATGGTGATCGGCGCACAACATCGACTCTATGACTACAAGAAAGAAGATAAAGTTTTAACTCAGAAAGCATGGAACCCGCGAATATAATTCGGGAAACTTTTCACGCTCTCTTCTTTCTGCGAACGCACAGTTTTTGGTGTTCTTTGCTCACAGTGCACACCTCTTATAATTCATCAGCACCGAGGGCTTATGTATAGATAAACTTAGTACATCAATCAATCAGAAATTGACGATTATAGACAATTACTTGAAAGACTTGGAATGTAACCTTAATTTTCTTGACGTTATTTATTTATTTATTTATAACTTTTTGTTTGTATTTAGAACTACTGCCCCGTTGAATTTGTTTCTAGGAAATTCTAAATCCATCAAATAAAATACCTCAAACACAATATTTGACGAAAACCATGCTGTCAAACACGAAATGTAGATTTTAAATATTTGTAACAATAAACGGTAAATACGGCTTATGTAGATTTATTTCTCGTAGAAAATATCACTAGTTCCATTATTACTGTTTCATTTTTGTTCTTACTTTCTGAGTTTCTTTGGAAATAGTATTGCTAATTGACACACTTTCAACTCAAACTACACATTTTAACAGCACGATAGTAACAATTGCTGGCCACCGCCATCTTCATTGTTAACAGGGAAGAATAAAGGATAAGAAGGAGGTAAAATGTTGCTTTATCAAATTTCCGGAAGGACGACACCTCGTCATTTTTGGGTATGAGTATGAGGGCTAGGATTCGCTCTAAGCTACCCTCTCAGCAGGCCGTTTTCTTCCTGGTGGAACAACAACTTGACCAAATTGGTACTGCATAAAGCATGGCTGGTCTGAAAATTTGTTAATAAATTAACAATTTGTTTTTTTAGACAGAGCTTACAATTTCTGAGCATATAAACATTTAATATATTTATTACACTTTGCCTGGATTCCTTCAATGTGATCCTTGAAAGTGAGTTTTTTGTCATACGTTAAACCTAAGTATTTAGCTTGATCAGACCACATCAATTCCAAACCATTCAATTTGAGAATGTGATTATTGTTTGGTTTAAGGAAAGAAGCTCTTGGCTTATGAGGAAAGATAATTAATTGCGTTTTTGCTGCATTTGGTTTAATTTTCCATTTTGACAGATAATCACTGAAAATATTTAAACTTCTTTGTAGGCGACTGCAGATCACTCGTAGATTTCTACCTGCGGCTAACAGACTTGTGTCGTCACAGAATAGCGATTTCTGACAACCAACGGGTAGATTTGGAAGATCAGAAGTGAAAATATTATGCAAGATTGGAGCTACGCTCGAACCCTGCGGAACACCGGCTCGTACGGGTAGCAATTCAGATTTACAATTCTGATAGCTAACCTGAAGAGTACGATCAGTTAAATAATTTTAAATCATTTTGATCAAATAAATAGGAAACTGGAAATCAGACATTTTTGCTAGTAAACCTCATTTATATGAGACATCATTCTCAACAAGATATTTTTTTTTTAAAGTTTACTGATAGAAGAAAGTAAGCTAATTGGTCATTAACTTGATGTTTCTGCTGGGTTTTTATCAGGTTTGCGGATAGGAATTAATTTAGCGTTTTTCCATCTTTTTGGGAAGTAAGCTAATGAAAAACACTTGTTGAAAATTTTAATCAGGATTCTCAAGGCAACATCGGGAAGATTTTTAATAAGAATATTAAAAATTCCATCATTACCAGGAGCCTTCATGTTTTTAAGTTTCCTAATAATTGATTTAATTTCATTAAAATTCGTCTCAATAATGTCATCTTGTGATAACACTTGGGTTGAAATATGATCATATTTCAGTGAGACTTCATTTTCAATAGGACTCACAACGTTCAAATTAAAATTGTGGACACTCTCGAGCTGCTGAGCAAGTTTTTGAGCTTTTTCGCCATTTGTAAGAAGTATTTGATTTCCTTCCTTGAGAGCAGGAATTGGTTTCTGAGGTTTCTTAAGAACCTTAGAAAGTTTCCAGAAAGGTTTAGAATATGGTTTAATTTGTTCAACTTCATTAGCGAAATTTTCATTTCGCAAAAGAGTAAATCTATGTTTAATTTCTTTTTGTAAAACCTTAACTATGTTTTTCATAGCAGGATCACGAGAACGTTGATATTGACGTCGACGAACATTCAGCAGTTGAAGATTGTCATCGATGATAGGAGAATTTAATTTAGTTTGAGCTTTAAAAACTGAAAGATTTCTAGCTTCGATAATGTAATGATTCAAATTATCAATTGCTGTGTCGATGTCCGCAGAATTTTCTAAAATAGTTTCATGATCCACATGATTTTCAATGTGAGATCTGTAATCCAACTAATTTGCTCTATGATAGTTGAATATAGAACTGATTGAATTAATTATAGCTTCGTTGGAAAGTCTGAATGTTACAGGAAGATGATCTGAGTCAAAGTCAGCATGTGTAATCGGTTCACTACAAATGTGACTTTGATCTGTTAGAACCAGATCAATTGTAGACGGGTTTTTCACGGAAGAGAAACAAGTCGGATTACTGGGATGAAGAACTGTGAAGTAACCAGCTGAGTTTATGCAAATCTTATTTCAAGTATGATACCGTCTTCTAAATTTTACTAAAAACTAAGAGTTTGTTAGTTAGTTTGTGGCTGAAGTCGGTTTGTATACTTCGATTATACCGGTTCCCAAGTTCCGAAAGTACCTGCAATAGTGGATATGTCTTCCCCCTTCAACTCAAAATCAAAGAAAATTATTCTGCAGAATACCACAGTATTACATATGAAAACATCAGTGATACGAGAAAGGCATCATTACACCACTAGGTGGATTAAAACAGGTTTATAAGTATAGATTCACAATTCTCGGTTGATTTTACATTAGGGCGTATAAGAAAGTGACAGTTTCTCTTCAATCACTCTCTCATTCGATTTTTGTGATGTGATTAAAAAAAATTTCTTTGATTTCACTACTCTGTTTGAAAGTCGAAAGTTTCGGGTATCATTTTATGTAAAGAATTGAGTGATAAACGTGGATACCGCTTGGTAATTAATGGAAGAGAAAGTAAACAAAGAGAAACTGTCACTTGCTTATACGCCCTAATGAAAAATCAACCGCGAATTATTGCTAATTATTTATGCCTGGCAGCATGCTGGTGCCAGTGTACTGCCCTCTTAGGAAAAAACGCAGAAGCATCCTTCAGATCACAGTTACATGACTTCCTAGCAGGAGGCTAGGACAGGACCTGACAATTGTTAATCCACTTTTAGGACAAATTTCGGACCAGCTCGTGATTGGTTGAAATTGACATAAGCAAGTACAAGTTGTTGAAATCAATATTACTGCAGGGTGGTAGAAAAAGTGTTGTCAGTATCGTCGGTAACAATGTAGCTTGATATTGGATAATTTATTTTTCGGGCCATCTTTTCAAAATTATTAATTTCAATAGGATTTAAGTTCAATTTGTTTTTATGTCCTGTCAATGCGGAAAGTATACGAGTACATTTAACAATCACTGGATGATACAAAGAGAAAGCCTGAAATCACGAAGTGTGATATGGACGAGAATATTGATTATGTTGGTTGAGAATAGCACCGAATCTTGGATACTTCTGTATGTTATTATTTTTCTCAAATAGAATATGTTGAATACTTTAGTTAATAAAGCTGCAAAAATTAATTACCCAAAATTGAGTGTTTTAGAAAAATTTTATTAAGCTGTTTCAACTAAACGTTTTCTTCAAAACAAACATCTGATCAAAATGAATCCAGAGCTATATTTTTCACCGATATAACATTTGTCTAAGTGTTTTCAAATGACAAATAATTGCATGTGATAAGGGGAGAAAGTTTTGAGAATGAATAATTATCTCTACTGGCAACAGTGATCCCGAGGCATTTATTATTTACAGCAGGGAGCAACCGGAATAAGAAGAGAAATATTTTTCTGGAAAAAGAAGCCAGTTGTCTGGTCCTGTCCTAGGCAGGAGGCTGGTCGAGAGCGTGGGGGCTATATTTTTTTTTAATTTCAAGGGCCTTACACGATCATTAAAAGCGTCCTTACTAAAATGTAATGTCATAACGAACGTGTAAGGGCAGTAATGATGAACAAATATGTAACAAATTTGGAATGTCATTACTTAGTAATAATTGAAAATGACATAAATAATTCTCGTGTAAGGGCCGCCATAGAAGCTGTGAAAACCGACGGCAGTAAAATAAACGGATTGAGTCTTTTGGTTCAGTGTTTGCAAGTAGTTCATTGCAAATACGTAGGGTGGCGCAGGTATGGCCAAAAAGATATGCCATATGTGATTCATTCGGACAGAGCGTTGACAACTGATTATCTTATTAATCTAATGTAGTTGTTAAATGTAAATAATCTTTCATCCGTTTGGATTACACAACGTCAGCTGTGAATCTACTAATATCTACTGTTTGACGACGTGATCACGCGTGCCTGTGTGTCTGAATACGTCGTTTACCTTAAATTCTCTCAGATAAAAATTTGTGCGAGTCTCGTGCTACATTATCTTGTTGATATATACGGAATAATGAGTAATCCGGTTGACGTACACGATCTGTCCAAACTGACCGTAGGGTTCGTTGGGGGTGGAAACATGGCTTATGCCATTGCGGCTGGTTTGATTTCAAAAGGTTTGTATATATTTTGCATAACGCTACTCTTGAATAACATTTCATTTTCATCCTACTAAACAGGTGTTCTTAAGCCCGGTCAAATTATTGTCTCTGCAAAATCTCTTGCAAATATGCAAACACGTTGGAAACCTCTGAACGTGACCAGGTGTACGATTAAAAGTGTTGAAGTTTTGACTCAAGCAGATATTATTTTCCTTTGCGTGAAACCTCATGTCTTGTCAGAATGTGCAACACAAATAGTCAACGATGCAAAGGGAATCGATTGCGCGCATAAGATATTAGTATCTATCTTAGCCGGAGTTACCTTGAAAAGATTGAACGATGTTTTCGGCAGCTTGGGGATACCGATTGTTCGAACGATGCCAAATACTCCGATGCAGGTAGCAGAGGGTTGTACTGTGTTTTGCGCAAAGTTTGGTGCATCACAACAGGTAAGGCATATATTATATGGTGGATGTCTTTTCTAACGAATTTAACACATTTCAAGAATAGTACGAAAATGTCAAATTCATATTGAATCAGTTGGGAATTGCGTTCGAAGTTAAGGAAGAGCAAATTAACGGAATAACGGGTTTGACTGGATGCGGTCCTGCCTACGTGTATGAAATTATCGAAGCTCTAGCCGATGGTGCCGTAAAGCAGGGCGTTTCCAGGGATATGGCACTGAAAATGGCTGCTCAAACGGTTATGGGAGCCGCCAAAACTGTGCTTGAAACCGGGAAGCATCCTGCTGTTCTCAAAGATGAAGTTTGTTCGCCTGGTGGAGCAACTATCTATGGAGTTCATGAGCTGGAGAAAGGAGCAATGCGCAGCACGTTGATTAACGCTGTCGAAAAAGCATCCGCCAGGGCGGCAGAATTACAATGATTCGACATTACAATTTGCATTTCTATGTTAGTCAGTTTTCGTGTTGAAAAATACGATGTTAGTCTCTCTTTGCTTTAATATGTTACCAATGAGAAAATTACATTGAAAGTTCTTCAAATAGAGATTGTTTTTATTTTGGTTGTAGTGGCCCTTCGAATTGACATTTGTTTATTGACCTCTGTTTAGCTTAGTTCATCGGACAAATAATTACTAATATAGACACGTTTGTCGGAATTATTGAAGTTTAAAAAAACTGTTTTGCTATAACCTTTTCAATAATTGAACAAATACAAATTTCGTTTCTTGAACATTTTTGCCAAGTAAATGATATAAATATAGATATTCGAAAATGCATCCTTTCTGCTTTTTAAACAGCATCCTTTTTACTGACATATTCCACACACCGGGATGGATCCGTCGGAAAGTATTCCTGCATCTTGGTCATTAGCCGTTTCAGTCCCTGAATGTACTTTCGCTGCGTCTCGTCGTTCATCACATGGGCAACGTTTTTGGAAAAAATCTTTTCTCGACCGGTACGCGCGTGGATACCAACCATAGTGACTCCAATCGGCCAGGGAGCATTACCAATGGCCATCGTCAGGTAAGCATCACTCGCATGAATGTAGTCCCGCCGAAGCAAACTTTTCGTAATATCGGTTAAGCTGTCCAGAATGTCATCGGTAATACTTTTATTGCGAAGCTTCCTCAACAGTGGCTTCAAATATAGCCGTGTTTGTTCGAATGTTGCCCGAGCAATTTTCCACTTTGTGGCAGTCCGTTCTGCGGTAGTCCCAGAGTTCAAATTGTCGTTCCACAATTTCAACATGAACTGAATTACGGTGGTGATGACGTGCATGTCATGTTCTTTGCCACTTCTACCTAGTCGGACCGCCATCTCCTGAATCGATTCGTAGGTTACCGAGTCGTCTATTGCGAAATCCTCATCCGAGTTTTTGCCTTTAGACGCTCCTCCCAACTGACCATTCAAAGTTAGTATTTCATTTAAAAATTCTTCATCTACTTGTTCCATTGCCTCTTGGAAATCATTCCGGAATCCACGATTTATTTCTGGCGCGGAGATCTCAAGCTGATGTAATCGGTGACAGGAATCCGCCTCGTTTTCTCCGAATAATAATATTGGTTCTCCTCGTTCTCTCAATTTACGAATAACTTCCGTTCGGGGCAAATTGCGGAAGTCGTACTTTGAATCTTTTGTTGGTGATTTTTCTCCATCATTTGAACTTGTTGCTGTTTCACCACTTCCACTTGCCTGCTGTCCGTATTTTTCCCGGTATTCGTTTTGCTCTTGTGTAATCAGATCTCCACGTTTAAAGAACTTTTTATTTTCACCCTAAAATTAGAATACATAAACAATAGTGTTGTAAAAGTATCGCACAGAAGATAACCTACAACTAGTTTTTTCTCTTCTAAAAGTTTTCGCTTGCGAGCGATTTCTGCCTTTAAAATATCCATTGTTTTTATTTGATCGCTAAAAAAAATTACTAAGCATTGAAAAATTATTGTGAAACTGTTTTGATAAAACTCATTCAAAAAACACGAATGAATTTATACCACAAAGAAAAAAATATGTTGGTATACAAGATCGATTAGCTCAAACCAAGGATGCCAGGTCATTTTTTCAAAAATCTTTGATCCATTCAAAAAACAATCTATGCAAATCTGTGCACGTTTCCCGTTACATCATAGCTGATCGAATACTCATTTTCTCTCAGCTTTCCCTAGCAAATTTAAGGCTAGTCTGTGATCGATTTCAGAAATCTGCGAAAATCTGTCATTTTTTAAATCTTTACAGAAAATTTAAAATCTTTGAAACACAGATTAATATGTGAACCTGGCATCTCTGGATCAAACGCCGTCAAAAATACAAGGTGAATTCCCCAATCCATTTTGTTTCCTACTTCAACCGAAAATTTACTTTCAAGCAACCAAAGCGCCTCTGGATGTCAGAGAACGTAATAAATTTATATATATATATATATATATATATATATATATATATATATATATATATATATATATATATATATATATATATATATATATATATATATATATATATATATATATATATATATATATATATATATATATATATATATATATATATATATATATATATATATATATATATATATATATATATATATATATATATATATATATATATATATATATATATATATATATATATATATATATATATATATATATATATATATATACCTTATGATCAAAAAAGAATCGGAATTTTCATTTTAAAATTCCCGCGCTTGTTCAATCGGTAAACTTGTATTCTCTCAACGTTGGCAACACTTTTATACACATTCTGTCAAATTTTGACGCATATCGTACGATTAGTTTTTGTTTGGCGTCTATACAAAGAAGTTGAAAAATTTTCGTGTAGCGATTTTTATAATGGATGAAAAGTTAGAACAACGTGCGTGCATCAAATTGTGTGTTGCAAATGGATTGAAGTGTTCCGAAACGTTGAAAATGTTAGGAAAGGTCTTTGGTGAATCGTGTCTAGGAAAAACACAGGCATACGAATGTTATAAACGCTTCAAAGACGGTCGTAGAAGCTTGGATCATAATGAGATCCCTGGCCGCCCAGCAGCATCTGTTAATGAAGAAAACATTGAATCGGCGAAGCAAATCGTGTTGCAAAATCGTTCTGTACCGATTAGAGAATTTGCTGTGTTGTTGGGCATCTCTTATGGATCAGCTGAACACATTTTAACTGATGTTTTGAGTATCATCAACCAAGCACCGTACTCTCCAGATATGGCCCCGTGTGACTTTTTCCTCTTCCCCAGACTTGCATTGCGGGGAACGCGTTTTGAGACCATAGAGACCATAAAAGAGAATTCGCTGCGTGAACTAAAGGCCATACCAAGCGTTGGCATGCATGTATTGCCGCAGGAGGAGAGTACTTTGAAGGCGGTAATAAAGAAATTTATTAAAATAGAAAATTTGGCGTTTTTTAATAAAATTCCGGTTTTTTTTTATCATAAGGTATATCCAACGTCGTGTTTCACAGCTAGAGGCGTACATGTGTGAGGATGACGATTGTAAGTTTATCTGTCAAAATACAAGGGAAAACAAATTTCCAATTTTAAGATTATTTATTACAACTTCATTTGTTCAAGCGCAAAGTTAATTTTAGTGTAAAAAAAAATATTTTCTACCTCTGTTATTGTTGCAGCACCCAAGATTCTGTATCAAACGATGAAAATTTTCAGTTTAAATTTCAGTATGTAGTATGGGAGAAAATGTTCAGTTTGTGTTCGCATCTTATCCGACACAGTCGACAATTGCTTACGGTCGAGACGATAGTAACAAAGACAATACAGCGCAGCGAACAATAGAGTATACGGAATGAGCAAATACGATTTACAAAAGCCTGAAACTTGGCCCATAAAACCAAATTCAATTTGTATTGATTTCAAACCCAGCAAAGTTTTATCAGCAGCAAGCGAAATTGAAATCTTACTTAAAGAACGAATGCATCTAGCCGTGAATGATGTAAATGAGATTCAGTTCAACAAGGCTTATAACTCTGTGTACATTATGTTTAAATGTGAAAGAGATGCAATTGCATTCGCTTCGGTTAACAACGAGGTGCACAGTGTTGAGTATGACAATGTTAAATACAAAATTCCTGTGTACGTGGTGGACGATGCCATAGAAGTACGTGTACATGATCTTCCCCCGCAGGCTATTGATCATTTCGTTCGAGAAAATATGTCGCAGCATGGAAAAATTCTTTCCATCGAAAGGGAAGTATGGCGGAATTTTTTCGCCGGTATTCGGTATGGCGTGCGGGTGTTGCGTATGCGACTTCATAAGGCGATTTTATTTTATGTAATTTGTGGTCAGAGCGGAAGGCACCCTTGTAAATCGCTGGTTACCTGTGAGAATTAGCTGATTACATGTCGGTTTTGTAAACAACCTGGTCACTACGACAAGCCCTGTCCTGAAACTGCAAAAAATACATCTTGAACCAAAGGTAACCGTTCAGCACGGGTATCTAGCGAGTCCAGTACTATTGGTTCATCAAAATATTGCAATAACCGAACAAGCTTCCCCAGCTAAAGCATCAACTGCAATCATCGGGAAACAACACAAACCCACTTCAACTGACATCGGTTCGGACAAAACTACGGGTGTTCAAGAGACGCACCAAAACAATGACTACGAAAACACTAAAAACAACAGCAACGACGACGACGTTAAAATGGAAGAAGATGCGACTCACGAGCCAATGACCCCTCAAGCTATGGTGGATAAGAAAGAGAGTAACTCTCCCCCGAGAAAAAGAGTTACAACAAGATCCAATAAAAAAATATGCGATATTATTATGTGAAACAGTGATTTATCTCCTTTTGATTTATTCCTCCTTCAAAATAACGTATTATCCAAAGGGAGAGTCGCTTAACACAAACTATATTGTGCCTCTAAAAAAACGTGTGATATACTGTGAGCAGACCCTGTCTGCTTAGAGCGAAATCAATCTTCAGTTCAGCAACGCCACCGCACGGCATCACATTCAACATATCATGTCAATTGTATGGGTGCGCAGTGCAGCTATTTTGACGCGCACGAATGTGACATTTCTCTCCCCTACTTCTATGTACGAGATTCGATGCGGACTCGCCTGAGGGCGCCATGTTCGCAAAAAAGGATGTTGCCAATGATTTGTTCGGGAAATGTGAGAGCTGGATATCTTATTAGTATGATGTCTTTGCTGTGAGCCTAATGTCGTTTTCGTTTTTAAATTGCACTACACCGGTGTAGCGAAAGCTGCACTGAAACCGTTCGTTTTTGCCAATTGCACTACACCAGTGCTACACTTTTTCTGCACCGATACCACTGGTGTAGCACTCATCAAAAGTTTGGTGTAGCTCTGTGCAATGGAATCGTTTACTGTAGTCAATGGTTACTGTTTATGTTTTCGTCAGTTTTGTTCGTTTATGCATGCCTCAGTGTAGCACTGCACCGGTGTAGTGCAAATTAAAAACGAAAACGCCATAAGTGTGCCACTATGTGCCTCATGAAACAGCTAATTGTCAAAACTGAGCCCTTTGTGTGCCACAACTGTGCAACTGTATGAAAACGAAAGTGCCAATTGTGGTAATGTGTGATTGGCACATTGTCTAAGCGTCCTCCCCTTGGTATTATCTTATAAAATCAAAAATGATTACACGAAATGAAAGAAAATTAATTTTAATATTTTTTCAAATGAACAGTTCTTGTTAGAGATCCTAAAATTCTACAATATAAATGAAATCTTATGAGTCCCTCATAAGAGCCCGTGTAAAATGCAATCGTCATCCTAAGAAATGTTCAAATAATGAAGCTTAGATGACACGTCAGGTAAAATTAGTTTTGTGCAAAGACATCATATTAACAAGATATCCAGATCACACATTTGCTTAACAAATCATTGGCAACATCCTTTTTTGCAAGCATGGCGCCCTCAGGCCAGTCCGCATCGAATCTCGTACATATAAGTAAGGGAGAGAAATGCCAAATTCGTGCTCATTAAAATAGCAGTACTGGGCACCCATACAATTGACATGATAGGTTGAATGTGATTCCGTGCGATGGCGTTGTTGAACTGAAGAATGATTTCGCTCCAAGCTGATAGGGTTAGTTTTGTGTTAGATTGCTGATACAACTACGAGTTCGGAGTTGAAGTACCCTTTTTTGCTCGTAGCGCTCCTAGCTGTCAAACTGGTTAGTTGAAAAAGTAGTGATAGGCCCTTTTCAGAATAATATAACACATTGAAGAATAATTTTTACGTAAACTCTTACAATGGGCCTAAAACTTGATGGGCTATTCTATTTGTTTGCTTCCTTTTCCGATTAATTCTGTGTTATTATACAAATGTTGGTTAAATATCTAGAACCTAGAGCAAATGAACCTTAATGGTTATTCTACACAAATAGTTAGGCAGTAAACTTGGAAATTAATGAGATAAAAGTGATGGTAAACAGAGAGGCGGTCACTGGCTTTTAGGCCCATTTGAAAAGTTTCTCGTTTCTTATAAGAAATATATAGCATAGAACTGTCATAACAATCCATATCATCTAGAAATTTTGCATCGATTTTGCTGACCAGAGATTATTTTAATTCATGTAAATTGATCAGTTCTAAATCTGTCAGTATCAGATTCATCCAGTTAAACCACTACAGAATGCCGAAAAAAATGGGTCTGAATACTAAGGCTGTGGAAGCTCGGGAGCGGAAAGCAGAAGCTAAAAAAGTAGAAAAGGAAAAAGCTGCTAAGGCCGCTGAGGATGCTCTATGGGTGGACGACGATAAACAACTGGCAAAGAAAAAAAGGCAGAAGGTAGTTGAAATTGATAATTGATGTTCGAAAGATCTAGCAAATCTAATTTTTAGGTAGATGAAGAACGCAAACGTGCTGAACAGCTACGGAAAAAAGCCGAAGCAAAAGCAATATTGGAAAAAGAAATGAGCTCGATTCAAACCGCTCCCAAAGTATCGGTTCAGAAAATTACTCGTTCTCAGATCGAAGCTGAGGTAGAGAAACGCAATCGTGCTATCGATTCTGTGAACAATCCTCCGAAACCAGTCGTTCCCAAAGTAATTCCAATTGAAGAGAACCTTAATCGCGTGATGGCAGACACCGAAGTAGCACAAACGATAGACCAAGCGCTTGCGGTGTTAAAAGTAAAGGATGGCGAAGATAGACATCCGGAAAAGCGAATGAAAGCGGCATACAAATCATACGAAGATGAACAACTACCGATCTTAAAACAGGAATATCCTTCTCTGAAGCTCTCTCAGCTTAAGCAAATCATATTCAAAAATTGGCAGAAAGCACCTCAGAATCCGTTGAATCAAGATGCATGAACACGTGAACATAGATAAAAGAATGTGTTTAACACATGTATATTCAGTCAGTAAAGATGTTGACTGCCGAAGTTCTAGTTTTAATAACTTTATGAGCATTTGCGTGCAAACTATATTCAACCTATCCGAAATCCTACTTTCTGGTAAATGCAGTGGCGTACCGAGGAAATTTAGCGCCAAGATTTGCCGTCCCCATCGTTGGTTTAGTTGAGCAAAATGCTCAACTCCATCTCCGGAAAGATGATTTGGATAAGAAAAAAATGTCCCAAGGATTGGTTTGCCGCCCCACCTAAAAACATTGCGCCCGGGGCGAGTGGTTATAATGACCAAATGTCATCATAGACTCATGGGATAATTTAGGAATTTATAACCACTTAGTCATCTCCTAAGACAAGACCTGACATCTGGGGGGGCTGCTTTTGTTCCAAAATGGACCAGTTTCTGATTGGCTGATTTTGATGTTACCACCTGCACATTGTGAAAGAAAAAACTTTTGCAGGGTACGCGAGCAATGATGCCAAGTATAAAGAAAATCAGAATTTTTTTTTTAAATGTATAATTTTAGCTCACCAATGAAAATGAAAATTTCCGGAGAATGTTTCACTCTCATTGGTAATAAATAGTGGCTGAACTGTGTAATTAAAATAGGCATCAAGCCGTTTTTCTTTTTAGTGAATTAAAGTGTAACCAAAAAAAAAAATGTTGAATTAGTGTAAACTCGAAAGTGTGTTTAGTTTTACGAGAATAATAAACTGTTGTGTTCCACACTGTGGTCGCATTAAGCATTTCTATCCAAACCTGACTTTTTCCGGTTTCCAAAAGATCCGGTAATACGTCAACAATGGCTTCGATTTTTCGTTCAACATGAGATATTTTGTGTTTTGTCATCAAAGCTCAATTAATTGTTTTTAAGCATTAATATATAATAAAGAAATGCATTCACCAAAACACGTTTTATGTTTATTTCAAATTAAAAACCTAAAGTTCAAAAATTGAAATGCAATATTTTTTTCCTAGCATAGTTATTAAAAAAATCTGTAAATATGGCTACACTGTAGCCGATACGTTGGTATTTATTCCACAGGGCGAAAATGACGAGAAGGATGATTCGGAAGGAAGAATAAGAAGCCAGTTGTCAGGTCTTGTCTTAGGTCATCTCCCCTTCTGACGATCATTTGAAATATAAGGGCCACTCGTCCACTATTATCCGAATAAAACATCATCGGACCCGCTATGAAAATAGATAAGTTGTCGCGTTGTCGTTATGAAAATAGATAAAAATGATTTCGCCTTCAAACGGATTGGTATTTTCAAGTATTCTACTAGGTGATAGATTGAAGTCAAATCGTAGAGTTTATGAAAGTCTACTAATCCCAATACTTGCAAATTATGGCAACTTTTGATCTATGTGCAAAAATAGAATTACTCAGTGAATGAGTAAATTTTATTCAAACATCGTTTCTAGTTGAAAAACTCAAATTTGAGTAACTAATGCCGTTTTGCTATTCTCATATAGAAAGGTTATGCAATCACTATGAAACCCGATTTTTGAACCGAGGCACGGATGGTCGAGTGGCATATACCATTCGACTCAGTTCGTCGAGCACGCAAAATGTCTGTATGTGTGTATTCACTTTTCTCGGAGATGGCTAGACCGATTTTCATAAAATTAAAGGTCTTGTAACCCCACACAAAGTTCCTTATTTTTTTCGAATCCGACTTTCGGTTCCGGAATTACAGGGTGATATGTGCAAAAATAATTTAAATACTGCACTTTTCTCAGAGACGGCTGAACCGATTCTCACAAACTTAGATTCAAATGAAAGCTATAATTGTCCCATAAAAAGTTCTCAAATTTTATTTTGATCGGACTTCCGGTTCCGGAATTAAAGAGTGATTAGTGAAAAAATCCCAATTTAAAACTACTTCCTCACTTTTCTCAGAGATGGCGTGATCGATTTTTACAATCTTGAATTCAAATGAAAGTTCTCATAGTCCCAAACAAAACACCCAAATTTCATCCGGATCTGACATCAGGTTCCGTAATTATAGGGTAAAATGTGTTAAAAATTTGATACCGTCACTTACACAGGCGAAACAAAACACGCAAAAAATATTCTAAATTGGTCTCAAAACTACACAAAATGGTAGCCATTATCAGTAGGCAACTAAACAAACCGATTTCGGCTATCCTGGTTCCCGGTCTCCAATTCCGGAAGTACCGGAAATAGTGGTCATATATTCCAAAATAGATCTCTCTCACTTTTCTCAGATTTCCACAAACTTAAATTCAAATGAAAGGTCTCACGGTATTCTTGTCTTCTTGTCTTCTTGTCTTCTTGTACATCTTGTCTTCTTGCCGTCTTGTCTTCTTGTCTTCTTGTCTTCTTGTCTTCTTGTCTTCTTGTCTTCTTGTCTTCTTGTCTTCTTGTCTTCTTGTCTTCTTGTCTTCTTGTCTTCTTGTCTTCTTGTCTTCTTGTCTTCTTGTCTTCTTGTCTTCTTGTCTTCTTGTCTTCTTGTCTTCTTGTCTTCTTGTCTTCTTGTCTTCTTGTCTTCTTGTCTTCTTGTCTTCTTGTCTTCTTGTCTTCTTGTCTTCTTGTCTTCTTGTCTTCTTGTCTTCTTGTCTTCTTGTCTTCTTGTCTTCTTGTCTTCTTGTCTTCTTGTCTTCTTGTCTTCTTGTCTTCTTGTCTTCTTGTCTTCTTGTCTTCTTGTCTTCTTGTCTTCTTGTCTTCTTGTCTTCTTGTCTTCTTGTCTTCTTGTCTTCTTGTCTTCTTGTCTTCTTGTCTTCTTGTCTTCTTGTCTTCTTGTCTTCTTGTCTTCTTGTCTTCTTGTCTTCTTGTCTTCTTGTCTTCTTGTCTTCTTGTCTTCTTGTCTTCTTGTCTTCTTGTCTTCTTGTTTTCTTGTCTTCTTGTCTTCTTGTCTTCTTGTCTTCTTGTCTTCTTGTCTTCTTGTCTTCTTGTACATCTTGTCTTCTTGTCTTCTTGTCTTCTTGTCTTCTTGTCTTCATGTCTTCTTGTCTTCTTGTCTTCTTGTCTTCTTGTCTTCTTGTCTTCTTGTCTTCTTGTCTTCTTGTCTTCTTGTCTTCTTGTCTTCTTGTCTTCTTGTCTTCTTGTCTTCTTGTCTTCTTGTCTTCTTGTCTTCTTGTCTTCTTGTCTTCTTGTCTTCTTGTCTTCTTGTCTTCTTGTCTTCTTGTCTTCTTGTCTTCTTGTCTTCTTGTCTTCTTGTCTTCTTGTCTTCTTGTCTTCTTGTCTTCTTGTCTTCTTGTCTTCTTGTCTTCTTGTCTTCTTGTCTTCTTGTCTTCTTGTCTTCTTGTCTTCTTGTCTTCTTGTCTTCTTGTCTTCTTGTCTTCTTGTCTTCTTGTCTTCTTGTCTTCTTGTCTTCTTGTCTTCTTGTCTTCTTGTCTTCTTGTCTTCTTGTCTTCTTGTCTTCTTGTCTTCTTGTCTTCTTGTCTTCTTGTCTTTTTGTCTTCTTGTACAATTTGTCTTCTTGTCGTCTTGTCTTCTTGTCTTCTTGTCTTCTTGTCTTCTTGTCTTCTTGTCTTCTTGTCTTCTTGTCTTCTTGTCTTCTTGTCTTCTTGTCTTCTTGTCTTCTTGTCTTCTTGTCTTTTTGTCTTCTTGTCTTCTTGTCTTCTTGTCTTCTTGTCTTCTTGTCTTCTTGTCTTCTTGTCTTCTTGTCTTCTTGTCTTCTTGTCTTCTTGTCTTCTTGTCTTCTTGTCTTCTTGTCTTCTTGTCTTCTTGTCTTCTTGTCTTCTTGTCTTCTTGTCTTCTTGTCTTCTTGTCTTCTTGTCTTCTTGTCTTCTTGTCTTCTTGTCTTGTCTTGTTTTCTTATCTTGTCTTGTCTTCTTGTCTTGTCTTGTCTTCTTGTCTCCTTGTCTTCTTGTCTTGTCTTGTTTTCTTATCTTGTCTTGTCTTCTTGTCTTGTCTTGTCTTTTTGTCTTCTTGTCTTCTTGTCTTCTTGTCTTCTTGTCTTCTTGTCTTCTTGTCTTCTTGTCTTCTTGTCTTCTTGTCTTCTTGTCTTCTTGTCTTCTTGTCTTCTTGTCTTCTTGTCTTCTTGTCTTCTTGTCTTCTTGTCTTCTTGTCTTCTTGTCTTCTTTTCTTGTTGTCTTCTTGCACATCTTGTCTTTATGTCTTCTTGTCTTCTTATCTTGTATTCTTGTCTTCTTGCCTTCTTGTCTTCTTGTCTTCTTGTCTTCTTGTCTTCTTGTCTTCTTGTCTTCTTGTCTTCTTGTCTTCTTGTCTTCTTGTCTTCTTGTCTTCTTGTCTTCTTGTCTTCTTGTCTTCTTGTCTTCTTGTCTTCTTGTCTTCTTGTCTTCTTGTCTTCTTGTCTTCTTGTCTTCTTGTCTTCTTGTCTCCTTGTCTTCTTGTCTTCTTGTCTTCTTATCTTGTATTCTTGTCTTCTTGTATTCTTGTCTTCTTGTATTCTTGTCTTCTTGCCTTCTTGTCTTCTTGTCTTCTTGTCTTCTTGTCTTCTTGTCTTCTTGTCTTCTTGTCTTCTTGTCTTCTTGTCTTCTTGTCTTCTTGTCTTCTTGTCTTCTTGTCTTCTTGTCTTCTTGTCTTCTTGTCTTCTTGTCTTCTTGTCTTCTTGTCTTCTTGTCTTCTTGTCTTCTTGTCTTCTTGTCTTCTTGTCTTCTTGTCTTCTTGTCTTCTTGTCTTCTTGTCTTCTTGTCTCCTTGTCTTCTTGTCTTCTTGTCTTCTTATCTTGTATTCTTGTCTTCTTGTATTCTTGTCTTCTTGTATTCTTGTCTTCTTGCCTTCTTGTCTTCTTGTCTTCTTGTCTTCTTGTCTTCTTGTCTTCTTGTCTTCTTGTCTTCTTGTCTTCTTGTCTTCTTGTCTTCTTGTCCTCTTGTCTTCTTGTCTTCTTGTCTTCTTGTCTTCTTGTCTTCTTGTCTTCTTGTCTTCTTGTCTTCTTGTCTTCTTGTCTTCTTGTCTTCTTGTCTTCTTGTCTTCTTGTCTTCTTGTCTTCTTGTCTTCTTGTCTTCTTGTCTTCTTGTCTTCTTGTCTTCTTGTCTTCTTGTCTTCTTGTCTTCTTGTCTTCTTGTCTTCTTGTCTTCTTGTCTTCTTGTCTTCTTGTCTTCTTGTCTTCTTGTCTTCTTGTCTTCTTGTCTTCTTGTCTTCTTGTCTTCTTGCCTTCTTGTCTTCTTGTCTTCTTGTCTTCTTGTCTTCTTGTCTTCTTGTCTTCTTGTCTTCTTGTCTTCTTGTCTTCTTGTCTTCTTGTCTTCTTGTCTTCTTGTCTTCTTGTCTTCTTGTCTTCTTGTCTTCTTGTCTTCTTGTCTTCTTGTCTTCTTGTCTTCTTGTCTTCTTGTCTTCTTGTCTTCTTGTCTTCTTGTCTTCTTGTCTTCTTGTCTTCTTGTCTTCTTGTCTCCTTGTCTTCTTGTCTTCTTGTCTTCTTGTATTCTTGTCTTCTTGCCTTCTTGTCTTCTTGTCTTCTTGTCTTCTTGTCTTCTTGTCTTCTTGTCTTCTTGTCTTCTTGTCTTCTTGTCTTCTTGTCTTCTTGTCTTCTTGTCTTCTTGTCTTCTTGTCTTCTTGTCTTCTTGTCTTCTTGTCTTCTTGTCTTCTTGTCTTCTTGTCTTCTTGTCTTCTTGTCTTCTTGTCTTCTTGTCTTCTTGTCTTCTTGTCTTCTTGTCTTCTTGTCTTCTTGTCTTCTTGTCTTCTTGTCCTCTTGTCTCCTTGTCTTCTTGTCTTGTCTTGTTTTCTTATCTTGTCTTGTCTTCTTGTCTTGTCTTGTCTTCTTGTCTTGTCTTGTCTTCTTGTCTTCTTGTCTTCTTGTCTTCTTGTCTTCTTGTCTTCTTGTCTTCTTGTCTTCTTGTCTTCTTGTCTCCTTGTCTTCTTGTCTTCTTGTCTTCTTATCTTGTATTCTTGTCTTCTTGCCTTCTTGTCTTTTTGTCTTCTTGTCTTCTTGTCTTCTTGTCTTCTTGTCTCCTTGTCTTCTTGTCTTCTTGTCTTCTTGTCTTCTTGTCTTCTTGTCTTCTTGTCTTCTTGTCTTCTTGTCTTCTTGTCTTCTTGTCTCCTTGTCTTCTTGTCTTGTCTTCTTTTCTTATCTTGTCTTGTCTTCTTGTCTTGTCTTGTCTTCTTGTCTTGTCTTGTATTCTTGTCTTCTTGTCTTCTTGTCTTCTTGTCTTCTTGTCTTCTTGTCTTCTTGTCTTCTTGTCTTCTTGTCTTCTTGTCTTCTTGTCTTCTTGTCTTCTTGTCTTCTTGTCTTCTTGTCTTCTTGTCTTCTTGTCTTCTTGTCTTCTTGTCTTCTTGTCTTCTTGTCTTCTTGTCTTCTTGTCTTCTTGTCTTCTTGTCTTCTTGTCTTCTTGTCTTCTTGTCTTCTTGTCTTCTTGTCTTCTTGTCTTCTTGTCTTCTTGTCTTCTTGTCTTCTTGTCTTCTTGTCTTCTTGTCTTCTTGTCTTCTTGTCTTCTTGTCTTCTTGTCTTCTTGTACATCTTGTCTTCTTGTCTTCTTGTCTCCTTGTCTTCTTGTCTTCTTGTCTTCTTGTCTTCTTGTCTTCTTGTCTTCTTGTCTTCTTGTCTTCTTGTCTTCTTGTCTTCTTGTCTTCTTGTCTTCTTGTCTTCTTGTCTTCTTGTCTTCTTGTCTTCTTGTCTTCTTGTCTTCTTGTCTTCTTGTCTTCTTGTCTTCTTGTCTTCTTGTCTTGTCTTGTTTTCTTATCTTGTCTTGTCTTCTTGTCTTGTCTTGTCTTCTTGTCTTGTCTTGTATTCTTGTCTTCTTGTCTTCTTGTCTTCTTGTCTTCTTGTCTTCTTGTCTTCTTGTCTTCTTGTCTTCTTGTCTTCTTGTCTTCTTGTCTTCTTGTCTTCTTGTCTTCTTGTCTTCTTGTCTTCTTGTCTTCTTGTCTTCTTGTCTTCTTGTCTTCTTGTCTTCTTGTCTTCTTGTCTTCTTGTCTTCTTGTCTTCTTGTCTTCTTGTCTTCTTGTCTTCTTGTCTTCTTGTCTTCTTGTCTTCTTGTCTTCTTGTCTTCTTGTCTTCTTGTCTTCTTGTCTTCTTGTCTTCTTGTCTTCTTGTCTTCTTGTCTTCTTGTCTTCTTGTCTTCTTGTCTTCTTGTCTTCTTGTCTTCTTGTCTTCTTGTCTTCTTGTCTTCTTGTCTTCTTGTCTTCTTGTCTTCTTGTCTTCTTGTCTTCTTGTCTTGTCTTGTTTTCTTATCTTGTCTTGTCTTCTTGTCTTGTCTTGTCTTCTTGTCTCCTTGTCTTCTTGTCTTGTCTTGTTTTCTTATCTTGTCTTGTCTTCTTGTCTTGTCTTGTCTTTTTGTCTTCTTGTCTTCTTGTCTTCTTGTCTTCTTGTCTTCTTGTCTTCTTGTCTTCTTGTCTTCTTGTCTTCTTGTCTTCTTGTCTTCTTGTCTTCTTGTCTTCTTGTCTTTTTGTCTTCTTGTCTTCTTGTCTTCTTGTCTTCTTGTCTTCTTGTCTTCTTTTCTTGTTGTCTTCTTGCACATCTTGTCTTTATGTCTTCTTGTCTTCTTATCTTGTATTCTTGTCTTCTTGCCTTCTTGTCTTCTTGTCTTCTTGTCTTCTTGTCTTCTTGTCTTCTTGTCTTCTTGTCTTCTTGTCTTCTTGTCTTCTTGTCTTCTTGTCTTCTTGTCTTCTTGTCTTCTTGTCTTCTTGTCTTCTTGTCTTCTTGTCTTCTTGTCTTCTTGTCTTCTTGTCTTCTTGTCTTCTTGTCTTCTTGTCTTCTTGTCTTCTTGTCTTCTTGTCTTCTTGTCTTCTTGTCTTCTTGTCTTCTTGTCTTCTTGTCTTCTTGTCTTTTTGTCTTCTTGTCTTCTTGTCTTCTTGTCTTCTTGTACATCTTGTCTTCTTGTCTTCTTGTCTTCTTGTCTTCTTGTCTTCTTGTCTTCTTGTCTTCTTGTCTTCTTGTCTTTTTGTCTTCTTGTACATTTTGTCTTCTTGTCTTCTTGTCTTCTTGTCTTCTTGTACATCTTGTCTTCTTGTCTTCTTGTCTTCTTGTCTTCTTGTCTTCTTGTCTTCTTGTCTTCTTGTCTTCTTGTCTTCTTGTCTTCTTGTCTTCTTGTCTTCTTGTCTTCTTGTCTTCTTGTCTTCTTGTCTTCTTGTCTTCTTGTCTTCTTGTCTTCTTGTCTTCTTGTCTTCTTGTCTTCTTGTCTACTTGTCTTCTTGTCTTCTTGTCTTCTTGTCTTCTTGTCTTCTTGTCGTCTTGTCTTCTTGTCTTCTTGTCTTCTTGTCTTCTTGTCTTCTTGTCTTCTTGTCTTCTTGTCTTCTTGTCTTCTTGTCTTCTTGTCTTCTTGTCTTCTTGTCTTCTTGTCTTCTTGTCTTCTTGTCTTCTTGTCTTCTTGTCTTCTTGTCTTCTTGTCTTCTTGTCTTCTTGTCTTCTTGTCTTCTTGTACATCTTGTCTTCTTGTCTTCTTGTCTTCTTGTCTTCTTGTCTTCTTGTCTTCTTGTCTTCTTGTCTTCTTGTCTTCTTGTCTTCTTGTCTTCTTGTCTTCTTGTCTTCTTGTCTTCTTGTCTTCTTGTCTTCTTGTCTTCTTGTCTTCTTGTCTTCTTGTCTTCTTGTCTTCTTGTCTTCTTGTCTTCTTGTCTTCTTGTCTTCTTGTCTTCTTGTCTTCTTGTCTTCTTGTCTTCTTGTCTTCTTGTCTTCTTGTCTTCTTGTCTTCTTGTCTTCTTGTACATTTTGTCTTCTTGTCTTCTTGTCTTCTTGTCTTCTTGTCTTCTTGTCTTCTTGTCTTCTTGTCTTCTTGTCTTCTTGTCTTCTTGTCTTCTTGTCTTCTTGTCTTCTTGTCTTCTTGTCTTCTTGTCTTCTTGTCTTCTTGTCTTCTTGTCTTCTTGTCTTTTCGTCTTCTTGTACATTTTGTCTTCTTGTCGTCTTGTCTTCTTGTCTTCTTGTCTTCTTGTCTTCTTGTCTTCTTGTCTTCTTGTCTTCTTGTCTTCTTGTCTTCTTGTCTTCTTGTCTTCTTGTCTTCTTGTCTTCTTGTCTTCTTGTCTTCTTGTCTTCTTGTCTTCTTGTCTTCTTGTCTTTTTGTCTTCTTGTCTTCTTGTCTTCTTGTCTTCTTGTCTTCTTGTCTTCTTGTCTTCTTGTCTTCTTGTCTTCTTGTCTTCTTGTCTTCTTGTCTTCTTGTCTTCTTGTCTTCTTGTCTTCTTGTCTTCTTGTCTTCTTGTCTTCTTGTCTTCTTGTCTTCTTGTCTTCTTGTCTTCTTGTCTTCTTGTCTTTTTGTCTTCTTGTCTTCTTGTCTTCTTGTCTTCTTGTCTTCTTGTCTTCTTGTCTTGTTGTCTTCTTGTCTTCTTGTCTTCTTGTCTTCTTGTCTTCTTGTCTTCTTGTCTTCTTGTCTTCTTGTCTTCTTGTCTTCTTGTCTTCTTGTCTTCTTGTCTTCTTGTCTTCTTGTCTTCTTGTCTTCTTGTCTTCTTGTCTTCTTGTCTTCTTGTCTTCTTGTCTTCTTGTCTTCTTGTCTTGTTGTCTTGTTGTCTTCTTGTCTTCTTGTCTTCTTGTCTTCTTGTCTTCTTGTCTTCTTGTCTTCTTGTCTTCTTGTCTTCTTGTCTTCTTGTCTTCTTGTCTTCTTGTCTTCTTGTCTTCTTGTCTTCTTGTCTTCTTGTCTTCTTGTCTTCTTGTCTTCTTGTCTTCTTGTCTTCTTGTCTTCTTGTCTTCTTGTCTTCTTGTCTTCTTGTCTTGTCTTGTTTTCTTATCTTGTCTTGTCTTCTTGTCTTGTCTTCTTGTCTTGTCTTGTCTTCTTGTCTCCTTGTCTTCTTGTCTTGTCTTGTTTTCTTATCTTGTCTTGTCTTCTTGTCTTGTCTTGTCTTTTTGTCTTCTTGTCTTCTTGTCTTCTTGTCTTCTTGTCTTCTTGTCTTCTTGTCTTCTTGTCTTCTTGTCTTCTTGTCTTCTTGTCTTCTTGTCTTCTTGTCTTCTTGTCTTCTTGTCTTCTTGTCTTCTTGTCTTCTTGTCTTCTTGTCTTCTTGTCTTCTTGTCTTCTTTTCTTGTTGTCTTCTTGCACATCTTGTCTTTATGTCTTCTTGTCTTCTTATCTTGTATTCTTGTCTTCTTGCCTTCTTGTCTTCTTGTCTTCTTGTCTTCTTGTCTTCTTGTCTTCTTGTCTTCTTGTCTTCTTGTCTTCTTGTCTTCTTGTCTTCTTGTCTTCTTGTCTTCTTGTCTTCTTGTCTTCTTGTCTTCTTGTCTTCTTGTCTTCTTGTCTTCTTGTCTTCTTGTCTTCTTGTCTTCTTGTCTTCTTGTCTTCTTGTCTTCTTGTCTTCTTGTCTTCTTGTCTTCTTGTCTTCTTGTCTTCTTGTCTTCTTGTCTTCTTGTCTTCTTGTCTTCTTGTCTTCTTGTCTTCTTGTCTTCTTGTCTTCTTGTCTTCTTGTCTTCTTGTCTTCTTGTCTTCTTGTCTTCTTGTCTTCTTGTCTTCTTGTCTTCTTGTCTTCTTGTCTTCTTGTCTTCTTGTCTTCTTGTCTTCTTGTCTTCTTGTCTTCTTGTCTTCTTGTCTTCTTGTCTTCTTGTCTTCTTGTCTTCTTGTCTTCTTGTCTTCTTGTCTTCTTGTCTTCTTGTCTTCTTGTCTTCTTGTCTTCTTGTCTTCTTGTCTTCTTGTCTTCTTGTCTTCTTGTCTTCTTGTCTTCTTGTCTTGTCTTGTTTTCTTATCTTGTCTTGTCTTCTTGTCTTGTCTTGTCTTCTTGTCTTGTCTTGTCTTCTTGTCTTCTTGTCTTCTTGTCTTCTTGTCTTCTTGTCTTCTTGTCTTCTTGTCTTCTTGTCTTCTTGTCTTCTTGTCTTCTTGTCTTCTTGTCTTCTTGTCTTCTTGTCTTCTTGTCTTCTTGTCTTCTTGTCTTCTTGTCTTCTTGTCTTCTTGTCTTCTTGTCTTCTTGTCTTCTTGTCTTCTTATCTTGTATTCTTGTCTTCTTGCCTTCTTGTCTTCTTGTCTTCTTGTCTTCTTGTCTTCTTGTCTTCTTGTCTTCTTGTCTTCTTGTCTTCTTGTCTTCTTGTCTTCTTGTCTTCTTGTCTTCTTGTCTTCTTGTCTTCTTGTCTTCTTGTCTTCTTGTCTTCTTGTCTTCTTGTCTTCTTGTCTTCTTGTCTTCTTGTCTTCTTGTCTTCTTGTCTTCTTGTCTTCTTGTCTTCTTGTCTTCTTGTCTTCTTGTCTTCTTGTCTTCTTGTCTTCTTGTCTTCTTGTCTTCTTGTCTTCTTGTCTTCTTGTCTTCTTGTCTTCTTGTCTTCTTGTCTTCTTGTCTTCTTGTCTTCTTGTCTTCTTGTCTTCTTGTCTTCTTGTCTTCTTGTCTTCTTGTCTTCTTGTCTTCTTGTATTCTTGTCTTCTTGTCTTCTTGTCTTCTTGTCTTCTTGTCTTCTTGTCTTCTTGTCTTCTTGTCTTCTTGTCTTCTTGTCTTCTTGTCTTCTTGTCTTCTTGTCTTCTTGTCTTCTTGTCTTCTTGTCTTCTTGTCTTCTTGTCTTCTTGTCTTCTTGTCTTCTTGTCTTCTTGTCTTCTTGTCTTCTTGTCTTTTTGTCTTCTTGTACATTTTGTCTTCTTGTCTTCTTGTCTTCTTGTACATCTTGTCTTCTTGTCTTCTTGTCTTCTTGTCTTCTTGTCTTCTTGTCTTCTTGTCTTCTTGTCTTCTTGTCTTCTTGTCTTCTTGTCTTCTTGTCTTCTTGTCTTCTTGTCTTCTTGTCTTCTTGTCTTCTTGTCTTCTTGTCTTCTTGTCTTCTTGTCTTCTTGTCTTCTTGTCTTCTTGTCTTCTTGTCTTCTTGTCTTCTTGTCTTCTTGTCTTCTTGTCTTCTTGTCTTCTTGTCTTCTTGTCTTCTTGTCTTCTTGTCTTCTTGTCTTCTTGTCTTCTTGTCTTCTTGTCTTCTTGTCTTCTTGTCTTCTTGTCTTCTTGTCTTCTTGTCTTCTTGTCTTCTTGTCTTCTTGTCTTCTTGTCTTCTTGTCTTCTTGTCTTCTTGTCTTCTTGTCTTCTTGTCTTCTTGTCTTCTTGTCTTCTTGTCTTCTTGTCTTCTTGTCTTCTTGTCTTCTTGTCTTCTTGTCTTCTTGTCTTCTTGTCTTTTTGTCTTCTTGTACATTTTGTCTTCTTGTCGTCTTGTCTTCTTGTCTTCTTGTCTTCTTGTCTTCTTGTCTTCTTGTCTTCTTGTCTTCTTGTCTTCTTGTCTTCTTGTCTTCTTGTCTTCTTGTCTTCTTGTCTTCTTGTCTTCTTGTCTTCTTGTCTTCTTGTCTTCTTGTCTTCTTGTCTTCTTGTCTTCTTGTCTTCTTGTCTTCTTGTCTTCTTGTCTTCTTGTCTTCTTGTCTTCTTGTCTTCTTGTCTTCTTGTCTTCTTGTCTTCTTGTCTTCTTGTCTTCTTGTCTTCTTGTCTTCTTGTCTTCTTGTCTTCTTGTCTTCTTGTCTTCTTGTCTTCTTGTCTTCTTGTCTTCTTGTCTTCTTGTCTTCTTGTCTTCTTGTCTTCTTGTCTTCTTGTCTTCTTGTCTTCTTGTCTTCTTGTCTTCTTGTCTTCTTGTCTTCTTGTCTTCTTGTCTTCTTGTCTTCTTGTCTTCTTGTCTTCTTGTCTTCTTGTCTTCTTGTCTTTTTGTCTTCTTGTACATTTTGTCTTCTTGTCTTCTTGTCTTCTTGTACATCTTGTCTTCTTGTCTTCTTGTCTTCTTGTCTTCTTGTCTTCTTGTCTTCTTGTCTTCTTGTCTTCTTGTCTTCTTGTCTTCTTGTCTTCTTGTCTTCTTGTCTTCTTGTCTTCTTGTCTTCTTGTCTTCTTGTCTTCTTGTCTTCTTGTCTTCTTGTCTTCTTGTCTTCTTGTCTTCTTGTCTTCTTGTCTTCTTGTCTTCTTGTCTTCTTGTCTTCTTGTCTTCTTGTCTTCTTGTCTTCTTGTCTTCTTGTCTTCTTGTCTTCTTGTCTTCTTGTCTTCTTGTCTTCTTGTCTTCTTGTCTTCTTGTCTTCTTGTCTTCTTGTCTTCTTGTCTTCTTGTCTTCTTGTCTTCTTGTCTTCTTGTCTTCTTGTCTTCTTGTCTTCTTGTCTTCTTGTCTTCTTGTCTTCTTGTCTTCTTGTCTTCTTGTCTTCTTGTCTTCTTGTCTTCTTGTCTTCTTGTCTTCTTGTCTTCTTGTCTTTTTGTCTTTTTGTCTTCTTGTCTTCTTGTCTTCTTGTCTTTTTGTCTTCTTGTCTTTTTGTCTTCTTGTACATTTTGTCTTCTTGTCGTCTTGTCTTCTTGTCTTCTTGTCTTCTTGTCTTCTTGTCTTCTTGTCTTCTTGTCTTCTTGTCTTCTTGTCTTCTTGTCTTGTCTTGTCTTCTTGTCTTGTCTTGTCTTCTTGTCTTCTTGTCTTCTTGTCTTCTTGTCTTCTTGTCTTCTTGTCTTCTTGTCTTCTTGTCTTCTTGTCTTCTTGTCTTCTTGTCTTCTTGTCTTCTTGTCTTCTTGTCTTCTTGTCTTCTTGTCTTCTTGTCTTCTTGTCTTCTTGTCTTCTTGTCTTCTTGTCTTCTTGTCTTCTTGTCTTCTTGTCTTCTTGTCTTCTTGTCTTCTTGTCTTCTTGTCTTCTTGTCTTCTTGTCTTCTTGTCTTCTTGTCTTCTTGTCTTCTTGTCTTCTTGTCTTCTTGTCTTCTTGTCTTCTTGTCTTCTTGTCTTCTTGTCTTCTTGTCTTCTTGTCTTCTTGTCTTCTTGTCTTCTTGTCTTCTTGTCTTCTTGTCTTCTTGTCTTCTTGTCTTCTTGTCTTCTTGTCTTCTTGTCTTCTTGTCTTCTTGTCTTCTTGTCTTCTTGTCTTCTTGTCTTCTTGTCTTCTTGTCTTCTTGTCTTCTTGTCTTCTTGTCTTCTTGTCTTCTTGTCTTCTTGTCTTCTTGTCTTCTTGTCTTCTTGTCTTCTTGTCTTCTTGTCTTCTTGTCTTCTTGTCTTCTTGTCTTCTTGTCTTCTTGTCTTCTTGTCTTCTTGTCTTCTTGTCTTCTTGTCTTCTTGTCTTCTTGTCTTCTTGTCTTCTTGTCTTCTTGTCTTCTTGTCTTCTTGTCTTCTTGTCTTCTTGTCTTCTTGTCTTCTTGTCTTCTTGTCTTCTTGTCTTCTTGTCTTCTTGTCTTCTTGTCTTCTTGTCTTCTTGTCTTCTTGTCTTCTTGTCTTCTTGTCTTCTTGTCTTCTTGTCTTCTTGTCTTCTTGTCTTCTTGTCTTCTTGTCTTCTTGTCTTCTTGTCTTCTTGTCTTCTTGTCTTCTTGTCTTCTTGTCTTCTTGTCTTCTTGTCTTCTTGTCTTCTTGTCTTCTTGTCTTCTTGTCTTCTTGTCTTCTTGTCTTCTTGTCTTCTTGTCTTCTTGTCTTCTTGTCTTCTTGTCTTCTTGTCTTCTTGTCTTCTTGTCTTCTTGTCTTCTTGTCTTCTTGTCTTCTTGTCTTCTTGTCTTCTTGTCTTCTTGTCTTCTTGTCTTCTTGTCTTCTTGTCTTCTTGTCTTCTTGTCTTCTTGTCTTCTTGTCTTCTTGTCTTCTTGTCTTCTTGTCTTCTTGTCTTCTTGTCTTCTTGTCTTCTTGTCTTCTTGTCTTCTTGTCTTCTTGTCTTCTTGTCTTCTTGTCTTCTTGTCTTCTTGTCTTCTTGTCTTCTTGTCTTCTTGTCTTCTTGTCTTCTTGTCTTCTTGTCTTCTTGTCTTTTTGTCTTTTTGTCTTCTTGTCTTCTTGTCTTCTTGTCTTTTTGTCTTCTTGTCTTTTTGTCTTCTTGTACATTTTGTCTTCTTGTCGTCTTGTCTTCTTGTCTTCTTGTCTTCTTGTCTTCTTGTCTTCTTGTCTTCTTGTCTTCTTGTCTTCTTGTCTTCTTGTCTTGTCTTGTCTTCTTGTCTTGTCTTGTCTTCTTGTCTTCTTGTCTTGTCTTGTCTTCTTGTCTTCTTGTCTTCTTGTCTTCTTGTCTTCTTGTCTTCTTGTCTTCTTGTCTTCTTGTCTTCTTGTCTTCTTGTCTTCTTGTCTTCTTGTCTTCTTGTCTTCTTGTCTTCTTGTCTTCTTGTCTTCTTGTCTTCTTGTCTTCTTGTCTTCTTGTCTTCTTGTCTTCTTGTCTTCTTGTCTTCTTGTCTTCTTGTCTTCTTGTCTTCTTGTCTTCTTGTCTTCTTGTCTTCTTGTCTTCTTGTCTTCTTGTCTTCTTGTCTTCTTGTCTTCTTGTCTTCTTGTCTTCTTGTCTTCTTGTCTTCTTGTCTTCTTGTCTTCTTGTCTTCTTGTCTTCTTGTCTTCTTGTCTTCTTGTCTTCTTGTCTTCTTGTCTTCTTGTCTTCTTGTCTTCTTGTCTTCTTGTCTTCTTGTCTTCTTGTCTTCTTGTCTTCTTGTCTTCTTGTCTTCTTGTCTTCTTGTCTTCTTGTCTTCTTGTCTTCTTGTCTTCTTGTCTTCTTGTCTTCTTGTCTTCTTGTCTTCTTGTCTTCTTGTCTTCTTGTCTTCTTGTCTTCTTGTCTTCTTGTCTTCTTGTCTTCTTGTCTTCTTGTCTTCTTGTCTTCTTGTCTTCTTGTCTTCTTGTCTTCTTGTCTTCTTGTCTTCTTGTCTTCTTGTCTTCTTGTCTTCTTGTCTTCTTGTCTTCTTGTCTTCTTGTCTTCTTGTCTTCTTGTCTTCTTGTCTTCTTGTCTTCTTGTCTTCTTGTCTTTTTGTCTTTTTGTCTTCTTGTCTTCTTGTCTTCTTGTCTTTTTGTCTTCTTGTCTTTTTGTCTTCTTGTACATTTTGTCTTCTTGTCGTCTTGTCTTCTTGTCTTCTTGTCTTCTTGTCTTCTTGTCTTCTTGTCTTCTTGTCTTCTTGTCTTCTTGTCTTCTTGTCTTGTCTTGTCTTCTTGTCTTGTCTTGTCTTCTTGTCTTCTTGTCTTCTTGTCTTCTTGTCTTCTTGTCTTCTTGTCTTCTTGTCTTCTTGTCTTCTTGTCTTCTTGTCTTCTTGTCTTCTTGTCTTCTTGTCTTCTTGTCTTCTTGTCTTCTTGTCTTCTTGTCTTCTTGTCTTCTTGTCTTCTTGTCTTCTTGTCTTCTTGTCTTCTTGTCTTCTTGTCTTCTTGTCTTCTTGTCTTCTTGTCTTCTTGTCTTCTTGTCTTCTTGTCTTCTTGTCTTCTTGTCTTCTTGTCTTCTTGTCTTCTTGTCTTCTTGTCTTCTTGTCTTCTTGTCTTCTTGTCTTCTTGTCTTCTTGTCTTCTTGTCTTCTTGTCTTCTTGTCTTCTTGTCTTCTTGTCTTCTTGTCTTCTTGTCTTCTTGTCTTCTTGTCTTCTTGTCTTCTTGTCTTCTTGTCTTCTTGTCTTCTTGTCTTCTTGTCTTCTTGTCTTCTTGTCTTCTTGTCTTCTTGTCTTCTTGTCTTTTTGTCTTCTTGTACATTTTGTCTTCTTGTCTTCTTGTCTTCTTGTACATCTTGTCTTCTTGTCTTCTTGTCTTCTTGTCTTCTTGTCTTCTTGTCTTCTTGTCTTCTTGTCTTCTTGTCTTCTTGTCTTCTTGTTTTCTTGTCTTCTTGTCTTCTTGTCTTCTTGTCTTCTTGTCTTCTTGTCTTCTTGTCTTCTTGTCTTCTTGTCTTCTTGTCTTCTTGTCTTCTTGTCTTCTTGTCTTCTTGTCTTCTTGTCTTCTTGTCTTTTTGTCTTCTTGTACATTTTGTCTTCTTGTCGTCTTGTCTTCTTGTCTTCTTGTCTTCTTGTCTTCTTGTCTTCTTGTCTTCTTGTCTTCTTGTCTTCTTGTCTTCTTGTCTTCTTGTCTTCTTGTCTTCTTGTCTTCTTGTCTTCTTGTCTTCTTGTCTTCTTGTCTTCTTGTCTTCTTGTCTTCTTGTCTTCTTGTCTTCTTGTCTTCTTGTCTTCTTGTCTTCTTGTCTTCTTGTCTTCTTGTCTTCTTGTCTTCTTGTCTTCTTGTCTTCTTGTCTTCTTGTCTTCTTGTCTTCTTGTCTTCTTGTCTTCTTGTCTTCTTGTCTTCTTGTCTTCTTGTCTTCTTGTCTTCTTGTCTTCTTGTCTTCTTGTCTTCTTGTCTTCTTGTCTTCTTGTCTTCTTGTCTTCTTGTCTTCTTGTCTTCTTGTCTTCTTGTCTTCTTGTCTTTTTGTCTTTTTGTCTTCTTGTCTTCTTGTCTTCTTGTCTTCTTGTACATCTTGTCTTCTTGTCTTCTTGTCTTCTTGTCTTCTTGTACATCTTGTCTTCTTGTCTTCTTGTCTTCTTGTCTTCTTGTCTTCTTGTCTTCTTGTCTTCTTGTCTTCTTGTCTTCTTGTCTTCTTGTCTTCTTGTCTTCTTGTCTTCTTGTCTTCTTGTCTTCTTGTCTTCTTGTCTTCTTGTCTTCTTGTCTTCTTGTCTTCTTGTCTTCTTGTCTTCTTGTCTTCTTGTCTTCTTGTCTTCTTGTCTTCTTGTCTTCTTGTCTTCTTGTCTTCTTGTCTTCTTGTCTTCTTGTCTTCTTGTCTTCTTGTCTTCTTGTCTTCTTGTCTTCTTGTCTTCTTGTCTTCTTGTCTTCTTGTCTTCTTGTCTTCTTGTCTTCTTGTCTTGTCTTGTTTTCTTATCTTGTCTTGTCTTCTTGTCTTGTCTTGTCTTCTTGTCTTGTCTTGTATTCTTGTCTTCTTGTCTTCTTGTCTTCTTGTCTTCTTGTCTTCTTGTCTTCTTGTCTTCTTGTCTTCTTGTCTTCTTGTCTTCTTGTCTTCTTGTCTTCTTGTCTTCTTGTCTTCTTGTCTTCTTGTCTTCTTGTCTTCTTGTCTTCTTGTCTTCTTGTCTTCTTGTCTTCTTGTCTTC
Organism: Malaya genurostris; assembly: GCF_030247185.1. NCBI lineage: Eukaryota > Metazoa > Arthropoda > Insecta > Diptera > Culicidae > Malaya > Malaya genurostris. The sequence continues at coordinate 38,990,096 of NC_080570.1, read as the reverse complement.
TTGTCTTCTTGTCTTCTTGTCTTCTTGTCTTCTTGTCTTCTTGTCTTCTTGTCTTCTTGTCTTCTTGTCTTCTTGTCTTCTTGTCTTCTTGTCTTCTTGTCTTCTTGTCTTCTTGTCTTCTTGTCTTCTTGTCTTCTTGTCTTCTTGTCTTCTTGTCTTCTTGTCTTCTTGTCTTCTTGTCTTCTTGTCTTCTTGTCTTCTTGTCTTCTTGTCTTCTTGTCTTCTTGTCTTCTTGTCTTCTTGTCTTCTTGTCTTCTTGTCTTCTTGTCTTCTTGTCTTCTTGTCTTCTTGTCTTCTTGTCTTCTTGTCTTCTTGTCTTCTTGTCTTCTTGTCTTCTTGTCTTCTTGTCTTCTTGTCTTCTTGTCTTCTTGTCTTCTTGTCTTCTTGTCTTCTTGTCTTCTTGTCTTCTTGTCTTCTTGTCTTCTTGTCTTCTTGTACATTTTGTCTTCTTGTCTTCTTGTCTTCTTGTCTTCTTGTCTTCTTGTCTTCTTGTCTTCTTGTCTTCTTGTCTTCTTGTCTTCTTGTCTTCTTGTCTTCTTGTCTTCTTGTCTTCTTGTCTTCTTGTCTTTTCGTCTTCTTGTCTTCTTGTCTTCTTGTCTTTTCGTCTTCTTGTCTTTTCGTCTTCTTGTACATTTTGTCTTCTTGTCGTCTTGTCTTCTTGTCTTCTTGTCTTCTTGTCTTCTTGTCTTCTTGTCTTCTTGTCTTCTTGTCTTCTTGTCTTCTTGTCTTCTTGTCTTCTTGTCTTCTTGTCTTCTTGTCTTCTTGTCTTCTTGTCTTCTTGTCTTCTTGTCTTCTTGTCTTCTTGTCTTCTTGTCTTCTTGTCTTCTTGTCTTCTTGTCTTCTTGTCTTCTTGTCTTCTTGTCTTCTTGTCTTCTTGTCTTCTTGTCTTCTTGTCTTCTTGTCTTCTTGTCTTCTTGTCTTCTTGTCTTCTTGTCTTCTTGTCTTCTTGTCTTCTTGTCTTCTTGTCTTCTTGTCTTCTTGTCTTCTTGTCTTCTTGTCTTCTTGTCTTCTTGTCTTCTTGTCTTCTTGTCTTCTTGTCTTCTTGTCTTCTTGTCTTCTTGTCTTCTTGTCTTCTTGTCTTCTTGTCTTCTTGTCTTCTTGTCTTCTTGTCTTCTTGTCTTTTTGTCTTCTTGTCTTCTTGTCTTCTTGTCTTCTTGTCTTCTTGTCTTGTTGTCTTTTTGTCTTCTTGTCTTCTTGTCTTCTTGTCTTCTTGTCTTCTTGTCTTCTTGTCTTCTTGTCTTCTTGTCTTCTTGTCTTCTTGTCTTCTTGTCTTCTTGTCTTCTTGTCTTCTTGTCTTCTTGTCTTCTTGTCTTCTTGTCTTCTTGTCTTCTTGTCTTCTTGTCTTCTTGTCTTCTTGTCTTCTTGTCTTCTTGTCTTCTTGTCTTCTTGTCTTCTTGTCTTCTTGTCTTCTTGTCTTCTTGTCTTGTCTTGTTTTCTTATCTTGTCTTGTCTTCTTGTCTTGTCCTGTCTTTTTGTCTTCTTGTCTTCTTGTCTTCTTGTCTTCTTGTCTTCTTGTCTTCTTGTCTTCTTGTCTTCTTGTCTTCTTGTCTTCTTGTCTTCTTGTCTTCTTGTCTTCTTGTCTTCTTGTCTTCTTGTCTTCTTGTCTTCTTGTCTTCTTGTCTTCTTGTCTTCTTGTCTTCTTGTCTTCTTGTCTTCTTGTCTTCTTGTCTTGTTGTCTTCTTGTCTTCTTGTCTTCTTGTCTTCTTGTCTTCTTGTCTTCTTGTCTTCTTGTCTTCTTGTCTTCTTGTCTTCTTGTCTTCTTGTCTTCTTGTCTTCTTGTCTTCTTGTCTTCTTGTCTTCTTGTCTTCTTGTCTTCTTGTCTTCTTGTCTTCTTGTCTTGTCTTGTTTTCTTATCTTGTCTTGTCTTCTTGTATTGTCTTCTTGTCTTGTCTTGTCTTCTTGTCTCCTTGTCTTCTTGTCTTGTCTTGTTTTCTTATCTTGTCTTGTCTTCTTGTCTTGTCTTGTCTTTTTGTCTTCTTGTCTTCTTGTCTTCTTGTCTTCTTGTCTTCTTGTCTTCTTGTCTTCTTGTCTTCTTGTCTTCTTGTCTTCTTGTCTTCTTGTCTTCTTGTCTTCTTGTCTTCTTGTCTTCTTGTCTTCTTGTCTTCTTGTCTTCTTGTCTTCTTGTCTTCTTGTCTTCTTGTCTTCTTGTCTTCTTGTCTTCTTGTCTCCTTGTCTTCTTGTCTTGTCTTGTTTTCTTATCTTGTCTTGTCTTCTTGTCTTGTCTTGTCTTTTTGTCTTCTTGTCTTCTTGTCTTCTTGTCTTCTTGTCTTCTTGTCTTCTTGTCTTCTTGTCTTCTTGTCTTCTTGTCTTCTTGTCTTCTTGTCTTCTTGTCTTCTTGTCTTCTTGTCTTCTTGTCTTCTTGTCTTCTTGTCTTCTTGTCTTCTTGTCTTCTTGTCTTCTTGTCTTCTTGTCTTCTTGTCTTGTTGTCTTGTTGTCTTCTTGTCTTCTTGTCTTCTTGTCTTCTTGTCTTCTTGTCTTCTTGTCTTCTTGTCTTCTTGTCTTCTTGTCTTCTTGTCTTCTTGTCTTCTTGTCTTCTTGTCTTCTTGTCTTCTTGTCTTCTTGTCTTCTTGTCTCCTTGTCTTCTTGTCTTCTTGTCTTCTTATCTTGTATACTTGTCTTGTATTCTTGTCTTCTTGTCTTCTTGTCTTCTTGTCTTCTTGTCTTCTTGTCTTCTTGTCTTCTTGTCTTCTTGTCTTCTTGTCTTCTTGTCTTCTTGTCTTCTTGTCTTCTTGTCTTCTTGTCTTCTTGTCTTCTTGTCTTCTTGTCTCCTTGTCTTCTTGTCTTGTCTTGTTTTCTTATCTTGTCTTGTCTTCTTGTCTTGTCTTGTCTTTTTGTCTTCTTGTCTTCTTGTCTTCTTGTCTTCTTGTCTTCTTGTCTTCTTGTCTTCTTGTCTTCTTGTCTTCTTGTCTTCTTGTCTTCTTGTCTTCTTGTCTTCTTGTCTTCTTGTCTTCTTGTCTTCTTGTCTTCTTGTCTTCTTGTCTTCTTGTCTTCTTGTCTTCTTGTCTTCTTGTCTTCTTGTCTTCTTGTCTTCTTGTCTTCTTGTCTTCTTGTCTTCTTGTCTTCTTGTCTTCTTGTCTTCTTGTCTTCTTGTCTTCTTGTCTTCTTGTCTTCTTGTCTTCTTGTCTTCTTGTCTTCTTGTCTTCTTGTCTTCTTGTCTTCTTGTCTTCTTGTCTTCTTGTCTTCTTGTCTTCTTGTCTTGTCTTGTTTTCTTATCTTGTCTTGTCTTCTTGTCTTGTCTTGTCTTTTTGTCTTCTTGTCTTCTTGTCTTCTTGTCTTCTTGTCTTCTTGTCTTCTTGTCTTCTTGTCTTCTTGTCTTCTTGTCTTCTTGTCTTCTTGTCTTCTTGTCTTCTTGTCTTCTTGTCTTCTTGTCTTCTTGTCTTCTTGTCTTCTTGTCTTCTTGTCTTCTTGTCTTCTTGTCTTCTTGTCTTCTTGTCTTCTTGTCTTGTTGTCTTCTTGTCTTCTTGTCTTCTTGTCTTCTTGTCTTCTTGTCTTCTTGTCTTCTTGTCTTCTTGTCTTCTTGTCTTCTTGTCTTCTTGTCTTCTTGTCTTCTTGTCTTCTTGTCTTCTTGTCTTCTTGTCTTCTTGTCTTCTTGTCTTCTTGTCTTCTTGTCTTCTTGTCTTGTCTTGTTTTCTTATCTTGTCTTGTCTTCTTGTCTTGTCTTCTTGTCTTGTCTTGTCTTCTTGTCTCCTTGTCTTCTTGTCTTGTCTTGTTTTCTTATCTTGTCTTGTCTTCTTGTCTTGTCTTGTCTTTTTGTCTTCTTGTCTTCTTGTCTTCTTGTCTTCTTGTCTTCTTGTCTTCTTGTCTTCTTGTCTTCTTGTCTTCTTGTCTTCTTGTCTTCTTGTCTTCTTGTCTTCTTGTCTTCTTGTCTTCTTGTCTCCTTGTCTTCTTGTCTTGTCTTGTTTTCTTATCTTGTCTTGTCTTCTTGTCTTGTCTTGTCTTTTTGTCTTCTTGTCTTCTTGTCTTCTTGTCTTCTTGTCTTCTTGTCTTCTTGTCTTCTTGTCTTCTTGTCTTCTTGTCTTCTTGTCTTCTTGTCTTCTTGTCTTCTTGTCTTCTTGTCTTCTTGTCTTCTTGTCTTCTTGTCTTCTTGTCTTCTTGTCTTCTTGTCTTCTTGTCTTCTTGTCTTGTTGTCTTCTTGTCTTCTTGTCTTCTTGTCTTCTTGTCTTCTTGTCTTCTTGTCTTCTTGTCTTCTTGTCTTCTTGTCTTCTTGTCTTCTTGTCTTCTTGTCTTCTTGTCTTCTTGTCTTCTTGTCTTCTTGTCTCCTTGTCTTCTTGTCTTCTTGTCTTCTTATCTTGTATACTTGTCTTGTATTCTTGTCTTCTTGCCTTCTTGTCTTCTTGTCTTCTTGTCTTCTTGTCTTCTTGTCTTCTTGTCTTCTTGTCTTCTTGTCTTCTTGTCTTCTTGTCTTCTTGTCTTCTTGTCTTCTTGTCTTCTTGTCTTCTTGTTTTCTTGTCTTCTTGTCTTCTTGTCTTCTTGTCTTCTTGTCTTCTTGTCTTCTTGTCTTCTTGTCTTCTTGTCTTCTTGTCTCCTTGTCTTCTTGTCTTGTCTTGTTTTCTTATCTTGTCTTGTCTTCTTGTCTTGTCTTGTCTTCTTGTCTTGTCTTGTCTTGTCTTGTCTTCTTGTCTTCTTGTCTTCTTGTCTTCTTGTCTTCTTGTCTTCTTGTCTTCTTGTCTTCTTGTCTTCTTGTCTTCTTGTCTTCTTGTCTTCTTGTCTTCTTGTCTTCTTTTCTTCTTTTCTTCTTGTCTTCTTGTCTTCTTGTCTTCTTGTCTTCTTGTCTTCTTGTCTTCTTGTCTTCTTGTCTTCTTGTCTTCTTGTCTTCTTGTCTTCTTGTACATCTTGTCTTCTTGTCTTCTTGTCTCCTTGTCTTCTTGTCTTCTTGTCTTCTTATCTTGTATTCTTGTCTTCTTGCCTTCTTGTCTTCTTGTCTTCTTGTCTTCTTGTCTTCTTGTCTTCTTGTCTTCTTGTCTTCTTGTCTTCTTGTCTTCTTGTCTTCTTGTCTTCTTGTCTTCTTGTCTTCTTGTCTTCTTGTCTTCTTGTCTTCTTGTCTTCTTGTCTTCTTGTCTTCTTGTCTTCTTGTCTTTTTGTCTTCTTGTACATTTTGTCTTCTTGTCTTCGTGTCTTCTTGTACATCTTGTCTTCTTGTCTTCTTGTCTTCTTGTCTTCTTGTCTTCTTGTCTTCTTGTCTTCTTGTCTTCTTGTCTTCTTGTCTTCTTGTCTTCTTGTCTTCTTGTCTTCTTGTCTTCTTGTCTTCTTGTCTTCTTGTCTTCTTGTCTTCTTGTCTTCTTGTCTTCTTGTCTTTTTGTCTTCTTGTACATTTTGTCTTCTTGTCTTCTTGTCTTCTTGTACATCTTGTCTTCTTGTCTTCTTGTCTTCTTGTCTTCTTGTCTTCTTGTCTTCTTGTCTTCTTGTCTTCTTGTCTTCTTGTCTTCTTGTCTTCTTGTCTTCTTGTCTTCTTGTCTTCTTGTCTTCTTGTCTTCTTGTCTTCTTGTCTTCTTGTCTTCTTGTCTTCTTGTCTTCTTGTCTTCTTGTCTTCTTGTCTTCTTGTCTTCTTGTCTTCTTGTCTTCTTGTCTTCTTGTCTTCTTGTCTTCTTGTCTTCTTGTCTTCTTGTCTTCTTGTCTTCTTGTCTTCTTGTCTTCTTGTCTTCTTGTCTTCTTGTCTTTTTGTCTTCTTGTACATTTTGTCTTCTTGTCTTCTTGTCTTCTTGTACATCTTGTCTTCTTGTCTTCTTGTCTTCTTGTCTTCTTGTCTTCTTGTCTTCTTGTCTTCTTGTCTTCTTGTCTTCTTGTCTTCTTGTCTTCTTGTCTTCTTGTCTTCTTGTCTTCTTGTCTTTTTGTCTTCTTGTACATTTTGTCTTCTTGTCTTCTTGTACATCTTGTCTTCTTGTCTTCTTGTCTTCTTGTCTTCTTGTCTTCTTGTCTTCTTGTCTTCTTGTCTTCTTGTCTTCTTGTCTTCTTGTCTTCTTGTCTTCTTGTCTTCTTGTCTTCTTGTCTTCTTGTCTTCTTGTACATCTTGTCTTCTTGTCTTCTTGTCTTCTTGTCTTCTTGTCTTCTTGTCTTCTTGTCTTCTTGTCTTCTTGTCTTCTTGTCTTCTTGTCTTTTTGTCTTCTTGTACATTTTGTCTTCTTGTCTTCTTGTCTTCTTGTCTTCTTGTCTTCTTGTCTTCTTGTCTTCTTGTCTTCTTGTCTTCTTGTCTTCTTGTCTTCTTGTCTTCTTGTCTTCTTGTCTTCTTGTCTTCTTGTCTTCTTGTCTTCTTGTCTTCTTGTCTTCTTGTCTTCTTGTCTTCTTGTCTTCTTGTCTTCTTGTCTTTTTGTCTTCTTGTACATTTTGTCTTCTTGTCTTCTTGTCTTCTTGTACATCTTGTCTTCTTGTCTTCTTGTCTTCTTGTCTTCTTGTCTTCTTGTCTTCTTGTCTTCTTGTCTTCTTGTCTTCTTGTCTTCTTGTCTTCTTGTCTTCTTGTCTTCTTGTCTTCTTGTCTTCTTGTCTTCTTGTCTTCTTGTCTTCTTGTCTTCTTGTCTTCTTGTCTTCTTGTCTTCTTGTCTTCTTGTCTTCTTGTCTTCTTGTCTTCTTGTCTTCTTGTCTTCTTGTCTTCTTGTCTTCTTGTCTTCTTTTCTTGTTGTCTTCTTGCACATCTTGTCTTTATGTCTTCTTGTCTTCTTATCTTGTATTCTTGTCTTCTTGCCTTCTTGTGTTCTTGTCTTCTTGTCTTCTTGTCTTCTTGTCTTCTTGTCTTCTTGTCTTCTTGTCTTCTTGTCTTCTTGTCTTCTTGTCTTCTTGTCTTCTTGTCTTCTTGTCTTCTTGTCTTCTTGTCTTCTTGTCTTCTTGTCTTCTTGTCTTCTTGTCTTCTTGTCTTCTTGTCTTCTTGTCTTCTTGTCTTCTTGTCTTCTTGTCTTCTTGTCTTCTTGTCTTCTTGTCTTCTTGTCTTCTTGTCTTCTTGTCTTCTTGTCTTCTTGTCTTCTTGTCTTCTTGTCTTCTTGTCTTCTTGTCTTCTTGTCTTCTTGTCTTCTTGTCTTCTTGTCTTCTTGTCTTCTTGTCTTCTTGTCTTCTTGTCTTCTTGTCTTCTTGTCTTCTTGTCTTCTTGTCTTCTTGTCTTCTTGTCTTCTTGTCTTCTTGTCTTCTTGTCTCCTTGTCTTCTTGTCTTGTCTTGTTATCTTATCTTGTCTTGTCTTCTTGTCTTGTCTTGTCTTCTTGTCTTGTCTTGTCTTCTTGTCTTCTTGTCTTCTTGTCTTCTTGTCTTCTTGTCTTCTTGTCTTCTTGTCTTCTTGTCTTCTTGTCTTCTTGTCTTCTTGTCTTCTTGTCTTCTTGTCTTCTTGTCTTCTTGTCTTCTTGTCTTCTTGTCTTCTTGTCTTCTTGTCTTCTTGTCTTCTTGTCTTCTTGTCTTCTTGTCTTCTTGTCTTCTTGTCTTCTTGTCTTCTTGTCTTCTTGTCTTCTTGTCTTCTTGTCTTCTTGTCTTCTTGTCTTCTTGTCTTCTTGTCTTCTTGTACATCTTGTCTTCTTGTCTTCTTGTCTCCTTGTCTTCTTGTCTTCTTGTCTTCTTATCTTGTATTCTTGTCTTCTTGCCTTCTTGTCTTCTTGTCTTCTTGTCTTCTTGTCTTCTTGTCTTCTTGTCTTCTTGTCTTCTTGTCTTCTTGTCTTCTTGTCTTCTTGTCTTCTTGTCTTCTTGTCTTCTTGTCTTCTTGTCTTCTTGTCTTCTTGTCTTCTTGTCTTCTTGTCTTTTTGTCTTCTTGTCTTCTTGTCTTCTTGTCTTCTTGTCTTCTTGTCTTCTTGTCTTCTTGTCTTCTTGTCTTCTTGTCTTGTCTTGTTTTCTTATCTTGTCTTGTCTTCTTGTCTTGTCTTGTCTTCTTGTCTTGTCTTGTCTTCTTGTCTTCTTGTCTTCTTGTCTTCTTGTCTTCTTGTCTTCTTGTCTTCTTGTCTTCTTGTCTTCTTGTCTTCTTGTCTTCTTGTCTTCTTGTCTTCTTGTCTTCTTGTCTTCTTGTCTTCTTGTCTTCTTGTCTTCTTGTCTTCTTGTCTTCTTGTCTTCTTGTCTTCTTGTCTTCTTGTCTTCTTGTCTTCTTGTCTTCTTGTCTTCTTGTCTTCTTGTCTTCTTGTCTTCTTGTCTTCTTGTCTTCTTGTCTTCTTGTCTTCTTGTCTTCTTGTCTTCTTGTCTTCTTGTCTTCTTGTCTTCTTGTCTTCTTGTCTTCTTGTCTTCTTGTCTTCTTGTCTTCTTGTCTTCTTGTCTTCTTGTCTTCTTGTCTTCTTGTCTTCTTGTCTTCTTGTCTTCTTGTCTTCTTGTCTTCTTGTCTTCTTGTCTTCTTGTCTTCTTGTCTTCTTGTCTTCTTGTCTTCTTGTCTTCTTGTCTTCTTCTCTTCTTGTCTTCTTGTCTTCTTGTCTTCTTGTCTTTTTGTCTTCTTGTCTTCTTGTCTTCTTGTCTTCTTGTCTTCTTGTCTTCTTGTCTTCTTGTCTTCTTGTCTTCTTGTCTTCTTGTCTTCTTGTCTTCTTGTCTTCTTGTCTTCTTGTCTTCTTGTCTCCTTGTCTTCTTGTCTTGTCTTGTTTTCTTATCTTGTCTTGTCTTCTTGTCTTGTCTTGTCTTCTTGTCTTGTCTTGTCTTCTTGTCTTCTTGTCTTCTTGTCTTCTTGTCTTCTTGTCTTCTTGTCTTCTTGTCTTCTTGTCTTCTTGTCTTCTTGTCTTCTTGTCTTCTTGTCTTCTTGTCTTCTTGTCTTCTTGTCTTCTTGTCTTCTTGTCTTCTTGTCTTCTTGTCTTCTTGTCTTCTTGTCTTCTTGTCTTCTTGTCTTCTTGTCTTCTTGTCTTCTTGTCTTCTTGTCTTCTTGTCTTCTTGTCTTCTTGTCTTCTTTTCTTGTTGTCTTCTTGCACATCTTGTCTTTATGTCTTCTTGTCTTCTTATCTTGTATTCTTGTCTTCTTGCCTTCTTGTCTTCTTGTCTTCTTGTCTTCTTGTCTTCTTGTCTTCTTGTCTTCTTGTCTTCTTGTCTTCTTGTCTTCTTGTCTTCTTGTCTTCTTGTCTTCTTGTCTTCTTGTCTTCTTGTCTTCTTGTCTTCTTGTCTTCTTGTCTTCTTGTCTTCTTGTCTTCTTGTCTTCTTGTCTTCTTGTCTCCTTGTCTTCTTGTCTTGTCTTGTTATCTTATCTTGTCTTGTCTTCTTGTCTTGTCTTGTCTTCTTGTCTTGTCTTGTCTTCTTGTCTTCTTGTCTTCTTGTCTTCTTGTCTTCTTGTCTTCTTGTCTTCTTGTCTTCTTGTCTTCTTGTCTTCTTGTCTTCTTGTCTTCTTGTCTTCTTGTCTTCTTGTCTTCTTGTCTTCTTGTCTTCTTGTCTTCTTGTCTTCTTGTCTTCTTGTCTTCTTGTCTTCTTGTCTTCTTGTCTTCTTGTCTTCTTGTCTTCTTGTCTTCTTGTCTTCTTGTCTTCTTGTCTCCTTGTCTTCTTGTCTTGTCTTGTTATCTTATCTTGTCTTGTCTTCTTGTCTTGTCTTGTCTTCTTGTCTTGTCTTGTCTTCTTGTCTTCTTGTCTTCTTGTCTTCTTGTCTTCTTGTCTTCTTGTCTTCTTGTCTTCTTGTCTTCTTGTCTTCTTGTCTTCTTGTCTTCTTGTCTTCTTGTCTTCTTGTCTTCTTGTCTTCTTGTCTTCTTGTCTTCTTGTCTTCTTGTCTTCTTGTCTTCTTGTCTTCTTGTCTTCTTGTCTTCTTGTCTCCTTGTCTTCTTGTCTTCTTGTCTTCTTATCTTGTATTCTTGTCTTCTTGCCTTCTTGTCTTCTTGTCTTCTTGTCTTCTTGTCTTCTTGTCTTCTTGTCTTCTTGTCTTCTTGTCTTCTTGTCTTCTTGTCTTCTTGTCTTCTTGTCTTCTTGTCTTCTTGTCTTCTTGTCTTCTTGTCTTGTCTTGTTTTCTTATCTTGTCTTGTCTTCTTGTCTTGTCTTGTCTTCTTGTCTTGTCTTGTCTTCTTGTCTTCTTGTCTTCTTGTCTTCTTGTCTTCTTGTCTTCTTGTCTTCTTGTCTTCTTGTCTTCTTGTCTTCTTGTCTTCTTGTCTTCTTGTCTTCTTGTCTTCTTGTCTTCTTGTCTTCTTGTCTTCTTGTCTTCTTGTCTTCTTGTCTTCTTGTCTTCTTGTCTTCTTGTCTTCTTGTCTTCTTGTCTTCTTGTCTTCTTGTCTTCTTGTCTTCTTGTCTTCTTGTCTTCTTGTCTTCTTGTCTTCTTGTCTTCTTGTCTTCTTGTCTTCTTGTCTTCTTGTCTTCTTGTCTTCTTGTCTTCTTGTCTTCTTGTCTTCTTGTCTTCTTGTCTTCTTGTCTTCTTGTCTTCTTGTCTTCTTGTCTTCTTGTCTTCTTGTCTTCTTGTCTCCTTGTCTTCTTGTCTTGCCTTGTTTTCTTATCTTGTCTTGTCTTCTTGTCTTGTCTTGTCTTCTTGTCTTGTCTTGTCTTCTTGTCTTGTCTTGTCTTCTTGTCTTCTTGTCTTCTTGTCTTCTTGTCTTCTTGTCTTCTTGTCTTCTTGTCTTCTTGTCTTCTTGTCTTCTTGTCTTCTTGTCTTCTTGTCTTCTTGTCTTCTTGTCTTCTTGTCTTCTTGTCTTCTTGTCTTCTTGTCTTCTTGTCTTCTTGTCTCCTTGTCTTCTTGTCTTGTCTTGTTTTCTTATCTTGTCTTGTCTTCTTGTCTTGTCTTGTCTTCTTGTCTTGTCTTGTCTTCTTGTCTTCTTGTCTTCTTGTCTTCTTGTCTTCTTGTCTTCTTGTCTTCTTGTCTTCTTGTCTTCTTGTCTTCTTGTCTTCTTGTCTTCTTGTCTTCTTGTCTTCTTGTCTTCTTGTCTTCTTGTACTTAATAAAAAAAATAGAACTTAATCGAAAACAATTATGAGCGCCTGAAAAGCTGAACATTATATGGACCAGTAGGTAACGCATAGAAAATGAATTATTACATGGACCAGCAAGGAAAGTGGAACTTTATGAGGAACAGTAAGGAACGCTTGGGAAATGGAATATTGTATGGACCAGAAAAGAACAACTGGAAAGTGAAACGTTAAATGGAACCAATACAAGAAAATGGAACACTGAAACAATTAGGAACGCCCGGAAAGTGGGCCATTTTATGGAACAACTAGGAGTGCATGGAAAATGGAACAGTACATGGAAGGGAATACCTAGGAAGTGACAAATCTAAAAACAACGATATCAAAACAACACAACTGAAACGGAAAGGAACTCCCAGTAACTGAAACAACAAAGGAACACCCGGAATATGGAACATAAATAACAATTCAAAAACCAAAATATGAAGAAACACTAGGGAACTAAAACAAAAACACAATTTCTAAACACACAGAATCTAACAAGATTCTCACAAAGTTTCAAGTAATTTTCGTCTTGGTTTGGGAGAAGGTTAGTATCGAAAGTACGTTTATTGTTTCGATTTTTTTCTATCTATTTGTGAATTCGTCACAAGGCACGTTAGCTTAGTCTGCATGTGTTTCACATGTAGGATAATTTAATTGACAAAACGATTCCCCCGGTTAGGAGAAGTTACGGATTGGACTAATTTTAATTCAGATGGAATGTTTGGTGCTGTTGCCAACTTTACAAATGACATGTCGTCACTCTGTTTACAGGCACTCTAATGTGAGGAATGTAATGTTCGGACAAAAGTATTAAAACGGAATCTTAATATGTAATCTCTTCTGGATGGAATTTATTTCACAGTTTTCGGTTTTATACAATACATTGAGTAAAAGTCTCTTACTTATTGATAATATATGCATTCTGCTTCTAAACTAATCTTAAAACTGCCATCGTATTTGTCAACTAGTGTTGCGGTAAGCAAAAAAATATGTTACTCTAGAATTGTTCTAACACAATCAGCTTCAGTTCCTGGAAGAATCGTGAATTGTTCAGTATTCCTGCTGATCGTTTTACCATAGTTTTGATAAAACCTAATTTCTCTAACGTAGCTAAATTTATTTCCACTTAAGCTTAGCTATCGAATGACTCGTTATGTACAAAGTGAAAGCTGTTTCTTTTCAACTCTAATTGAATATAAAATTTCTAACTTTTTACACGAACCATACTTACCTATGATTTTATTTTATGCAATGCTTTATTATAAATATGTCGCCATAGTTTGTACGGAGTAATTAAAAAGTTTCAGTAGAAATTTGTTGGTGGAAACCACTGAGATTTCGGTTTAAAGTAGAAAATGCCACAAAACTTTATACATAAAAAAGTACTATAAAGAATGTAAATAAACGGTTGAGGAAATATTGCAACTAACTATGGATCGCCTAGAACTATCCAAAACATAAAAACAACGGGTTAAAAAGGATTAAAATATCTTACAACTACGGCAGTTGATCTATACTCGTTCCAAAATGGCTGCTGAAAGTTGAACTTTACACATGCGTTGTACCAGGTAATTCGAACTTAATTCAAAACATGATCTTTTGACCACAGAAAAATGATTCAATAATTTACGCGCGGCACAGGCAAACTCTTCCCTTCCTTACTCTACAGTTCGGTGGTTGTTTCGGCGTCCGATCGATCCAAATCGTTCAGGTATGAAAATGGCAGTTGGTTGTAGTCTCGCTTGCCAAATGTCACATTCTCGTTGGTCGGACTCGCGTGATTGAGTTGAGGTTGGGATTGCAAGTCGCCGTTTTGTCTGAAAATATGAGAACGAATTAGTACGTACATTTATGTGTTTAACTACAAGGAAAAACAAATAAAGTATCCAAAATAAATGGTACTTGATCGCTAAACATTCCAGTACTCGGGAAAACAACATTACACTGGTTTCTGTTTAAAATAATGTTGATCCGATAAAAAACAAACGCTACCCAATTTCAAACATTTCTAAGATTTTCCATGTTTAATCGTAATTTACACTGAAAGAAATAGTAGTAATCACTTTGAAATCTTTTCTTCTACTAAGAGTTTACTTTTATTGCTAATATTTATTTGTACTATTGAATAAACGAAAAAATCGTTACACTACTGCCGATATGAAAATTTTCGGAAGAACCCTCCTTTTCTTGGTTCCATTTTTCATTTGCAGGTGTCGCTACCGGTAAGTCATTTTTGCGACATTATGCCAATTGAGCAACCAGGCCTAAGGAGCAAGGTATTTTTTTTTAAATCTTTGATCGAACCAAAAATCAGTCTGTGCAAAATCTGTGCACACTTTCCATGACATCATCGCTGATCGAAATCGTTTCGGCGATCAAAAATTAAAAGGTCTTGCTAGTTTCAAACGCTCTGTCGGAAATATATGTTCTGTGTTTTTCCTAGCAAATTGAAGACTTTTAGGGACTCATTGTCAGGCTGTGATCGAGTTCAGAAATCCGTGTCATTTTTAAAATCTGTGTAGCATATTGAAATTCTGTGAAACGCAGATTAGGCTGTAAACCTGGCATCTCTGCTCGGGAGCCACTTTGACCTATTCAATTGGGTTTTTTATCGTGACGTCACAAATGAACAAGAATTCATCCTTGACAGTTCAGCGGTACTGTTTACAAACAAGCTTAAACAAAATCGAGAAACACATCTCAAACAATCATCTTTTCACTTCACAACTAGCCACTTTTGTTCAATAAATATCTGAAACGAATCGTTAACAAATGTTTTGAAACTCTATTTAGGCGATATGGACCGTGAACGTTCTCATCCGTTTGTCAATAGACAAACAAAACAAAAAATCTGTTTATAAACAGAACCGCTGAATTGTCAAAATGTGTTCATCCGATTGAGGTTAGCAGTGACGGTAAAAAACCTAATGTAGTAGTACATTGAAAATAATTTGCACGCTAGTATCATGTGCAAAGCATTTGAACTTTCACTACATGTAAAACACATAAAATTCATGAAAATATACACTTACTCATAAAATGAATGCAAAAACCGTTGATATTTAGTGAAGCTCATGCTACATTTATCTGAAATGCACATTAAAACGATAAGCTATGTCGTTACCTCTAGGTGCTATATGAATTTCATACGAATGTCAAATTGTTTTCCATATTGAAGAATCCAACCAACTCGTTTGCGATCGCTGCGCTGCTCGAGTGGCGTGCTTTGGAATAAGCGATGGTGATAATTTTCAGATTTTGCTTGAAAATTCGAAAAAATGCCGGGTTTTTATTTTTTTTCTTATGAACTGAATACTAACATTCAAAAACTCTTGCAAATTTGGTAAAAAAAATCCATCATTAATGATTCAGTAGCTTTTCGTGGTATGTTTGATTGATATTTATGGAGAAATCGTAAGATGAAATATCAAATTCGAAGAAGTGAGGTTGGATACTGTTTTCATATCTGGAAAATTCTTTGTTTTCATGGTTGGATTTTTAGATGAAATAATAAATTATGATCAAAAGCTGTATTATTAGTCTATTTACTCATGCATCATCATCTAAATCAAATCTGTATGTGAACTGAATATTTCACATTTCATCCGAAATTTTGAAGTGTATAGGACAATTTTAAATCATATGTTTGATGACAACACGTGAATAATCATTTTTTTACCCATATTTGAAGGTTTTGTCATCTGCATTCGTTCAAACCCAAGTAAATTGAGAAATTTGTCCAAAATTTTACTAAATACATGAGATATGTAAAAAAAAAATCACCATAACGCTATCTTGTGTTGATCACTCAGATTGGATTCTTCAATATTTGAAACACATATAACGCGCTGCTAGAGCTGCCAGTTTTTTTGTTATAATTGCTAGATTTAAATTTTCAAACTGACATAAATTATGCATCTAGAACTAGAACACTCATTAATATGCCCTAAGAAGCCATCGTTCTAGATGTATAATTTATGTCAGTTTCAAAAATCTGGAAGTTTTAAATCTGGAATTTATAACAAGAAAAACTGGACACCCCAGCAGCGTTCAAAAAATAGAACAGCAACGTATAACAGTATTAAATTTGACAGTAGAACTGTTCGAATAAATCCATCTAGAACGACTGGCTTGGGATACGTTAGTTCCAGTTTTAGATCTGTTAGGGCATGCTCAAGAGTGTTCTAGTTCTAGATGCATAATTTATGTCAGTTTTAAAATTTAAATCTAGCAATTATAACAAAAATAAACTGGCAGCCCCAACAATGTTTTATTCGTGTTTCAAATATACAAAAAATAGAACGGCATCGTAGACCAGTTTTAAATTTGATAGAAGAACTGGTCGAATAAATAAAACTAGAACGGCTAGCTGGGGACACGTTTGTTCCA
The DNA here is from genome assembly GCF_030247185.1 of Malaya genurostris. Taxonomy (NCBI): domain Eukaryota; kingdom Metazoa; phylum Arthropoda; class Insecta; order Diptera; family Culicidae; genus Malaya; species Malaya genurostris. The sequence continues at coordinate 38,974,922 of NC_080570.1, read as the reverse complement.
GTTTCTGTTCTATTATAGATCTTCCATATAGAACTTTTAACTGCTGAATTTGCTCTTATAGATCGCCTAAACTTCCAGCTGCTAAATTTGCTCTTAGGTTGTCTAATCTTGTCTAATCTTGTCTTAGGTATTGAATTTAGGGATGCCGAAAATTTCGAATTACTCGATTATTTAATACTCGAGTATAATTTTGAAACTTATCGATTGAAATTTATTCGATTATCTGGGTTATTAATCGATTACTCGATTAATCGATCGATATTACGACATCACTAATTGTAATTTTTATTGGAAATTAGCAAAGACTGCGATGCAACAAAATGCTGCAAAGATAGTAAAACTGTCATTCGAATCGATTCAACTACTTCGAGTCCACAAGCCGAACCAATATTTTTAAATCAACCGACTATTTTTTTTATCAACAGAATATATTTTGCAACGATATTCCTGCTTTATTCGTAACATTATCGATTTTAGCGAACAAATAATATCTGTCGCTAGAGAATATTGCCTGTTGAAACTATAATCGACCTCAATCCCCTCCTGACGCTTTTAAGGGCTGAGGCCAGTAGGGCGCGTAAAACCACGTGGCTCGCTGTGCGTATTACATTTCTCTCCATGCTCTCTCGCAAATGTGTAAAATGACTCTCGATGTGGCCGGGTGGCCAAGAAAGTTTTGATATTTTCGGTTACAAGTTTGACTACATCACATAAAATCCAATAAAGCTACCGCTTGTTTGGCAGCCTTGCTGAGCCGATTTTATTTCTCTCTCATGTTTCATTACGTTACCAGAATACAAGAGCAGAAAAAAGTGGTGCCGCCATAGAAATGGACTTACCTTTACAAAAATAACATTCATTTAATTTTAATCGCGACAACATATATGTTTTTATGCACTAATCGCATCTAAACTAAATTATCTGTACATTGTCAGGAGAGATTTTCGATCCATGCTTTTGAAGGCGAGATATGCAATGAACAAGTTGAAATTTGCCGTTTTTAGCTATGCAATTCTTCCTTCAGCAAAATGACTTTCCCGACCGCTAAAGTCAATGAATCATTCTGAAATTTTCACAGTATAATCTAAACTAATTTTCTAAGAGATTGTCATTTGGGTTTTTTGATATTCGTCACCGTTTCTCAGAAAATCAGATTCGAAGCGTGAAAATAGCCCTCTAAATCACCCTAAAACACACTGGCCTCAGCCCTTAATTTATTCGATCTAATGCTAGACATATAAATGCTAATAATTTGAATACAAAAAACAGCGAAGGGATTAAAACAACTATCCAACTTCTAGCAGAGATGTCAGGTACAATGTTGCGCATCGGCATACTAAAAATATTCCAATGCAAGTGTTAAATTTTGTATGACGAAAAAAAACAAACAAAAAGTCCAACGCAGTTTTTAAAAGTCTGTAAATTTGACAGTTGAAGACAAACACGAGAAAAGGTCCTAAGTGCAAATGAAAGTTTCTCTTTGTGTACTGTCTTTTTCGATTATTACGGTCCTATCGGTAATCCCTCTCTCTAACTCTTTACATAGAATAACGACTGAACCCATCGACTTTCGATCTGCAGTTAAGAAATTGTTGGAAACACAGGGACATGCCGTAATAACTGAAAGAGTAATTAAACAAAGAGAATCTGTCAGTTGCACTTGGGACCTTTTCTAATGTTCATCGAGAATTGTCTATACAAACTTTGAAAATCTACAGAACTCTAAAGTCTGCTTACAAAATAAATCGGTAAATTTACATACAAATCTGCAAACCTGACATCAGTGATTCTGACGCTCATTAACAGATCGGCTGAAAAGTTCGTATCGTTTCTATGAGAGGGCGCCACTAGAATTAAATCCATACCATTAGTATCAACCTTCAAAAGATACGTGTATAAATTTGACAGCTGTCTGATTATTAGTTTGTGAGATATTGCATTCTGAGTGAAGCTACTTTTGTTATTGTGAAAAAAAATGGAAAAAAAGGAATTTCGTGTGTTGATGAAACACTACTTTTTGATGAAAAAAAGTGCCGCCGATACCAAAAAATGGCTTGATGAGTGTTATCCAGACTCTGCACCGGGCGAAGCAACGATTCGTAAGTGGTTTGCAAAATTTCGTACTGGTCATATGAGCACCGAAGACGATGAATGCAGTGGACGTCCAAAAGAGGCTGTTACCGATGAAAACGTGAAAAAAATCCACAAAATTATCTTCAATGACCGTAAAGTGAAGTTGATCGAGATAGCTGACACCCTAAAGATATCAAAGGAACGTGTTGGACATATTATTCACGAATATTTGGATATGAGAAAGCTTTGTGCAAAATGGGTGCCGCGTGAGCTCACAATCGATCGAAAACAACAACGAATTGATGATTCTGAGCAGTGTTTGGAGCTGTTATATCGAAATAAAACCGATTTTTTTCGTCGATATATAACAATGGACGAAACATGGCTCCATCACTTCACTCCGGAGTCCAATCGACAGTCAGCTGAGTGGACTGCACGCGATGAACCGAACCCAAAGCGTGGAAAGACTCAACCATCGGCCGGTAATGTTATGGCGTTTGTATTTTGGGATTCGCATGGTATAATTTTCATCGACTACCTTGAAAAGGGAAAAACCATCAACAGTGACTATTATATAGCGTTATTAGAGCGTTTGAAAGACGAAATTTAAAAAAAAAAAAACGGCCTCATTTGAAAAAGAAAAAAGTTTTGTTTCATCAAGACAATGCACCGTGTCACAAGTCGATGAAAACCATGCTGAAATTGAACGAATTGGGCTTCGAATTGCTCCCTCATCCACCGTATTCTCCAGATTTGGCCCCCAGTGACTTTTTCCTGTTCTCAGACCTCAAGAGAATGCTCGCTGGTAAAAAATTTAGAAGCAATGAAGAGGTAATCGCTGAAACTGAGGCCTATTTTGAGGCAAAGGACAAATCGTACTACAAAAATGGTATCGAAAAGTTGGAAGATCGCTATAATCGCTATAATCGCTGTATCGCCTCTGATGGCAATTATGTTGAATAATAAAAACGAATTTTGGAAAAAAATGTGTGTTTCTATTAAACGATACGAACTTTTCAGCCGAACTGTTATTTCGCTATACTGCGCTTATTCCCACTTTTTCCAACATTTTCATTACCCGTTATAGGAGCGATGAACGCTTGTAGTTTCATCGATCGAAGCCATGAATAAAATCCACCTTATCAGGGCATCCATTGCTTCCAATTCCACCTTACATTCCCCTTTTGGCTCCCTCGAATTATGGTGCTTAATTTATCACGTTTCGTTTTTACGATTAGCGTAGCTGAATGGAACCTACCGGATATGGAACAGTGGGTTGCTGATTGGCACATCGGTGTACCGATTGTTTCTTCCCAGCGTATTGGTGACCACTTCGGATCCGTGATGGTGGTTAGCGCTGTGGTTGTGCTGGTGGTTCATGTTGTTGATGTTGTTGCTGGTGGCGTTGATGTTTCGATGGTTACGCCCGAGAGTGTTGAAAGTGTTGTTCTGTGCCATCGACAGATTGTTTCGATTCAGAGTGTCTCCATAGCTGCCACAACACCGTGGTATCAGTTATTAAAATTTCAGAACTTTATTTTTTCTCAAACAATGACAAACTTACCCATTAATGTAATTGTTTCGTTCAGACTTTATTCTCCCTAGTGTCAGTGTCCCCGGTAGCGTTCCGTTGCTGACTGAACCCAGCGGGTTTAAGTAGTTGTTGCGGTTAATCTCCAACGTTCGATTCAGAGTATTTTGTCGGTTGTTTATGTTAAGGTTGTTGTTGTTTTTCGTGTTGTTGTTATTGTTGCGATGTAATGTACCGACAACCGCCGTCGTTGCGTCCGAGTTCGTTGGACTGTGCTGACCTAAGGCGAAAGCAAGACAGTAGGGTCTTGAGGGGTTAGAAACAAACGAACCCCGTTTTAACATACCATTCTCCTTGTGTGTGATGTAGCTAACATTGTCTAAACTAAATGCATGGTTTTTGGCACTGAAGTCTAGCTGAAGATCATCTCCTTCGTCTAATGGGACTGCCATGGCCAGAACCTGAGTTTCGTATTCTTTCAGACTAGTTTGATTTTCGGATGCAGGGGCCTGGGAGTTAATGATAACCGGATCATAGCGTACTGGGCTAGCAGGTGCATTATACTGGCGCATTCTTTGTTTAAAATTTTTGTATCTACAAATGGTACTCGGGATTAGCTATCGATTTGATTTGGGCTTCTCGAAGCAGGGCTGTACTTACTTAGACCAAGAGATGCAGATATAAACGATTCCGATTGACCCTAGGACGAGGATAACGACGGCCACGGCAATGAGTGCGTACGGGAAGACATCATCGTTCACTAGGACTGCGGCTTTCACCTTTTGGATTTGTTGCTTCGGTTCTACTGGTCCAAATATTCCTTGAGCTGTAGCCCGTGCAATACTGGAAGCTTCAAAGTTGATTTGGGACAGGATTGCGGGTGCCAGAATAGTGTTCATCACAGATGACGAATTTCTTTCGAGAATTTTCTCAGTCTTAGGATCCACAGCATAGAACCTGAAAAATAAACAGTTTTCGTTGAAAGTTAAACTAATCATGGGATAAAAAAGAGTGAGTAAAAGCTTACCAAACATCCGTAGCTCCATTCAGCTCTTCGACAGTTCCGTTTTCATTTAAAACCTTCCTAGTGCTGAACCGCTCAATCCCCGTAATCAGTCCCGTGGACTTCTCGTGCAACAGCTCTTCCAGTGCTCTCACATGTCGCCGCATGTCTTTCGGCGTTGAATCGGAAAACACCAGAGTCATTCGGTTGATGTCGGCAATGGTGTTGACCACAACTCGGGCCTTCGCTTTGTGTACGACGCCCGCCAACGAATTGCCATTGTTGTCCCGTGCTTCCGCCAGAAACACCAGCGGTCTTTGTCGAACACCTTGCAAATTTTTCTGAGTCTTAATCATTCCGTTATCTTCGTTGATGGTGAAATATGAACTTGGCGAATCGTCATCCGGTATTTCGTTTACTTTCTCGTCGTAGATGTGATACTTGAGCTGTCCATACATTCCAGCATCCTTATCGACCGCCTTCACCGTGATCAGTGGTGTATCGATATCGGCATCAGCATTGATTACGGCATAGTACGAATCGTTGCGTACCCCTTGCTGGAAGCTGATCGGGAACTGGAATCGCGGAACATTGTCGTTATCGTCTTGGACAATGATTTTCACTTGAGCAAAGTTTTTATGTTGATTTACAAAGTACTTGTTCGATAACAGCCGAACCTCGAGATTATGAGTTCCGGTGGTTTCGTAGTCTAACGGACCATTCAGAACCAAACCACAGGCATGATCTTCGATTGTTATTCGGAACAAATTGAGTTCGTTTCCATTGATGATTTCACATTTGAATCCTCCATTGTGTTTGGTCGCCTTCTTAGAATTGATTATCTGAATTAGCTTGATCGTCGCATTGATACCGGTAGATTCCGGGACACTTGTAGTGTAGCTATCGTCACTGAAGGCTAGTCCTTGTACTTCCAAATTTACGATGCCACCGGCATCGACACGCGATTCGGCAGAATCACCATTCGGATTAGCTGGAATGTGACTTACGTAGATCGGTAGCGTAGCAACTGAACTGAGCTGAGGTTCTCCCATGTCGTAGGCTCGTACATCCACCAAATATTCCGCATCGTCTTCCTTGTGCAGTTCATCACGGATCCGAACAATTCCGGAGTCCGGATCTACTTGGAAGTATTTCAGTGCCTTTCCCCGTCCAACCATTTCGTACCGTACTACGTTACCAGGCGAAGAACCATCGCCATCGACTGCCGGCATAGAACCAACGATCGATCCAATCGGCAAATCATCGTTTATGTTGACGGGTTCAGGAATCGATACAAACACCGGCGGGTTATCGTTTCGATCTTCTACCTCGACCATTATTTTGATGTAATCCCCCGGATTGGTTCCGTTGTTTTCCAGTGTGCCAACGATCAACTCATGAATTTTGTCCTTCTCGTAATCTAAGCCACGTATAGTTTTGATGAGACCAGTCTTGGCGTCAATTTTGAACAGATCACCTGGACCACGTTTGAAAGTGTACGTGACCTCCGGTTTCGTGTCGGGATCGAAGGCACGCACCGTAGTTACCACCATGTCGGGAACGTTTTCCGGAATTTTAACTTCAATGATCGATTCCATGAATCGTGGAACTTCATCTGGGATATCACGAACCTTCACGGTAACACTAGCCGTACCGAGCCGGGGTTCCGGAGCACCATCTTGAGCTGTCACTACGAACTTGTACTCTCTCTGTTTTTCATAATCCAACGAAACTTTCGTTCGTATCTCACCCGTTCGAGAGTTTATTTTGAACGGCATATCCGAAGGGATGGTGTACGATATTTCCGCATTCATACCCTCGTCGGCGTCAGTCGCATGTACGACTCCAATCACAGCATTGTCTCTGCCTTCATCAACGTGAAATACGTAGGGTAGCATACTTTCATCGAACTCCGGGTTCTTATCGTTGATGTCAGTAACTTTTATGTTGACCGTCGCACTGCTCGCCAAACCTCCACTGTCTTCTGCCCGAATGATAAGCTGGTACCTCGTGAGATCTTCTCTGTCCAATTTTCTAATGACACTGATGACGCCGCTTTCCTTTCCAATCGAAAACTGTCGTAAGTCGTTACCGGTAGTGATCGCATACTTGACCGGATCGTTCTCCGGATCTTCTGCCCTAACTACAATTACGGTTGAGTTAATTTCGGCACCCTCACTAACTTGTACATCGTAAACCGGTTTGATGAATCTTGGAGGTTTGGTGTTTGGTCCAGGTGTGATCGACACTTCTACTATTGCTTGTGATGACAGTCCTCCGATGTCCGATGCTTGTACCGTTAGACTGTACTGTTCACCTGCATTCAGTCGTGCACGGGTTTCGATTTCACCCGATTTTGTATCAATAGCAAATTTATTGCCCCCATTGTTGGAGACGTGGAACAGCGAATAGGTAACAACCGCGTTCTCACCGGAATCGTTATCCGTTGCCATAACCTTGGTTACCAACCGACGACCATCACCTGCTGTGAGACTAACGGGTGCAACCATGGCCAACTTTGGTGGGTTATCATTGGTATCGTTCAGGTGAACGGTTAAACTTAACGGAGCACTGGCCGCATTCCCGTTTGCTTCTCTAGCCACCACTTGAAAACGATATTTCCCCGGACTAGGCGGATCCCGGTCAAGTCCTTCCTCATTCACATGCAGAACTCCCTTTCTGGAAACCACAAAAGATGGCGTGGTTACTTCGTAAATATATTCAATTGGTTCGTCATCGGTTCCGAGATCAGCATCGGTCGTAGTAAGCCGAATCGGGTTACCCTTGGCATCGGTGACAACCGTCCCGATCGGAGAGTTTTCGTCCACGAAACCTTCCGTGGAAGTCACGCTGATTACCGGCGAATATGCATCCACGGGTTTCACGTGAATAGTTAGCTTAGCCGTGGTGAATCGTTTCATTTCGGACACTTCCTCCGCCTTCACGATGATGTCGAACTTTTTCGCGGTCACCGAAGAATCCACCAGCTTGGTTTGCTTCAAAACTCCTGTTTGGGAATCGATATCAAAGTAGTCTCCATAGTTACCAGGTATCCCACTGAGGAATGAATAGCGAATCGGTGAACTGATCGTATCGAGATCAACGGCCTGGATCCGCTCGGGGGTCACCGTGAGGACACCCTGTAGAGTCCCTGCCGGCACAGAGGCAACGTACTCCGGATTAAGGCAAGCACCATCCAGCAGCACACAGCCCCGGTAAATGAAGGACGGATCCTGATCGTCCGAGTCGGCAATATCGATGGTTAGCGTGGTAGTTGCAGTCAGTCGCTCGGACGCATTGCGGGCGCGATCCTACGTGAATGAGATGATAAACAAAAAATAGAAAGTTAGACTTCATAATAATTGCTTGGTTGCACGGGGCTACGCAAAGTGAACCGTATAAATAATGGAACGAGCGAAACAGAAAAGAATTCAGATCACCCGAAGCCAATGAATCGGAACGTGGCTACTGGGTTACTACCCATAAAAGGTGATGAATCGAGATAAGTATTTTGATTGAAAAATAGTTGCATGCGACGACTGCATATCAGACAAGCAGAAATTCCTTTGTTTTCTAACCACAGGAATGTTTTTTTTTTCATTCACTTTCTATGCGTGTGTGGCCTCTGCTGTAACTTTCCCACTGCCCGAGCATGATCGTAAAAGGTAGCAGCAAAATTTTGCATCCCATACTTTATTGATCAAACATATCGGGCTTCTGGTTTCAAAGGCTTGCACAAGTCTTTCGACAATCACCAGGAACAGGTTTCCATCCAGTTAGGGAAGGAGTTAATTTCAATTCCATTGGAATCGATTCGGAGACTCAGTTTATTGTTGTTTATGCTTTTACTTTTTTGTTTTTGCAATGAAAATGTCTTACTCTTCACTACACAAGGCCGGGTGTCAATTGAAAATTCAAAACTAGCCGAGATAAACATTTCTCTCATTATTTTGAATGCTTATAGTTCAGTGATCTGTAGATGGATTTATTTAATCTAACTACAAATCGATTCAAAATTGTCGAACTTGAACATTCATTGCATAACATAAGTGCTCAGTTAACATATCGTATCTGAACTACTTCTCTCTTCGATACTTGTTATAAAATTTTGATATTTTAACTACTAACTAGGCCAGACTTATATCAGCACTTTGTTTTAAACTTGTTACGGTTTGATGATCAGTTTATGTCAGTTTATAAGTTGATAAAAAAAGATAAGACATTTTTTGTTTAATAGTTACAATAGTTAACTCTGCGTCGTAGTGAAAAATTGCCTATTGACCTCGACATCGCGACATATTGAGCGAGGGTAGACCATTTAGCTGGTCTTCAGACATGAGATTTTCTCATCGTGACGTCACAAATGAACAAACATTCATCTTTGACAGTTCAGTGGTACTGTTTTTCGAACAAACTGAAACAAAAATCGAATGACATATCTGAAACAATCGTCTTTTCACTTTGCAACTAGTCACTTTTATTTAATAAATCTCAAAAACAAACCGTATCCAATCGTGAACAAATGTCTTAAAACTCTATTTAGACGATATGGACAGTAAATGGTTTACAAACAGTACTTCTGAAATGTCAAAATGTGTTCATCCGATTGAGGTTAGCAGTGACGGTAAAAAAAAAACACAATTGTCGACCTGAGGGTAAGGAGTGTATCGAAAATAAGCTATCCACATACATTTGTGTTATACGCATGTATTTGTGATGGTTTTTTATGCTCAGATCGCAGCATACTGTGCGTTTGGCTGTCAGCTTTCGATTTTTCACTTGTTTGTGCGGTTGAAATTCTGCGTTTTTAAAATATCGCGTATTGAAAAGGAAGTGGAAATTAAAGTTCTGGACACATGGCTAAGTGAGAAGGGTATTACTATGCGAAAACTAACGAAGCGGTTTGGAATTCATCATGCCAGTGTTAAAAACATAATTAATAAGTTTGGGGAACATTATTCTTAGGATGAGCTACCAGGAAGAGGTAGAAAACCCGGTTCTTTCAATCCAAAATTGGACTAGAAAGTTGTATCTCTAATCATGAAGAACAAATCATTGTCAATACGTGATTTTGCCAAAACCGCAGGAACGAGTGTCGGAATGGTCCAGCGTATGAAGAGGCGAAATCATCTGAAGACCTACAAGAAGCAGAAAATCTCGAAACAAAGTGTAAAACAGAAGAAGCAAGCAGCAACAAGGGCCCGGAAATTGTATTCGTGTCTTTTGCAGGGTTCGGATGCATGCGTTTTGATGGACGATGAGACTTATGTAAAAGAGGACATTGTTGTTTTTATATTGTGAAGACGGTACGACCACTTTGTTGTAATTTATTGAAAGATGGCTTTTTGGTCAATGTTTCTTTACAAAATATTTATTTTGCGTCAAAAGCCGACGTTTCGAAGGAATATCCCTTCATCTTCAGGGCAACTATAAGGTTAACATACATGATTAGTCACAGTTTTCACATTATACAATTTCATAACAAATTGTTTACTCACAAACGACAACAAATATTTTTCGTCAAGTGGATTGGAACATTTAAAATGATCAAAAACGGGAACGGCTACTCTACACTGAAAGCACAAACGGTGTGAAAACATTAATTTGAACGAACTACGATTTGAATTTGTATGTTTGTTTTAACTTACACAGTCACTTCCCCCGCACATCAAACCAGATTAAACATTGAAATATTTCTTAGTCATGGCTGATAATAGAGCAAAAATCAGAAAGAGATAGATGAGCAGCAATAGACAGCGAAAATGAGGAGATGAACACGTAGAAAAAGAAAGATACTGTTATTAATGTGAGAGAGAGTACAACAAACCAGAGTATGCTGCATTTAAATTATGTGTATCGGTTCTAAAGTTAATGGTGGAACCATCTGTGAAAATGTGACACATTTCTAAAATTTGCAGTGCATTGATCCTATTATCTTGATCTAGAATCTTTGCACTGTCCAAATCAAAAATGTGCTCAGATTCAATCACGTGCACCATTAACGCTGTCTTTTTATATTCATCCGTTTTGCTCTCACTCTGATCGGTGCCCGACGAGACGAATTTTTGGTACCGCTGTATCAAAGAGCGGTGTCCAGACAACCGCTGTTTCAGTTGCTGCGTGGTTAAGCCAATGTATGAGCTATCGCATTCTGTACACGGAATGCGATAGATTACATTGCGCCTTAGAAACTTCGAAGTGGAATCCTTGAGCCTCGAAAAAAGTGATGCGTTAGTTTTTATGCACTTAAACCCCAAACGCACATTCTTGTGGTTCCTCTGAATAATCTTAGCCAGAGCTGGGGTAAGTGCATCCACATGGTGAAGCGACCGGTACACCATTTGGTCGCTGTCGCTTTTGTTTCGGTTGTCATCGTTCAGTTTGTTCACAAATCTATTTATAAGTCTGTTGATGAGTGAACTTGGATAGTTGTTGCGGATTAAATAATCACGCACTGTTTTCTTTTTCTCAGTTACAGATTTGCACGTTGACAACCGAAACACTCTCCCAATGAAACCAGTGGCCGTGTTTAGCTTTTGCGAAAGTGGATGAAAGGAGAGAAAATTCAAAATTCGTCCCGACGCAGTAGGTTTTTTGTACCAGTCGGTGACGATTTTTTGCTCCTCTGTTCTTATTAAAAGCATGTCTAAGTACGGCAGTTGGTTGTTTTCTTCCACTTCGCATGTAAATTGAATATGAGAGTTGTATGCATTCAATGCGTTACTCACATATTCAATTCTGTCTCTTGGGAGAGCGGTGACCAAATCATCAACATATTTTTTGAAAAATGGAATGGGCATACCGATCGTCCCCATCACTTGATCGAGCAAGGATTCCATTACCAGATCGGCAAGTGCAGGTGACAATGGATTACCCATCGCAGTGCCGGAGGTTTGCCTGTAGTAAGTGCCACGGAAGACAAAATAACTGGAGGAGAGATTGAAATCGACTAGTTGAGTGAATAAATCACTATCTTTGATGGTTGTATTTTTCTCGATCGAACTCCAATTATTTTGCACCGCTTTGATAACCAGGTCTCGGGGAATGCAAGTAAACAAACTAACGACATCGAAAGAAACCAATACGTAGTTAGGTGGAAGGGTAACGTTGTTTATGAATGAACAAAACTCATAAGAGTTTTGAACATTGTATTTGTTCTGGTCCACAGCGACCAAATGGTGTACCGGTCGCTTCACCATGTGGATGCACTTACCCCAGCTCTGGCTAAGATTATTCAGAGGAACCACAAGAATGTGCGTTTGGGGTTTAAGTGCATAAAAACTAACGCATCACTTTTTTCGAGGCTCAAGGATTCCACTTCGAAGTTTCTAAGGCGCAATGTAATCTATCGCATTCCGTGTACAGAATGCGATAGCTCATACATTGGCTTAACCACGCAGCAACTGAAACAGCGGTTGTCTGGACACCGCTCTTTGATACAGCGGTACCAAAAATTCGTCTCGTCGGGCACCGATCAGAGTGAGAGCAAAACGGATGAATATAAAAAGACAGCGTTAATGGTGCACGTGATTGAATCTGAGCACATTTTTGATTTGGACAGTGCAAAGATTCTAGATCAAGATAATAGGATCAATGCACTGCAAATTTTAGAAATGTGTCACATTTTCACAGATGGTTCCACCATTAACTTTAGAACCGATACACATAATTTAAATGCAGCATACTCTGGTTTGTTGTACTCTCTCTCACATTAATAACAGTATCTTTCTTTTTCTACGTGTTCATCTCCTCATTTTCGCTGTCTATTGCTGCTCATCTATCTCTTTCTGATTTTTGCTCTATTATCAGCCATGACTAAGAAATATTTCAATGTTTAATCTGGTTTGATGTGCGGGGGAAGTGACTGTGTAAGTTAAAACAAACATACAAATTCAAATCGTAGTTCGTTCAAATTAATGTTTTCACACCGTTTGTGCTTTCAGTGTAGAGTAGCCGTTCCCGTTTTTGATCATTTTAAATGTTCCAATCCACTTGACGAAAAATATTTGTTGTCGTTTGTGAGTAAACAATTTGTTATGAAATTGTATAATGTGAAAACTGTGACTAATCATGTATGTTAACCTTATAGTTGCCCTGAAGATGAAGGGATATTCCTTCGAAACGTCGGCTTTTGACGCAAAATAAATATTTTGTAAAGAAACATTGACCAAAAAGCCATCTTTCAATAAAGTAAAAGAGGACTCAAAAACCCTTCCAGGTCCACAATACTTTACTGTCGTCGTTGGGGAGGATGTGAGCGATGCGGACAGGTCGATTCAAGTGGAGAAACTCGGTCGAAAGGTACTGGTATGGCAAGCAATATGTTCCTGTAGTTTGAAGTGAACCAGTTTTTACACTACCGGAACTATAAATGCAGAAATCTATCGATCTGAGTGTTTCCAGAAGAGATTGCTGCCTTTATATAAGAAGCATAGTACACTTTCACTGTTTTGGCTGGATTTGGCGTCGGCTCACTATGCCAAAACCACTCTCAATTGGCTTGCGGAAAAGGGTATAAATTTCGTTGAGAAAAATATCAATCCACCAAATTGGCCTCAGCTTCGACCCATCGAACGTTACTGGGTAATCGTGAAGAAGGAACATGCAGGAGTTCAAAAAAATTTGGGTTCAAGCGTCCAAAAAATGCGATGCAACACTTGTCCGGAACTTGATGAAGAGCATTCGATCAAAAGTTCGAAAACTCGTGAAGGAATAACTTAAATTTCATCCGGTTTTCATTATGCTCAAGTTTAACCTCGTACAATAAAGGATCAATTTTTAGTTTGAATAAAATATCGCTTTTTATCATAATTTGAAAGAAAAATTTGTGGATAGCTCATTTTCGATACACTCCTTACATTTTGAGACGACGCAATGTTGAAAAAGACCGTTCATTTGTCACCGTTGTTACCGGCAAAACTGCCAAAACCCGAAGCATTTGGTAGACATTTGGAAACGCGTTCTTATTACAACTCTCAAGGGATCCACGTGACAGAAGGTGAGAAAGGTGCAAAAATTTGAAATTAAAGTGCGTTATCCACGATATTGAAAAAATTCTGAGAACGAAATATTGTCAAGGTTTTTATAATAAGTATTCCTTTGGTCAATTAACTTAATTGTTAACATTCAATAATAAAATTATTTATTTAGAAAATTACTAACACAGCTAAAACCGCCCTATCTCGCCTACATTGTGGTCTGAATTGACTCATGTCAGCACCAGCCATTTTGAACGCGTTTTGCACGCTTATAAAAAGTTACGCAGACTTTGAGTACAAGTTACTCATTTTCAAGTGATACATGTAAACGTAAAAAATTGAGTAGTAGCCATCAATGATAAAGAGCAACTATTACTCTAAATATGAGCTAAACGTAAAAACTCGTTTTTAGGTTACTACTCGAAAGATCAGTCTACAAGTCGTAACAACCCTTTGTAGTAACAGGAGCCATTTTTGTCTTTCTCTATAGAAAGATATTAGAATTGCTGGAAAACCCGAATTTAGAACGGAGCCTCGGAGACCCATAGTGTTCTATACAATTCGACTCAGTTCGACGAGATCGGAAAATTTCTGTGTGTGTGTGGGTACGCACTTTTCGAAGATATTTATACGCGCTCGATTTTCTCAGAGATGGCTGAACCGATTTTAACAAACGTATGCTCGTTTGAAAGCTACTGTCGGGCCATTGATCAAGTTCAAAGATCAAATGACTGCGACTCCTGGTTCCGAAGATATGATGGTATAAATGACGTAACCGACAAAAAACAGGGTCCGCCATGTCCCTTTTTTTTAAACATGCAATAAAACACAAACGGTTCATCCGATTTCAAAATTTATTTTTTCATATTAAAGTACAATCCTTCCGGTTAATTGTGGAATATAATTTCATTAAAATGGCTGCCTCGGCTGGCCTTGCAGTACGCTGTCGGTCCAGTTTTTTAGTACATTCTCGATTGTATGCCGCTGTATTGCAGCTAAGGCTGCACGAATGTTGTCCTTCAAGGCTTGAATTGTCTCTGGCTTGTCCACATAACACTTATCTTTGACAGCCCCCCAAAGATAATAGTTTAACGGCGTCAAATCACAGCTCAGAGGCGGCCAAACGACATCCGAATTTTGACTGATTATTCGATCTTCGAAGATTGTGCGCAGAAGATCGAACGTAGCACCGCCTTGTTGGAACCAAATGGTGTCCAAGTCTTCCTCTTCAAGTAACGGGAAGAACCAATCGCTAATCATGACCGTGACGGCGGCTCCTGCCTCATTTTCGAAGAAAAATGACCCAATGATGCCGCCAGACCAAAATCCGCACCAAACTGTCACTCTCTGAGGATGCATCGGCTTCTCCATGATAACGTGCGGGTTTTCCGTCCCCAGATGCTACAATTTTGCTTATTAACATACCCGCCAAGATGAAAATGTGCCTCATCTGAGATTTTTTGGCTAACACATTCCGCAACATTATCATGATTTTCAAAGCAAAAACTGCACTATTTTCACGCGTTCCTAAAGCGTATACACAACCATTTTTCGTTCAGCGGAAGGATAAAACTAAATTTCTGTCAAATCAGAAGTGACATTAAGGTTACCAATGTCGAAATAACCTCTAGTTCAAATAAAAAAGTTAGATGGCGGACCCTGTATATAAGGGTGCGAATGTTTTGGGATCCCCCCTAATTTCGTAAGTTTGAGCACTTCGTCCCCATACAAAATTTGAGCTGAATCAGATATGGGTAAGAGGTGCTGCCCGACGGTTAAGGTTTGAAAATTTTCCATCTTGAAAATTCACCATAGGGGGGAATACATGAAATTTCCGAAATCGAAAATTTTTTTTGGTGATGCCAAACGTCTTAGAATTGCATGAAACGTCGAGATTTAGTGTCATCTAAATTTTTTTTTTGAAAATATCGACTTTCTGGGACTTTTCGAGATGACACTTAATCTCGACGTTTCATGCAATTCTAAGACTCTTGACATCAAATTTTTTTTTCGATTTCGAAAATGTCATGTCTCGTCAATTTTGCATTTTTCTGTTCAATTAGTAAGTGTGCAGTAACAAAAGACGTGGATCAGTTTACGTTTCATATAAATATCAAGATTTTCAAGATCAAGAGATATCCCATTTGGTCTTCGGATTTCTTTTATCAAAATCAGCATTATCAAGCGTAGTGGATTTTAATAGCAAATTTAGTATTTAGTGTTACCTCCTTTACTGTCATTAACGGCTTCAAGCGATGGGCACTAGCAAGGATGGCTTTTATCGTACCAAAGAACGTTCACTGGCAACTCTTCAACGATTGAATCAGTGCCATCAAAGAGAGTTGGAAATCATCGCAACAACAAAAACCCGGCATGGCTCATTTAACATAGAATTGATTCTCTCTTGGGAAATTCCACACAGCAACGATCATTATCCGACTGTAATTTTTTTTAAGGGCCGTGAAATACTCAGAGTATGAAGTGGAACGAAGGAATGTAGAAAATTTCTCTCGCGGTTCATGCATTGAGCGACTCGAGTTCTTGTAGCATCTTCTACCGGATTGAAAATGTTGTATACAATATAGATAGCAATATAGCAGCTTCTGTCAAATTTTCGGCAATCACCAACACTGGGCACTAGTTTCTTTGTGCAAGATGCTGAGGTGTTTTCCCATATCCTTTTTTTTTATTTTCTGTTCAAGAGTGTATTTTTTATGTGTTAGATTGAAGGATTCAATCACCGCTTGATTTCATCCCATAGGTTCTCGATGGGATTTATATCTGGTGCCAGTGGTGATGTTTTTAATTGCTTAGGTACATTGCACAGTGGAGAAAACGATAAAAAAACGCGTTTTTGCTCAATCATTTTATAAAAACCTAAGCAAATATTTCCAAAGTTCAATTTCTCTTTTTACTGACTTTACTTCGAAGACTAACTGTGAAACTCTGGAAAAATGAATTTGACTAATTGGAAGCTACTCCTGACATGTTCATAAGTTTGATAAATGGATTGTTTTTAATAAAAATGACCGCAAATAACTGTATTCCGTTTTACCCCAAATCATCTTTTTCTATGAATTTACAGAAAACAAAAGTTCTACTGATTGTTATTTGGACCAATCATGTTTAAATAAGGCAGTTCTATATTTCGCATATAACCTCAAAAAATGGGATAAAACGGTACAACGAGTTTGCTGCTGTCATTAAAACTTTATGCAATCGATTTGTTAGACTTTTTTTACATCAGAAACACTCTATTCGCTCTTGTGCAAGTTCTTCGGTTTTATGTCATTTGGGTAAGCTTGAATACGATGCAGTATAAAAAGGGAACTTGGGGTAAAATAAAAATGATAGCGTTGCGTGCGGTCCTACTAAATACGTGGAACCGATTTTACTGATCATTTTACACCAAAAAAAGTGCTTTGTGGTCAGCTGCATCATGCCTTAAAAAATCGTCGCGATTTTGGTCCATTTATTCCCACTAAGCGTTGTAAGGAGTGTATCGAAAAGTAGTTAGCAACATTGATTATTGAATAAAAAAGCGAAAAAAAAAACATATTTTGACATCAGTTTTCGATATAGTGTAGAAAAATTACATTTTTATGCATTTCACTGATTATATTGAAGAAAATCCTAGTTTCTGTGAAACGCTTGCACTTTGGACTTAACATTCTTCATTAAATTCTGCACAGTTACTTTTATGACTTTCCTGGTGGCAGCTGTCCAGTTTTTTTGAACTTCTGCTTGTTTTGGGACACTGTACCTTTCTTCCGAAAGTGTCGCTTGACAATTGCCCAATACCTTTCATTTGGCCGAAGATCCGGGCAGTTCGGTGGGTTGATGTCCTTTTCCACGAGTTGTACATTTTTTTGTATTATGTTTTGACAACCACTGTAGAACGGAGTTGGCGTAGTGGGCTGAAGCCAAATTCGGCCAGAAGAGAGGAGGAGACTTATGCTTTCTGTTCAGTGGCAGCATTCTCTTCTTCAAACCCAGTACAAATTGCTTGCCAGACCAACACCGTCTGCCCAAACTTTTCCATCGCCACCGTGGTGTCAGCGTCGTCCAGGTCCTGGTACACCGATTTCGTATAATATTGCGGTCCGGGCAGTCTTCCTTGGCGTAGGTTTCTTCGTCGATCAGGATGCATCCGTCTTTATTCTGTAGAATACGGTTATGCAGTTTTCTCGCTCTTGTTTTGGCCTGAACTTGCTGTACCAGGGACTTTTTCGGCACCTTCTGTCTCTTGTGCGTTTTTAGGGAGTTCCGAACTTTGATCCGTTGAATCATCCCGATGATGCTGGTGTTGAACTGCTTGGCCAAATCCCGCGTCGACGCCGATGGGTTTTTCCTGATGTACTCAACCACTTTTAAGTCCCGGCCGGGCTGACTGGGACCCGTTTGCCTACCGGATCGGGGCAAATCCTTCATGGAAAGGGTCTTACCGAACTTCTCGATAATATTTTTGACACTGGTGTGATGCACTTTTACCCGTTTTGCAATTTCGTTGTACGTGACACCACTTTCTGAGCACCAAGTGTGCAGAATTTTCTTTCGCGTTTCCGGATCAATTCGACTCACCGTTGAAACGATAAACCGTACCGAAACCAATCGATTGCGCAGCTGTTATTGACATGTAAACAAACATATCACCGCAAAACATGCTGCAAAAAAATTAAGCCATTTCAGAGTAATAACTGTTTGAATGTTGCTTCAATACTTTTTTTTTATTCAATAGTTTGAATGTTGCTAACTACTAATCGATACACTCCTTATAACAATCATTCCCGAACAACATGAGCAGTTTTTTTTTTTTTTTTTAATAACTATTTATTGGAATATGAGTTAAAATTAAATTATTAAGATTTAAATTGGGTGTTCAGCCACAAGTGGTGACTTTTCAGCCCTGTTATATATATATATACATATATATATGATTTGGTTATTACCATGAAGACATCATTTGCTTCCGCAATTCTGAGATTTTTGTGTAGGGAAAATTCTAAACCTACTTGTATTGTGTAATGGGGAAAGGAACTTATATACTAACTTACTAACTAATACAGAGAGCGAATCGATTCAATTGAAGATTGCATCGATTTTTGTCGGAATTTGCTTATAATATTATGTGACATTACATCTAATGGTTCTATATTTGTGAGTCTGTGTAACTCATTTGTACTAAACCAGGGAGGACGCTTCAGAATCATTTTCAGAATTTTATTCTGAATCCTTTGAAGCGTTTTCTTCCTGGTGGAACAACAGCTTGACCAAATTGGTACCGCATAAAGCATGGCTGGTCTGAAAATTTGTTTATAAATTAACAATTTGTTTTTTAGACAGAGCTTAGAATTTCTGTTTATAAGAGGATATAAACATTTAATATACTTATTACACTTTGCCTGGATTCCTTCAATGTGATCCTTGAAAGTGAGTTTTTTGTCATACGTTAAACCTAAGTATTTAGCTTGATCAGACCATGTCAATTCCAAGCCATTCAATTTGAGAATGTGATTATTGTTTGGTTTAAGAAAAGAAGCTCTTGGCTTGTGAGGAAAGATAATTAATTGCGTTTTTGCTGCATTTGGTTTAATTTTCCATTTTGACAGATAATCACTGAAAATATTTAAACTTCTTTGTAGGCGACTGCAGATCACTCTTAGATTTCTACCTGTGGCTAATAGACTTGTGTCGTCACAGAATAGCGATTTCTGACAACCAACGGGTAGATTTGGAAGATCAGAAGTGAAAATATTATACAAGATTGGAGCTACACTCGAACCCTGCGGAACACCGGCTCGTACGGGTAGCAATTCAGATTTACAATTCTGATAGCTAACCTGAAGAGTACGATCAGTTAAATAATTTTGAATCATTTTTATCAAATAAATAGGAAACTGGAAATCAGACATTTTTGCTATTAAACCTTTGTGCCAAACACTGTCGAATGCTTTTTCTATGTCTAGAAGAGCAACTCCAGTGGATAACCCAGAAGATTTATTTGATTTTATCATGTTCGTTACTCTGACAAGTTGATGAGTAGTTGAATGTTCATGACGAAATCCAAACTGCTCTGGTAAAAAAATTGAATTCTCATTTATATGAGTCATCATTCTCAACAAGATAATTTTTTCAAAAAGTTTACTGATAGAAGAAAGTAAGCTAATTGGTCGATAACTTGATGTTTCTGCTGGGTTTTTATCAGGTTTTAGAATAGGAATTACTTTAGCGTTTTTCCATCTTTTTGGGAAGTAAGCTAATGAAAAACACTTGTTGAAAATTTTAACCAGGAGTCTCAAGGCAACATCGGGAAGATTTTTAATAAGAATATTAAAAATTCCATCATTACCAGGAGCCTTCATGTTTTTGAGTTTCCTAATAATTGATTTAATTTCATCAAAATTCGTCTCAATAATGTCATCGTGTGATAACACTTGGGTTGAAATATGATCAAATTTCAGTGAGACTTCATTTTCAATAGGACTCACAACGTTTAAATTAAAATTGTGGACACTCTCGAACTGCTGAGCAAGTTTTTGAGCTTTTTCACCATTTGTAAGAAGTATTTGATTTCCTTCCTTGAGAGCAGGAATTGGTTTCTGAGGTTTCTTAAGAACCTTAGAAAGTTTCCAGAAAGGTTTAGAATATGGTTTAATTTGTTCAACTTCTTTAGCGAAATTTTCATTTCGCAAAAGAGTAAATCTATGTTTAATTTCTTTTTGTAAATCCTTAACTATGTTTTTCATAGCAGGATCACGAGAACGTTGATATTGTCGTCGACGAACATTCTTCAACCGAATGAGCAGTTGAAGATTGTCATCGATGATAGGAGAATTTAATTTAGTTTGAGCTTTGGGAACTGAAAGATTTCTAGCTTCGATAATATAATGATTCAAATTATCAATTGCTGTGTCGATGTCCGCAGAATTTTCTAAAATAGTTTCATGATCCACATGATTTTCAATGTGAGATCTGTAATCCAACCAATTAGCTCTATGATAGTTGAAAATAGAACTAATTGGATTAATTATAGCTTCGTTGGAAAGTCTGAATGTTACTGGAAGATGATCTGAGTCAAAGTCAGCATGTGTAATCGGTTCACTACAAATGTGACTTTGATCTGTTAGAACCAGATCAATTGTAGACGGGTTTTTCACGGAAGAGAAACAAGTAGGATTACTGGGATGAAGAACTGTGAAGTAACCAGCTGAGAGTTGATTATGAAGTATTTTACCATTACTGTTATTTTGCCTACAATTCCACTGGACATGCTTAGCATTTAAGTCCCCTATTACGAAAAATTTCGATCGATATCTTGTAAGTTTTTGCAAATCGCCTTTAAAGAAATTTAATTGTTCGCCGGTGCATTGGAATGGCAAATATGCTCCAGCGATGAAATAAATTCCATGAATGGTTTCAACTTCGATTCCCAAGCTTTCAATAACTTTAGTATTGAAAGAAGGTAAAATTCGATGTTTAATTTGCCGTTGGACAAAAATGGCAACTCCACCACCCATTCCAGTAAACCTGTCAAATCGATGAACCACATAATGTGGATTACTTTTCAATTTTACATTTGGTTTAAGAAAAGTTTCTGTCACAATGGCAATATGAATTTTATGAACTTTGAGAAAATTATAAAATTCATCTTCACTCGATTTCAAAGATCGAGCATTCCAATTTAAAATAATCAAATCATTATTTAACATCACTGTTAAATTTTAAATTCATTATAATATTATTTGCAAATTTCCATCCGTTTTGAAATGCTTCAAAAAGTGATGAAGTCGAATTCATTTGGATGATCATTTGAAAAAGTTGATCTTGTAGGTAGATCATTTTATTTTCAGTTATATCGCCTAAATCGACTTCATTTAAAGAAGCGAATGGCATTGAAGGAATATTTGTAGGTAGACTGCCATTAGAAGAAGATGATTTGGCCGGTCTACCTATTAATAAATTGTTTTCGTTAGAAGAAGAACTGCAAGGCACTCCTGTGTTTTGATTATTTACATTAGAAGAAATAGGAGATAGATTTCTACCTAATATACCAGCATAACTGACATTAGAAGAAGATGATGACGAGGTCGATCTACCTGTCAATAAATTGTTTTCGTTAGAAGACGAATTGGCAGGCGTACCTGTTTTTTGTTTCGAAGAAATCAGTGCCTTAGTATAATTAGGCGTGGCATTTGTAACGGTTTTTTGATTTTCAGGTATGTTCTGTAAATTTAAGGTCGTTGATTTGACTTGTTGTCGAAGCGAACGAGCGTTTAAAATTTTTTCCCTGACAGGACATTTCAAATAATTGGATTTATGATTTCCATTGCAATTTGAACATGAAAATTTATCAGTGGTTTCGTTCATTGGACAAACGTCTTTCGAATGCGAATTACCACAATTCAAACACCGTATATCCATATGACAATTTTTGGTTCCATGACCGAAGCCTTGGCAACGACGACATTGCGTTAAGTTTGCAATACGATTATGCCGTTTATAATGTTCCCAATGAATTTTAATGTGGGAAATGAAACGTACTTTTTCTAAAGTTTTCAAATTGTTTACATCACTTCGCTTGAAGTGTATTAGGTAAAGTTCATGGGAAATTCCAGAGCGTGGTTTAGAAGTACCATTCGCTCTTTTTTTCATAAGTATTACTTGGGAAGGGGCAAAACCAAGCAATTCTTTTAGTTCATTTTTAATTTCATCAATACTTTGATCATTTGATAATCCTTTCAAGACAGCCTTGAAGGGTCTGTCTGATTTTATATCATATGAATAAAATTTATGAAGTTTCTCGGACAAATATCGAATAAGACGTTCGTAATCTTCCAATCCATCCACCAAGACTCGACATTCTCCTCTTCGTCCGATTTGAAATGAGACTTTTACTTCCGGGAGAAAAGTAGAAAGCTCAGTACGGAATGCTTTGAAGTCGGAAATCATCACCGTCACTGGTGGCATAGATTGATGTTTCTTCCCAGAACGACAAGCGTCCATTTTGGGAATTTTCGAAGAATTTTCTTCTATGTCGCTACAATCGGATTCAGGAAGAATCTCGTAAATATTGTTAGACGGCATAGGATCAACGGAAGGGAAATCCGTCCGTTGTCTTTTATTTTTACATTCAGATTCTATAAGATCGTGAATGTTATTAGAAAAATGTTGAATAACGGATTGTGATTTATTCCGTATTGAATTATTTTTAGCCTTAGGCTTGTTGCCTTTCCGGTTGGATGCAGGCATTTTTGAAATTAATGAAATTTTAAATTAAATTAACTAGGCTAAATTAGTCTTCGATTAGACTCCTAGCTAGCCTTAAAAAAGGCTGATTAATTTCTTAGTCACTCTAATATCACTTAGTCACTCTAATATCACTCTTTGTATCACTTAGTTAGTGATTCAGGTAGCCTTGAAAAAGACTGAAGCCTTGGATCAATGAAACTCTAGGTAGCCAGAAAAAAATTCCAGGAGCCAAGAGCTATACGCGTGCGGTGCGAACGACTGTTCAACACCGACTGAACAACATGAGCAGTGTGTTTATTATCTTGTTGGATACATTCTGTCCAAATTTCCAATAATATTTGCATCACCATCGCGTCCTTCCCGTGGTTTCTAAGATCGCTTCTTGTTCCGCTCGCTACCTTCCCGGCTGCTGTCAAGCGTGTATCGAAAGATTTAAGAACGTTATGAACAGTGCTTGCAGCAAAACCAAGCTTTTTTTCAAGTTTTCTTACTGACAGATCCGGATTTCCATAGCGAAATTGCTTTTCGCACATACTCTTCTTTCGACGCCTTCTTCGATCTAAAAGCTTGTAGTATAACCGACGACACGATCAGGTACTCCGAAGAAAAATCGAAATAAAAAGTGCCTGTGAGTGATTTTCCGTCAGTTACCACAAATATAGCGGCCCCTTGATAATGATAAAATTATTCTTTTTAGGCAACACTGTTCTGGTTGCTATGCGTTATTTGTCAAGGAACCGCATATATAGAAATAAACAAACCAAATTGAAAACTATCCCGTTCCATTGTCAGTAGCCACGAAAATGCAAGAAAAAAAGGATTAATTTAGGAATAAAGCGATCTATTCTCTTGTGTGCAGCCACATATTTCCAAATCTGTTGCAATAAAATGGACACAAGACGGAACTGAATTTATTATAATGTGTATTTGCTAATAATCAAGAAAAATTACTGTTTCTAAAAATCAAAAAAATAACGTGGAGCAGGATGTTTATTTCGTTTATTATGCATTCAATTGAGACCAAAAACATTATTTCGTAACACTAGAAGAACCCTTACAGAAGTTTAAATCAATGGGAAAAGAACGATAATGAAATTGCTGCGTTCTGTGATGTCGATTTCAAACACCAGTATTAAATTTAAGCTATTTTCAAATATCCTTTATACATTGAGTCAGTAACAATAAAATGCATTCATTTATGTTATTTCTCTGCTAAATCATGCTACAAAGCTTGATTGTTTTCCATGAAGATCTTTATTGGAGATGCGTTTCAAGTCTTCTCAAGAGAATTTTCCAAGAATTATCCAGATGTCATACTAAAACTATTCTAGGGTTAGCAAAAGTCATAAAACAAAAGTTTGTCTCAATGGCGCGAAAAAATAGTAATGCTGATGATACGATCTTAGGAGAAATTCTTAGTCGCATAATTTAAAGATTTTATGAAAACTATGCAAAAGTTTCAATTCATTATTGAATTTTTCTAATGGTGTGAGATGATGATGTAGTTGATTGGTAACTGCTTTGGTATCAAATTTCCGGTGCATAAAATTACTGGTGGTGCAAATAAAATAATATAACTTATCCGTATCGCAAAAACATAGCGTTTCACATAACTTTTAAGGGCCGATTCTTGTTTTTAGGCAAAGTAGTAAAATGCGCGACTGGTATATATCGATTCGGAGTTAGTTTTGTTTATCTACATAAACTTCAACGATTTGTTTTAGTCTTTGTTAAGACGTAGAGCCGTCTTGAGCTAGTTTTAATATGATCAGTATCTAACGGGGAAACAGATTGGAAAACTGACGTGTGAACACAATGATGTAATGAAAACCGCGAAAATGTTACCGCAGAGACGGGACTTGAACCCGTAGCTAACTCCTAACCGGGGAAATTGTTTTACCAATTAAACTACCCTGCATATGAAAACACATGAAGAGAAAGCCCAATTTGAGATCACACAATCGTCACTGCTGCTACCTCACACTAGTGGCGATCCATTAAATCGATGGATGAAACTATCGTGTGTTACCTCGTAGATAGCGAAATAGACAAAAACAAAAGTCTCGAATCAGTATCATGCGGCAAGAACAGATGGGTAGAAATAGACTCGTGATCATTGTTTGTGTTTCTGTTGAATTTGTTTCCGTCGATAAGGGACTGTAAGTAAATACTGTGGTGGCTAAGTACAGCGAAGCATGCTTAGTTTTCGTCCAATCAATTGGGCTTTCTCTTCATGTGTTTTCATATGCAGGGTAGTTTAATTGGTAAAACAATTTCCCCGGTTAGGGGTTAGCTACGGGTTCGAGTCCCGTCTCTGCGGTAACATTTTCGCGGTTTTCATTACATCATTGTGTTCACACGTCAGTTTTTCAATCTGTTTCCCCGTTAGATACTGATCATATACATAAACTTGTTTTTGAATAACAGTATCCAAGGTATCTGTTATTCGAAATCAATAATTTATCAAATCGAGTTGCCAATTTTAACAAATTTTCAAGTAATTTCGTTCTGACATTTCGAGTTACTGAGGGGTAGTCAGATTTGCGATACAGTTTTAATAGACGAGTGGCAGGTCGTGTCGTCGGTATAACTAAGAATTATTCCCCGTGTTGATTATCGTTTGTACTAAACCAAAGAGAACGCTTCCAGATTACTTTTAAAATTTTAAGATTATTTATAACGAGATTCAAACAATTCAAAGACACATAGCCAACCACACATGTCACACAACCATGGACACACGCTTGCTTTGAAGTTTGTCTACTGCCAGCTAAGTGACCTAATCGTGAGGGCCAAATAATTACTAGTAGCAAAGCGACAAATTTATTGTCAAACATTCAATTAAATTTTTTGTTATCGTCAAATTCCACTTAATCCCTTAGTTAGCTGTTAATAGATGCTGCACTGGACTGTCATTCGGCGGTTACCCCTGAACTACGGTTGCACGTTCACGAAACAAAATAAATGGCCCCGAAGCAACTGAAAGGTACTGAAAGCAGCAAAAATCTGGCCATACCGAGGGCACCCAAAGCCCGTTTGTGAGCAGGTGGGCGTAGGTCTGAAATTTATTGGCACCCTATAGGCCTAATCGGTATTTTATGACTACGTTTCTGGAGCTTTGGGTTAGTAAAAAAAATATCTACCTACATCTTTGGAACGGGAAAACACCGCGCTCTCGCTGCTGGAGCGGTTGCCCGAACCGAGTCCACCGGAGGGCGTAGTCCACCGAAGGTGGGTGTTTGGGGTGGTTTCAGATTACGCTGTAATGGTGCGCTCTAATGAGTCCATTCCGATTTAGGATTTGCAAAAGATGTTGTAAAAGCATTTGAATGTTATTTTACTGATCTAAGATCTATATGAGAGATTTTCGGTTAGGTAATTCTGATAAATTAACAACAGTAGGTATATTTTAACACATTCAATTAATTTATTTCAATTCGTAACGTTACTCGACTGCGCATGGGATGAACCGACTAAAAGTCTCAGGTGGTGAGTAAAAACTTGAACATTGTTTCTAGGTTAGAAGGATGAAATCCACTCGTATATAGGTGAAACAAGGTGTGCATCGACTCCACCCTCTAGTGTTCGGAAATTCCACTTCTTGTCGGAGGGAACACAAAAACAACTCAACAAGTACAACATTTCTGCATTCCGACGTCCGTCGCGTTGCGGTGCAGTTGGGATGCAAAGTGCTCCATTTTTGTTTTGCCCATTCTACCGGGCCCTTTTGACTGCAGAACGGGGACCTGTGCAGGGCAGACGGCACACAACAGCTGGCAAGTGGCACCTCCGGGACGGACGACTACGTGGCCGCCGTTGTTGCAAAAGCGAAGTGAAAAATGTAGTCCACTTCCATATAACTTCAGTTAGCTTGGGCTGCATCGCCATAACTGGGCACGAAACTATTTAAACTACGATGTAGTTTAATTGGCCAAAGAGATTGTACCTTTGCCGAGACGGTTTTGATTCAGCCTAACCTGCCTCGCGTGCCATTGGAAAATGGGTTCTATCGGTGCAGATTAGGGTCAACGGTGTCGGGACTGCCAAAGTATGCATTAGATAACGGTTCGTTCTAAGGTGTTTTGAATTACGAGATAGGAGAGATCACAGCAACGGTTCGGAATCCGTTGAATCTAGCGACCGGTTTGTTGTTACAACGTTCGTCAATTCCAGCCACTCGAGAATCGGAAATTATGATCTAAGGATAATAGTATTAGTTATCTTCTCCTTCCGGTTGTTTCGCGAATTCATATTAAACGAAACTGCTGAAGAGTTGATGATAAAAAAAAACCTTCAACACAAAATGGATACTTGTAATCAAAACCAAATTACAAAAATTCTGTATCACGATTCACCTAGATTTAGTTCACCACAATTTATACAAGTTTTCATAAGAATCACTCCCCGTTCTATTCATAACTGTCCCATATTCTATGGGATTTTCTATACATATGGGACAGTTATGCGTAGAACGGCAAATTATTTAGAAACTTATTATCAATGTAACATTTCAAAGAAAACATAATTGTGTTACACCGTTCCTTTCCAACACTCATGGGCATTTACTGGGGAGAACACATTTTCCTACATCATTACGCAAATATCCAGAAGGGCAGAAGCATCCCTTTTTGCACACCGTTATGCACAGTCCAGGGTTAGGAACTCGGCAAGTAGCTTCGCAGGGTGATCCACAGTCGCTGTAAACTGACGGTTTGGGACAAATCTCTGAAGCAAATACAATACAGCAAATACAATATAGCAATATGAAGCTTGCTTTGTATCAATACCGTTACCTTAGTTACCTGGTTGTTTTGTTGTGGGCGTCGGACAAGAATATATTGAAGTACACACACCATTGGCATTTCGCACGAAGTTGGGAATACAGAAACATCCTACTTTACAAAGGTCCGTGCAAATCGGACTAAGATTCGAACAGGTTGCCTCACATCGGGTACCACATGTTGAAAATTTCTCATTCTTGGGACATACTGCGAAAAAGGGATTATTAGTGGGTGATCCATAATTACCGAACCGAACGACGACGGGTACTTTTCAAGGCAGCAACGTTTATGGCACTAATGCAAACTGCAACAATTATAAGCTTCATGGCTGTACTCATTCTTACGTTTGATTTGGTTAACGATAAGAATACGAATGATGAGTTTTATCTAAAGAACAGACATTTTATAAACCTCATTCTGCGAAGCTCTACTTGAGTGGTTGTATGGACACATACAAATGACAGGGAATCATTTTTTTCAAACTCAACAATATTTGTTTTACTGATCCAATTTTGATTGCTCAGCTGAGGTATTCGTGCGTTATCGAGTTGTTGTGTCAGCTGGTATTTAATGAAATATTCTACTTCAATATATTTTCTACCACTAAATCTTGACGTGTTTACTTTCGTTGACGAAAACCACACATATGTGAAGCTAGCAACACTTGCGCACAAATAAAAAACAAACAAATGAGAACGCTGAGAAAGTACGTCCGGGTTGTCATAGGGAAATATTATCTTTCAGTTCTTGTGAACAATAACAAAATGTATGGAAATCAGTGTAAGACAACGAAAGGATCTTGCATCTCTTCAAGCAATTTTCTGGATTGCTACAACCAACTACAAGTACAAAATTGATAAGTATCTCACCGAAGGAGTGGCGTTGATGAAGCGAGAAAATAATCAGGATTTATCCAAGGTAGGTAGATAATACGATCCAATTATATGAAAATCTACACGCGATGTTCGAAAGCTGAACGCTTGTGTGTAACCGACCTCAACACGAGTAAATTACAAACACTTATAACAATGGTTTATAATAGCCGAAATTAATTGAATTTGTTTTGTTCCTCAACCCCTCGGCAGCCGGTTACCGAGACACAAATATGCGGTTTTTTTTAAATTGAAGGTCAATTATGGACTGTATCGAAAATAAGCTATCCACATACATTTGTGTTGTACGCATGTATTTGTGATGGTTTTTTATGCTCCGATCACAGCATGCTGTGCGTTTGGCTGTCAGATTTCGTTTGTTTACTTGTTTGTGCGGTTGAAATTTTGCGTTTTCAAAATGTTGCGTATTGAAAATTAAGGACACATGACTAAGTGAGAAGGGTATTACTATACAAAAATTGGCGAAGCGGTTTGGAATTCATCGTGTCAGTGTTAAAACCATCATTAATAAGTTTGAGAAACACTATTCTTTGGATGAGCTACTAGGAAGAGGCAGAAAACCCGGATCTTCCAATCCGAAACTGGACCAGAAAGTGGTATCTCTAATCATGAAGAACAAATCAATGTCAATACGTAATTTGGCCAAAAAAGCAGGAACGAGTGTCGGAATGATCCAGCGTATCAAGAGGCGAAATCAACTGAAGACCTACAAGAAGCAGAAAATCTCGAAACAAAGTGTAGAACAGAAGATGCGAGCAGCAACAAGGGCCCGGAAATTGTATTCGCGTCTTTTGCATTGTCCGGATGCATGCGTTTTGATGGACGATGAGACTTATGTAAAGGAGGACTCAAAAACCCTTCCAGGTCCACAATACTTTACTGTCGTCGTTGGGGAGAATGTGAGCGATGCGGACAGGTCGATTCAAGTGAATAAATTCGGTCGAAAGGTACTGGTATGGCAAGGAATATGTTCCTGTGGTTTGAAGTTAACCATTTTTACACTACCGGAACTATAAATGCAGAAATCTATCGATCTGAGTGTCTCCAGTGTCATATTCGATAATGAGACAAAGAACGCGGACAAATTGGGCTCACCACCTCCTAGACGGCTTAGAACGTGCTTAAAAAAACTAAATTAAAAATTTAAGTTCATAGAAGAATCATGCGAAAGGAAGAGAACATCAAACAGCTAAGAGAAACACTTTAAATGAAGTTTCCGCTAACGAATCGCCACATAAGAATAAGCGATGAGAAGTTATGCAATGTTAGTTTATTAGTCACTCCTACCATTACAACTCCAAAACCGGAGCTGTACGTCATTAGCTATCCAAATTTGATCAATGGTTTGATAATGGTTTTCAAACAGACTCTGGTCCAAATTGGTTCCGTCATCTGCGAATCATTGAGTGTATAGAAAATATGTGGTTTGTCAGTTTGGTGACCTACACTATCATATCTCCGGAACCAGTCAATTGATCTTCGAATTTGATCAATGAAGTATTAGTAACTTTCAATCAAGACCACGATTGTCTAAATCAGTTCAGTTATCCTTAGCTTGATATTAGTTTTTTTTCTCGAAATTAATTTAGTCATCACTGAGAAAATGGAGAATCCTTTCTGAATTGTTCTAAACTCACTAATCAAGCGCAATCCAACGTAAGCTTTCTCCAACCCTCTGATCTCATACAATATTTTCTGAACCCATTTTTTCCTTTCTCCATAAAAAGATAACTGAATCGCTGAAGAAACCGACTTTTGATCGGAGATCCGGAGATCAAGTACTAAGATCAAGCGGCTGACACTTCCGGTTTCGGAGATATGAGCGTAGAAGTGACGTAACCGAAAAACCGGACTTTTTATTTTAACGCTAATTTTTTTTAGAGATGACTAAACCTTTTTCAACAAGCTTAGGCTTATTTGAAAGCCATTAATGAATTGTGGATCAAGTTTAAAAATCAGATGGATCCGGAGATATAATGGTTGAGAGATGACTCATAAACTTTGGTTTGCTTTTCCATTCATTAAACTTTTGCATAAAAAGTAAGACAGTAAAGAAAATATTATCAATTATCTGTAGGTCAAAAAAATTTAGCCTTTTTCTAAAGCGAAATATTAAAAATATTGGTTGAAATTCTAATTGATAGAAATCAATGTTTTTTCCCTTATTACAACAGAATATTCTTTGATTATTCGAATTTCATCTACAAATAAATAAAAATTCACTGGAGAATAAACATTCGTATGTATTTTGACAGCTTCATTCGAAAACATCATCGTTTGTACAACAGCACCATCTACATGTCGACCAGTCGTTAGAAGGCCAATTAATAACTGGACACACTGTTCAGTAACGCTCGTAGATGTCAGAACTGGAATGTTTTGACAGTGGTTTGTTTTGAAGTTTTTCCTCTTTCTGTGCTACGATTCCACTTTCGGTGGAGCTCTCAACGTGTACGCACGTTGATTCGCAGATAGTGCGTTAGAATTTCGAGTAATTCGCGAAAAGGAAAGAAAGTTTTTTCATACTGAAGTGGCTCGGCGATGCGACGCCGCGAGATACCATCGGTAGTCAAAAATAGTAAAGTCCATGTGACTATAAACGAAACCGCTGGATGCATGGTCATTGCAACCTTTCCAATCAAACAAAGAAGTGCTACGATTCATTTTGTTTCAAAGAAGTTTTGAGATCCACTTCGAAAATCCGCGATGTTCAGGATAAAAAATGACAAAGCCGTTAAATGGTCTATAAATCGCACCGTATGTAGCATTTTCAAACCATTTCCGCGAGTGACAGTAGTAGTACCGAATAACAGGGTTACAGTCATAGCGGAACTGAGAACGGAAAGCTGTATTTGAAGGTGTTGAGAACGATCAGTGCAAATCCTGGGCTGTTGGATTAAAATATTGCCAGAATCATTCGTCTGTAAAAAATACGTACGTTTTACCTTTTTTTTATAATTATAAGCAATAGGTATAGAATTCGTTCAAACTTTAGAAAAATTTCACTTAATTTTCTCGGAGATGGTTCAAACGGTTTTTTCAAACTCAGATTCATATGAAAAGTCGTATACTCCCAAACAAGGTTCATAATTACATTTGGACCCGACTTTTGGTTCCGGAACTACAGGATGATATGCGAAATGAAATTGTAACTCATTTTTCTCGCAGATGGCTGAACCTATCTAAGATTCAAATGAAACACACTAAGATTCCATTCCGTTGTTCGGTAATTTTTTTGACGAAAACTTTCGGTTATCAATAGAAATTACCGATATTTCGGTACATGAACGTCATTTTACAAAACTTATGCAAATTTTTGCCGGACGATCAGTTTCACGCAAGTTTTCATTAACGAACTCTGTAAATAGATATGCAATTCATACGGTAAATCTGAATAGTCGCCGAGTACGGTAAAACCCTACCGTCCGTATGGTAAAATAATCTCCCAGTAACCGAACTTCTGTAAATACTGATTGTCGTGAAAACTAACTGTCAAACAGTTGATAAAATGTTCAGTAAGTGCCTTTTTATTAACCAAACGAAAAAAATCTTGAGGAGTTCATCGAATGGATTGAGGTACAGGTGCTAAAGTTTTTGAAACATTAGAACCATTAAAAGCTTTTTGTTTACCTATAGGCATAAAATAATTTTGTATCACTGGTCCACTTGCGGCCTACACAATTCCGGTGGACTCGACGGATTGTGCAGTGTTTTGGAAGGTGGAATAAAACCATAGCCACAACAGGTTGGAATTAAATTGAAAATTCAATTTTCTTCATTAATTTTTGTGAACATATGTTGTTTTTTGAAATCCGAAAGTAAAAGAATTCTAACCAAAGGAAAACAAACAAACAACCAATTACCGAACAATCAGTTAGATCTATTTGGTTTACAGTTTACGTTAGTTGTTTGACAGTTCAGCAATTACCGAACGATCGGTAATCAATTTGATTACCGAACTTACTACCGAACGTTCAGCTGTTGAAAATTCGGTAAAAAATTACCGAATTCTGCGAAATTTTCTAAGTGTGAAGGTATCAAATAAATGAAAGGTCCTATAAAACATCTTACGTTTTAGTCATATCCGACTTCCGGTTCAGGAGATACAGGGTGATTAGTATAAAAATGTCTAATTCAAAAAGATGTGCCCGGAAGTTATAGAATGAGATTCTTACGAAATACGAAGGATGTATTCTCACAGACGACGAAACCTACGTGAAGATAGATTATGAGCAGCTTCTCGGACAAAAGTTATATAAAGTCCTAGAGGGTGTCCCTAGCAAGATCAATTTTTTGCGTCTAGATATTAAATGACTTTTTGCCTATAGAACCTCGAATGTATAAACATAAGTGGCCGAAAAAGGATATATTCCATATTAGGTTGTACAGGGTCCGGCACTCGAAGTGTAACCAACTTCAGATCTTCGAGCCTGGCGTCAAGGTAAATGCGACATATTATCGGGAAAGTATTCTGGAGGTTGCTTTGAAGTCGTGGGCAGACAAACATTTCGGTGGCAGACCATGGACGTTTCAGCAGGACTCGGCACCGTCTCACAAAGCTCGAGTGAACCAAGAATGGCTGAAAAACAACGTTCCGAACTTCATCACGTCCACACAATGGCTCTCGAATTCACCAGATGCGAATCCAATGGATTATTCTCTTTGGGCCATTTTGGAGAGCAAAGTCCGAACTAAAAGATACACCAGTCTCGAGGCGCTGAAAAAAGTTATTGTCCGCGAGTGGGCCAAAATACACCTGCAAGTCACATTCGGGCAGCTTGCGATTCGTTTTTTGACCGTCTCAAGGCCATAGTCAAGGCAAAAGGTGGTCATATCGAGCAAAAGTGAATTGATTCTGAATTTTGTATTATTTTTACACATTTTGTACTTTGAATTAAGTAAAAGTAATTTTCCAAACTGAATTTATGGCCTTTTTAATTGGTTACACTTCGAGTGCCGGACCCTGTACACGATGAAGACACAAATGAACTGCCGATGAATCAAGTTCATCTTAGACAGTTGCCGGTGGTTTGTTTTGTTTTTTGACTGCCAATTAAAATTTGAAAAATGACGAAAAAGCGCCTTCTAAAAACGTGTTTCATAGTAAAAAAGTACGGGTGTGTAATGTCAGAGACATAACTGGATGTCGTGAATACGAATAAAACTGACACGATTTCGTTATACTTTCGAATTCGAATTGATAGTTGATCGATTGTGTGAATTGTGAAACTTTCCCCCTTTTCACTACTAGAATTTTAAGCGATTTTTGACGTCGATTATCTCATTTCGGATTTTTTTTGCGTATTTCATTGGAAGAAACTATTAAAATGCTGTACAGGATTCACTTCTGCCAAATTTTGGAATTCTCTACGTTATTTGGCACAGTTCGGAACATTTTTCTGGAACGATTTTCGCACAGCGAAAAGTGCACGAAGCAAGTCAAATTATTTTGGATTTTCACTAAACTGATGATTTTTACCTTCGATTTGCAAAGAAGTAATCTTAAAAGTTCTTTAGATAAAATATAGAGCCATTACATACTGATTTTATATAATGTTGTCCACTTTTCGTTTTCTTTCTCTCCAATGCAAACGACCAGCAGCTCTGTTGCTTGATGCAATCGCTCTTGTTTGAGTTGAAACTAGCTTTGCGTACAAGCTCGCAGTGCCAAATGATGCGAAACTGGTTTAATGCGTCTTCTCGCCTTGACGACCGGAAGGCAAATGAGAAATACGACCTGAGCGTTTGATGTTTTTAAACACGCAGAAGGTGCGCTCTCCGATGCCGCTGTCTGAATGCGTTTTCTCGACCCGACATCTGCTTCCATCCATCGCACAAGAAGAAATGATCGATTTTCGACTGTTCAGTTGAAGCCTAACTACCTCAAAATCGTCGTCCTTGCGCGAAAACCCCAAGCGAGAGTAAGGAGTTTCCGCGTTGTTTTCCAATTTTGAGAAAACCTAATTTTTGAGTTGTTTGTAGTTATCTCACACTGTTCAATATATTATCCTAAATTCCTGATCATCTTTTTTTTTGGATGAAATAGTGAAAGAATTATGTTGCTGCCACTAAAACAAGTCGAGATATTCACGATTAAGTTCTGCCCATTCTTCCATATGGCTAATTTTGAAAAGGCACCCCATAGTAAAGTAAGTCATATTTACGACAAAATATCTAAGAAGATTGCCCTGTATGCGTTTTCAGTATCAAGGAGCGATATTTGTATAAATCTGTTTAGTGTGAGGCGACTTGCAATTTTTACATTCAAACGATGAACCTCTGATGAACTAGTTCTGATGTAAATTAGTTTTTTTTTGCGTCCAGATATTAAATGACTTAAGCTGTTGTGGTTCTAAAACGATTGCTTGACCTCAACCAGAATCAATATTTCTCATTTCAAAAGCAACCATATCATGTAAATCTATTTGCTAATTGTCTATCTAATGAATCATTCAAAAGTGACATGTTATAGTTGGTAAATATGAACAAGAATCAAAACCTGCAACAAATATGATTCGATTGGTCAATTTACACCGCCGGCTGTGACATTGATTGACCGTCTGTCGTCCGATATAACCGTTCACCTTTTGGGGTGCTGGAACTAAACATTGGATGGACGGTAAGAATGCAATCGACGATTACGATTTCAACGAGTCATACAATCCACGAGATTAAACAAAGTTAATTAGCCGTGGCAGATGCGTTAGACAATCTAGCGAATCCTTGACACCATCTACGAGCATGTTCGCTGTCGGTGTGCTGCGGAGGACGTGAAATGGTCAGCGTGGAGTCGTCGTCGTCGTCCTAGACGCTGTTGTCTCGAGCGGGGCTCAATTCGCAGAACCCGGTATCTCGTGGGAGTTACATGTTGCAATCGATCGATCTGTTGCGGATTTGTGCTGTTTTTTTTTTCTTCTTTTCAATATATATTTTCCATTCATTCGCTAGTCATATCGTAAACTGGTACCCGATTTGTGCGGTATGAAAAATGACCCCCAAGTGAATTCGATAGCACAAACCGTTGTTGGTATGACGACGATTAAAAAAGAAAAAGAAAAGAAAGACAACAACCGGGTTTAATAAATAATCGTTAGTGATTTGCATGCGTAGGAGAACAGTAGCCGCTTCTGACCCAAGATACTAGACACTGCGGACAGGTTTGACTTCGTTGGTGGAAAGATGTTACTTTTTCGGATAGGATAATCTGGTATGCAATGTCACGTACCACATAGTGCCAACCGCATTTTCATTCGCAGCTCAAGTGGAATTTGCAATTGGGTCTTATTGACAAGTGGCACCTTAATGTTGTAGGTGAGCTGATTCCCAGGGATTGAAAATGAAGTTAATGAAATTGGTGCACCGTTTAATTTCAATTTATTTGCAATTTACGTAGAGCTGCTTGGTTCAATAAAATTACAAATTTATTTTCTTCACAATAAAGAGAAGATTACGGTCGTGGATGGAATACAAGGCAGGTACTGAAAGTCTATGTCAGCGAACAACCATTCTCATTCCTGGAAGTAGCAAAATCCCGTTTGTTCCGAATACAGTAATCACGAATATTCACATCTTAAACCTCAACGTGTAAACTGCGTTTCGTTTGATCATCTACCGAGACTTCGACCGTTCGCCACTTGGGTTGCTACACACAGTCGCGAATTAATTGCGGTTACAATCACCATTTACATCGCCAATGCAGCACCCAATCGCCTTGGGTATTATTTACATTTTCATCGAGCAACAATTCGTTGTGGCGTTCTCTTTACAGTCAACTGGCAGTTGGTTTGCCACAAAACCGATATCGTCAAACCGAACAGAACCCATGCCGATTGAACATAACTGGCGGCCGCCGGATCAACAAAAGAGGTCCAACCGATTAGCGCTTGCTACGACGCCGCTCGCAGCAGCTAATCCACTCGGTTTGGGACGCACGTGGACTCATCAGCCGAAGCGCTAATTACAGTTTCAGCACCTTAGCGAGCGGTTTCCTGGCGACCGGGAACTGCTTGGCCTGCATCGAACAAGATCCAACCGGTTGGAGAAAGTGCAAACTTGTAGTAGTAACTAGCACCTCGGTCAGCCAGAATTAATGATGCGAAGGAAAACGGCTTTCTCCTTACGGCTGGAGCAGATCGGATTGAGGTTAATGGGACTGAGCCATAGCGACACCGAACGAATGCCGGGAATGTTGCTTCAGGTGATGTTGGATGCCAAGTTCTCTCATTGTTTGAATTGAGAAAAAATTTGCATGAAAAGAAAATTTTCAATCATAGGTACACTTGAAATTCAGAAGCAATCGAAATGGTTTTCTTATTGATACTTGTCGATTGAGCAATAGGCAGCGATGCCAGATCGTGCGCGCTGAATTTCAGTATTCCATCTAGTATCGGGGTGGTGGTAGAGGAAACTAAATCAGTATAAATCCGTATAACTTATTTTACATTGATTACATGTTTTTCAAATCAATTATCGTGTAATTAGTATGTGGCGAGTGTTTGGTGTTCAGAAGAATTTTTATTACAACTTTGCTGCCCCCGTTTTCCGATAGGTGGCTATACCGGCTGAGGCTGGTCAAAATACATAGACGATAATGATTTAAAGTGAGTATGTACAGTGTCTAACGAATTGTCATCGCCGTTTCAGTGACAGTTGTTCTTCTTTTCGTATTATTCACGCTCGAAAATGTCTGTTTATGTGCCCAATTCTCGCCATTTCCGGGAAGTTTTACTTTTCTGTTGCAATTCGAAAAAATGCAGCTGAAGCGCATCGAATGCTCTCAGAAACTTACGGTGATGCTGCTCTGAGTAAAGGAACGTGTCGGGAGTGGTTTCAACGTTTTAAAAATGGTGATTTCGATGTCGAAGACAAACATGGCGGTGGAAAAGAAAAAACCTTCAAATATGAACAACTAGAAGTATTGCTTGATGAAAATTCGTGCCAAACCCAAGAAGAGCTTGACGAATTGTGAGTCAGCAAGCCATTTCAAAACGTCTCAAGTCCCTGGACATGATTCAGAAAGAAGGAAACTGGGTGCCGTACGAGTTGAAACCGAGGGACATCGAGCGCCGTCTATTTGTATGTGAGCAACTGCTTCTAAGGCAAAATCATAAGGAGCTTTTACATCGAATCGTAACCGGTGATAAAAAGTGGATTCGATACGATAATCTTTGTTAAACGCAGAAAATCATGGGGAAAGCCAGTAGCATGTCCGCTACTTCGTCGAAGGCAAAACCGAATATTCACGGCGCCAAGGTTATGATTTGTATTTGGTGGGATCAGCTCGGTGTGACTTACTACGAACTCTTAAAACCGGGTGAAACCATCACAGGAGATCGCTACCGAACGCAACTGATACGCCTTAGTCGCGCGCTAAAAGAAAAGCGGCCGCAATATCAAGAGCGACATGACAAAGTCATCCTCCAATACGACAATGCTCGGCCTCACGTCGCACAAGTGGTCAAAAAGTACCTATAAACGAAGACATATACACGAAACACGAAAAAGTATAGTTCAATACAGAGTAAATTATTTCCATCTTTATTGAACTCATTGAAGTGCCTCAATACATCCAGGAGAAAACATCCAGGACGAAAAAGGAAGTTTCATCGTTTTTTGTTGTTGAAAGAAAGTATAAAAAATTAGCATAAATGAAATTTTGGTGTAAATTTTTCTCTCATTGTTCGTAAAAAAGTCTGACACAGTTCTCAGTGTTAATTACATAATTAATATATAGAATCTGCAAGAATCTGTCGAGAGGAGAGAACAATCGATGGCAAATAAGAAGCATGTGTGAATGTGCAAATAAGAAGCGGTTAGAAAAAGGAAACAATTTCGATATTACTTTTATACCATGATTTCTCCTTAATCTTCAAAAACAACGTTTCAGTCTCAGTGATGACCTCTTCATTCGTTGCAAATGTTAAAAAAATCTGAGAACAGAAAACAATCGCTGGGGGCTAAATTTGGTGAATATGAAGGATGCGGTAGCAAACCGGATTTCAATTCAGGAAAATTAAGCCATCGTAACGATCGACTTGTGACACGGTGTATTTGAACATTACCTTAAATTTTTACCTTTTTTTCTATATATAAAAAATAGGTATAGAATTCGCTCAAACTTTCGAAAAATTTTCCGAGGCCCGGAGGGCCGAATGTCATATACCAATCGATTCAGCTCGATGAACTGAGCAAATGTCTGTGTGTGTGTGTGTGTGTGTGTGTTTGTATGTGTGTTGTCAACTAAGAGGTCGAGATCTCAGAGATGGCTGGACCGATTTTGATCAAACTAGTCACCCAAAACGCTATTGAATGGTTTTGAGATAGGATGTTTACTTTTTGAGTTATACGGAGTTTTATGTCAAAATTTTCAGTTTTTTGACAGTATCTGTCACAAATGACCTTGAAAACAGAATATGTTTTTAGACTTAGATTCCGCACGGTAATAGCTATCCAACAAGCCATAGTTTGTTAAAATCCGTCCATTTTTAACGGAGATATCAATATTTTTGTGTAAACGACTTTTCCCCTTATTCCAGCAGTAGAAGTTTTGAGCACTGTATGACAAAGAAATGCTTGGGAGCAACGGAAAACACGATTTTTATACTGTGACATACCATTGTTTCTAAGTGCCCAAAAGACTGTGTACAGCATCCTTTTTCATGACAATTTGCCTTGGACCGATTTTAGCACGGTTCGTTTTTGGCAACATAATCGTTCGAATATGGCATTTATAAACCAGATGATATCAGCATTTTCGAGTTGAAAGTAATTCCATAATTATATTGATTTAAACTACTTACAGTAATAAATGCTGGAAGAACATAACACCCATATACCATTCGAATCAGTTCGTCAAGATCAACAAATGCGTGTGTGATAAATAATTTCACTCAATTTTCTCGGAGATGGCTAAACCGTTTTCTACAAACTCAGATTCATATGAAAAGTCGCGTGCTTCCAAACAAGGCTCCTGAATTATGTTTGGCTCCGACCTCTGGTTCCGGAACTACAGGATGATACATGAAACGAAATTAAAACTGTGTAACTCATTTTTCTCGTAGATGGCTGAACCGATCTAAGATTCAAATGAAATCTAAGAATCATCTATGATTCAAATGAGAGGTCTTAAAATCCTATAAAAATTAGTCAGATCCGATTTCTGGTTTAGGAGATACGGGGTGATTAGTATAAAAATGTCCATTTCACATAAATTAATCAGGTTTATCGGGTTTGCAAATTTGGATAGTCGATTACCAAATAAATTTATTTCAGTTTAAGCGGTATTCTTTTTTGGATTCGGAATGTACCCCCAAATTTTAATTCGCACTACAATTTCTAAAAGATGTCTACGCACTCCTCAGGTGAATTTATCTGATTTCGGCTACACCGATCTTAGAACTCCGGATCCAGTTTCGAATCGTTTCTCAAAGTTTAATCATTTTTTCAAAAAAGCCAAATCGAACTTCAAAAACAAAAATTCAAATTAAAGGACGTAAGGTCCCATACAAAATTGGTGAATTTTATCCGATTCTGGAATTACAGATGATGAATTTTTTAAATTCATACCGATATAGAAAATGTAAATTGTTTGGCGTATTAATTTATGGCCATTCGAATCATTTTGGGTTATGCTAGTTCCTGAATACCAGCTCTGGAAGTACCATAAATAATGACGAAAAACTCTAAAGTGGAACTTACTTCGACATTTCATGGAATGTTCAATCGAATGTCACACGTTAAGATTGAAATTCGATACGATTTGCAGATTCGAAATTACAGGGTAATGAGTGATTAAAATCTCAATTTGCCGTTTGAAACGACGATAATTAAAATAATGTCATGAGAACTAAAACACCTAAGAATATCCATGCAAAAAAACACATGCGGATTGATAAAAAAAGGTATCATCTCACTGCTAGGTGGATTAATCACGTTTTGCCTTTCTCATATAGAAAGGTTATGCAATCACTTGAAAAACCGACCAGTGAAAATTGGCCCGGAGGGCCAAGTGTCATATACCATTCGACTCAGTTCATCGAGCTGAGCAATGTCTGTGTGTGTGTGTGTGTGTGTGTGTGTGTGTGTGTGTGTGTGTGTGTGTGTGTGTGTGTGTATGTGTCAAATAATCTCACTAGGTTTTCTCGGAGATGGCTGAACCGATTTTTAAAAATTAATAGGATTCAAATGAAAGGTCTCGTGGTCCCATACGGAATTCCTGAATTTCATCCGGATCCGACTTCCGGTTCCGGAATTATAGGGTAAAGTGTGTTCAATATTGTACTCCGTCACTTAAACCGGCGAAACAAAAAACGTGAAAATTATTCTTAACTGGTCTCAAAACTACACAAATCGATAGTCATTATCAGTAGGCAACTAAACAAACCGATTCCGGTTATCCTGGTTCCCGGTATCCGGTTCCGGAAGTACCGGAAACAGTGGTCATATATACCAAAATGCATCTCACTCACTTTTCTCAGCGATGGTTTGACCGATTTCCATAAACTTAGATTCAAATGAAAGGTCTTCCGATCCTATACGAAATTCCTGAATTTCGTCCGGATCCGACTTCCGAATCCGGAGTTATAGGGTGCGTACTAGAAGAGTTTGTGTGTCATGTTAGTTGGTGGCCGTACGAACCGACTTCGATTATACCGGTTCTCGGGTTCCGGTGCCGGAAGTGCATATAATAGTGAACCCATTTCGTTCTCCTAAGGATGGCTTACGCAATCAAAGCACTGTTTTATTCTGTATGTTATGCATAAACAATCACTTGGTTTCTTTCAAAAATCGAAGAGAAAATTTTTGAATAGAATATCACATTATTATATGTACATGAGAAAGGCATCATTACACCACTAGGTGGATTAAAACAGGTTTTTTTTCAATATTTTCCCGATTGATTCAATATAAAATAGTATTTTATCAACACATGAAATTGCTGTCACAGAAGTACTGGTTTTACTTGGAATCAGTGTAGAAGCATTCACATTGTCTTTGGTTGTCCATATACTGATCAGCATCGTTTTCTTAGAACTAGGATAAATCGCTCACGGTTTTACACTAGTGGCATTGAAATGTAGAAGTTTTGTTCTAATTCCAATAGAACCGTTATGGTCATAATAATCGGCACGTTAGGGTTTGTCTGCCAGTCTTTTAAGGCAGCAAAATCCATAACAGGATTCAGCTTCGAAACTATACTTTGTTCATCGTTGAGCTTGGAAGTTCGGAATTGGTCATCATGTTCAAAGACAACCGGACAACCTGAAGTGGAAATTGAATTGTCTGTTGTCGGTGAATTGACCAGAACTGACGAAACCTTTGTCTCGTTGCAATTCTCCCTTCGGCTATCGAAGCACCAATCAGTCGAATGGTATTTCAACCCTTCCAATAATTGCCCGACTCTTGTTAAAACCGTAGCCTAATCATACTGCCAAACTGTCAATATGTCACAATTACCCGGGATCGTGAAAATTCCAGCACCGTTAGCTAACCTTACCGCCGCACACGGTCACTGCACTGCTCGCGCCTGATGCCTTATTGCATTGCAAGCAGCAGCACCGGCAACCTCCCCGGAGGCGTTCCGTTTCGCAACATTCCTGCATCCACAAATCAGCCCCAGATCGCGCTACGAATGCCGTTTCGATTTCCGCAGCAGGTCACCTGGCTTGCGGTTGGTTGGGTTTCAGATCGAAGCAACGATCGTGACGCGGTTCGCGCAGAAAAAGAAATGACTATTGAAAACGATAAAAACTAAACCGGACGCACGGTAACAAGTGTCAAAAGTAGTAAATCCTTTCCCGCACGGGTGAACTCTTAGTATGACGCCCCCCCATCACCCCCCTGTTCGGTGGGTGTGAGACAACCGAACGCGTTTAGATGCACAAATCAGCGGCGCGAGAGATTGAAGTTTGCGATTAATTTGCTTTCATTCACTCAGCTTACCAGCAGCTGGATTTCGTAAAGATGGAAGGACCA
Organism: Malaya genurostris; assembly: GCF_030247185.1. Taxonomy (NCBI): domain Eukaryota; kingdom Metazoa; phylum Arthropoda; class Insecta; order Diptera; family Culicidae; genus Malaya; species Malaya genurostris. The sequence continues at coordinate 38,932,440 of NC_080570.1, read as the reverse complement.
GTAGCTTAAAACATTGGTTGTGGTCCACACTGCGGCTCAATTAGTGAAATATTTAATCATTCACTAAAGCAATATCAATCATTATGCACTAACAACCAGCTGTGCAACACAAAATTAGCAGAACAGGTTTAACTTAACGCGCAAAAATGTTTTTTTTTAATCGCAGTGAAGTTTGCTTAGAGCGAACCTTCGACTGAAAGTGGAACAAGCAATCAAAAATTTAAATTTACTCTCCGGCTCCGACTCCGGTCTTCTGTGAATGGAATATCCGGGCGGTGATGGCACTTTTGCGACACGTCGGGAAAACGGACGGCATAAGGGCAAATTTATCTCTATATTTAGTTGTTTGACACACAAAAAGAAACATTAAGTCGGACAACAGTTAGCGGCGGCGGGTGTTTTGCCTTTTGCGCCACCATCATCAGGGGCCACGTTTAGAATTCCGAGCTTCGAACGGTCGCCGTGATTCTGGTGCTTTTTGTTTTTGTTTGTAATCCAATCTGCCCGATCGAGGACTCATGAATAATTCAAACGCGTACACACATATGTGAAAATAGGCACCGTATGATCCTCGCCATTGCCATTGCCATCGGCGCAACGATTGGATTGGTAGTCTTTGGAATGAATTGCTCGGATTAGCATAATGGATCCCTCGGAGAAAGGCGACACGACTGCCCGGAGGTCGGAGTCGCACGATGTGGCGGCCCACGAAGATTAGCATCCGCAGACTGTTTTGCAAGATTGGGATGCAAAATAGTTTGCAAAGTGCAGGCTGCTCTCGGTCCCAGTCCGGAATTTTGCCGTCCACTGCCCGTGGTTTAAAGGTGGTCTTTAATGGTACGATCGTAAACAGGGGGATTATCAGCTGAAAACGAGTTGCAGGAAGGATGCGACCGATGGCCGATGATGATCGTCCGGGGCAGAGCAGTGCGGGGCCCGAAGTGTGTCGTCTTCATTTGGACATGATGGGCCGTACCGTTTTTTTTTTCTTCTTCTGCTCGTATCTCGGGTTATCCCGCGTGACATACGGCCTTTTGAATCGATCGAAAGAGAAAGTTAAGGGGAATTCGTTTGATTTGTGTAGGAATTTCATTAGCGATATTTTATGCAAGATGGCATATCAGGTTTTATAATCGTTACCTTATTAGCAGGGGAATCAATCGTAAATATTAAAATTATTAGGCGTTGAATTCGGAGAAATCGACAGGAAAAGTTTAATGTGTTCTTATTTGGTCATTCGCATTGAACAACGAGATTGTACGTAGGATTCAGAGGGGAAAGGGAATTCTTTCATTTTTTATTGCTTCTGTTTTTCAACCCGCCTCAAGACCTTAAAAGCTAAACCTCGGGTTACCGTTTACATTTTGTGTAATAAAATTAAATTTCGTTGTTATGGTTGTTGTTTTTTTTTGGACGATAACAGCTTCTGTTCTCTCAGATACAATCATTTATCTAAATCTATACAGTTATTGTTAGACAAATTTTTAGTAAATTGATGCTCTGTGGGGTGTGAAAAAAGAGAAAATTGCGACAGCTCAATAAAAGCTAAAGCATTGAAAAATGCCATGAAGAATGCGATCATGACAAATCCTACCGTTGATCTGGAGACGCTTTTGTGAATTAAACATTAAATATACTGGCTTAATGTCGCAGCATGTTAGAACAACAGCCCATAAGAGCTAGCCACACTTGCTTGTGGTAAGTATCTATTTGATACTACATGATTAGTATTTACTAATTCCTAGTGACCCAACTTTCACATACATGCAGTTTTTCGTTCAAGATATTCAATTTTTTTTCATGAGGAATTGTTGTATGTTTATCTGGAATGAACGGTTCTCTGTTAGAATGTTATGCTGGTGTTTACCATCGTGAAATGAGATCAAAGCAGTCTTATTCACTAGGTAGATGCTGCACTGCACTCCAAGCAGAAACTTTCCCAAGTCTGTGTGGTGTACAATCGACACTACAGCAGAGATCCGAGTGTTTGGTTCTCCATACATAATCTGTGTATGGTGAGCTAAATTTGACGGATGTTCTATCGTTTTTCACTCAACATGTTATGGGGGTATTATAGTCAGAGAAGTTCTTCATTCCTCCTGGAATCATGGAAGTGAGTAAATCTTGTTTTGCACTTTTAATGTAAAGACAAAAATAAGGGTGTATGCTCAGATGGTCCTATATGTTTTTCCCTATAAACGTAACTAGATTGTGTTATTTATACTAAAATCGAATGGAATTGAAAAAAATCTTTTTTATGCGATAAATTTCGACTTTGCGCATAAATTAAGGGTCCAGTGTAAATAAAAAAGGTTGAAAATTATTTTTTATTGCGAATTAAGTAGATTATTGTCGCAGTAATTCGAGTTGCTAAGAGGGTACGGGAAGTACTCTTTCTAGTTGCCAAAAGCTCCACGTGCACTTTTAAGCACCGAAAAAGGAGGAAGGTGGGCTATGTTTGACACACATTTGAATCATTCGTATTGATTTCAATCATTTTACGAATTACGTTCTTATTTATAAGTCCTCTAACGACTGGTTATTGATTGTTGTGTTGTAACTAGCTGACCCGTCGAACTTCGTCTCGCCCGAAATTATTTTTATGTTTTCGGACAGCAAAATTGTCAAACGTTTTATGCTGTTAATGTATCTTTCCATTATTTTACTGATTATTTGGATGCGGCAAATTCATCAAAAAATATTGTGAATATGTTGAAAGCTTTTGTTACCCAAAATTGAGCGAATGCACCGATCGCCATATCATCTTTTGAGTCAGTGCATCAAACAGCGATGGTTTCTCAAACTAATGGTTTCGACATATGGGATTGGACCATACATAACTAAGAGGACTACTTTAAATTGATTCCGCAAATTTACAAAAGTTGCCCTCGCGGCTTGCAGTTCATCACTTCTCGCTAGTCAGGTGATATTATTTAGTCGTGTTTGATGAATGTTCGTAGCGTTACAATCACAGGACCAATTTTCAATTAACAATTTAGCGATAAAACATTTTTTTAAATGTTTTATTACCCGGCGAACGACCAAAATTAGGTTAAAGCCGGGTATTAGTATTATTTAGTAAATTTCTGACATATCAGAGATTCGGATGATTCGCAACGCTAAGTTCGACATGAGCATGAACTAAGCGAGGCACCTTTCCCCGATGATAACGCAAATAGGTGAATAATTTGTTGCTAATTAGTTACGGTAATTTTGAATTTGTATTTGAGTACATCGCTAAGTTCATAAGAATTTAGCGAAGTACTTAAAATAATAAATAAAACATTGAACAACGAATTTAAAGTTACCGTTACTAATTGGCAACAAATTATTCTCTGGGTTTCGATTTGTTTTAAAGCATATTGGGAAGGGGGCAAAGTTAACTTCATACGAACTTAGCGAAGTACTCAACAAAATAAAAAAAAAAATTGAGCATCAAATTCAAAATTACCATAACTAATTAGCAACAAATTATTTACTGGGCTTCGATTTGTTTTGAAGAATATCTGGGAGAGGGGCTTTGATAACTTCATATGAACTTAGCGAAGTACTCAACAAAATAAAAAATAAATCGAGTAACAAATTTGAAATTACCGTAACTAATTAGCAACAAATTATTTACCTATTTACGCTGTCATGGGCGAGAGGTGCCTCGCTAAGTTCGACTCGTCTGGTAGAAGGTAAAAGTTTAGATGCAAGAAACCTTCTGCTTACTTAAGGGGTTACACCACTGTATTAAAAAGTGCTTTATACAAAAATTTGGATTACTCCTATTTTTGGATCCCAAAATAATTCCCCAAAAAAGTCCTTCTCTTTTTTTTCAACAGTGGTGTAACCCCTTAAATGAACCATGCTACGTATATTTTTCCGCACTTTATCTTCAAATCCTTACACTTCCTTGAGTACTACGGCTATACAATTTTCATATTCTTTTGTCGTGAATACGACTTACTTTACTATGGGGCGCCTTTTCAAAATTAGCCATATGGAAGAATGGGCAGAACTTAATCGTGAATATCTCGACTTGTATTAATGGCAGTAACATAATTCTTTCACTATTTTATCAAAAATATGATCAGGAATTTAGGATAATATTTTGAATAGAGTGAGATAACCACAAACAACTCAAAAATTAAGTTTTCTCAAAATTTTGAAACAACGCGGAAAACTCTTTACTTTTGCTTGGGTTTTTCGAGCAAGGACGATGATTTTGAGGTAGTCAGGCACATATCTTCAACTGAACGTTATAAAAGGGGAACCGTGGTCGAAAATCGATCATTTCTTTTTGTGCGTTGGATGAAAGCAGACGTCGGGGCGAGTAGCCGCATTCAAGCGCACCTTCTGCGTGGTTAAAAACCTCAAACGCTAAGGTTGTAGCTCTCATATGCCTTCCGGTCGTCAAGGCGAAAAGACGCATTAAACCAGTTTCGCATCATTTGGCACTGCCAGCGAATGTGTCGGTTTGTTCGCAAAGCTAGTTTCAATTGAAGCAAGAACGATTGCATCAGCTGCTAGTGCTTTGCATTGGAGAGAAAGAAAACAAGAAACGAAAAGTGGACAGAATTATATAAAATCAGCCGTTCTAATGGCTCTAAATGTTATCTAAAGAACTATTAAGATTACTTCTTTGAAAATCAAAGGTAGAAATCATCAGTGTAGTGAAAATCCAAAATAATTTGATTTGCTTCGTGCACTTTTCGCTGTGCGAAAATCGTTCGAGATAAATGTATTTTTTTTTTTTTGCATAAATATCTGTTTATTAATCTTATTTTTGTGTATTACATCAACATTTTACAGTACAAGTGTTTTGACCCTTTGGCCTTTCATCTTTGTTGTTCATACGATTCGTTATTAATATTAGGTGTTTTAGTTACTCTTGTTTTACATACTAATGTTTAATCATAATATTTATTTTAATTATTTATAAAATGTCTACCTACTTATAACTATCCCTAACCTAATACGTACAAATTTTGAATTATTTGTATTTCAGAGATTGAGCACCTCTCTTCAAATTTCGTGCAGTATTGTCCGAATTTTTGTTCTAGTATATCCAGTGAAGCAATCTCATGTACTTCACTAGTCCTTGTCCAAGGGGGTAGATTTAGAATCATCTTTAAGATCTTACTTTGAATGCGTTGAAGCCTAAGTTTGTGTGTTCGTGCACAACCCCGCCAAACAGGGACTGCGTATTCAATTGCGGGGTAGATGATTTGTTTATAGACAGCCATCTGATTCTTCAGGCATAGTTTAGATGTTCTACAAATCAGTGGATACAGAGACCTAATAAGTATGCTGCATTTTTGAACGATTTTGTCAACATGTGACCTGAATATCAGATGTCTGTCAAAGGTAAGTCCTAGATAGATAACTTCATCGGACCATTGAATGACCTCATCACCGAATCGTATTCTGCATTCGTCTGATGGAATAAGTTTTGGAGATCTTGAATGTGGAAACAAGATGACCTGAGTTTTTGCTGCATTGATCACAATTTTCCAGCTTGTAAAATATTCTGTTAAAGCGTCCAGACCTGTCTGTAGTTTATTCTTCAGAGCATTAATGACACGACCTTTGTAAAGAATGGCAGTATCATCAGCAAATTGTGACAGAACACCACCACCTGGAAGAGGTGGGATGTCTGATGTGAAAATGTTGTATAGAATGGGACCTAGGATACTTCCCTGGGGTACACCAGCAGGAATAGTAAATCTTTCTGAAAGTGCATTATTCAGAGAAACCTGGAATGCTCTATCTGCAAGATAATTTTTGATAATTTTAATAAGATACATGGGAAAAATTATACCGATGCAGTTTGAACACCAGTCCATCGTGCCACACGTTATCGAATGCCTTTTCAATATCCAATATTGCCATGGCAGTCGTTTTGGACACTGATTTGTTTTGCTGGATGACGTTGTTAACCCTTGTGAGCTGGTGGATGGTGGATCTTCCTTTTCGGAACCCAAACTGTTCTTCCAGAAATATATCCTGTTCATCTGCAAAAGCAAGAATTCGCCTTTGTATTGACTTTTCAAACAGCTTGGATAGGGCAGAGAGTAAGCTGATGGGCCGATAGCTCTTGGAAAAGGAAGGATCTTTCCCCGGTTTCAAAACTGGGATAACTTTAGCTAACTTCCACATTGAAGGGAAGTAACCAAGCTCCCAGCACCTGTTAAAAAGTTTAGCTAAGAAGACAAATGAGCGAATACTCAAATGTTTCAGCTCAATGTTGAATGTGTTGTCGAAACCGGGGGCCTTCATATTTTTGGATTTTTTCACAAAAGCCATCAGCTCATTCGCAGTGACTCTACTTTCCTCAGGAACCAAGCTGTCTGATTGGTCAACCTCAGCTACGCTATCAGCAACGGCTCTTTCATATGGACTAACAATGTTGAGTCCTAAATTGTGAGAACACACAAACTGCTGGCCTAGCGTATTTGCCTTCTCTACTGGTGTGATTAAAGGTATTCCTTCAGCTGCGTCCTGGGGTGACATCAGAGGAGGAATAGGCTTCGGTTTTTTCTTAAGCACCTTCGTTAAGGACCAGAAGGGCTTTGAATGTGGGAGAATTTCTCGAAGCTTTTGCTGGAAGTTCCTGTTGCGAAGCTCAGATATCCTTTCCTGGATTATCCTAGTTAAGTTGTTATAAGTAGTCTTCCTATCTAGGATGCCAGTTCGTTGATACTGCCTCCGGTAGATATTCCGAAGTCGGATGAGTTTCTTGGTGACACTGTCGATTTGAAGAGAGGAACTCGGCATATGTTGTACTGGAACCGTCCTATCACGAGCGACTGTGATTGAATGCTGGAAGGAAGATAGGGCCGCATCGATTTCCATCGGGGAATCTAGTGGAACATTGATATTAATAAGTTGGTCGGCGATTTGTTGAAATTGGACCCAATCGGTGCGATAATAGTTCCTCCGTGGTTGAATAGGAACTGTTTCTGGTGAAGATCCCAACGTCAATATTACTGGAAAGTGGTCAGAAGAGAGCTCGTAGAAGACAACCGGAGAGCTGTCTATGGCGATGTTGCTGATGAATATATCCAAAATGGAATGAACTCCCGATCTGGAAAGTCGCGTTGGTTGATCCGGAGCGAAGATGTTGTATTGTCCAGCTTCGTAATCTTCGGCAAGTACGAATCCGTTTCGATTCTGTCTTCTGTTTCCCCACAGCTCGTGCCGTGCGTTCAGGTCCCCAGCAATGATGAATTTGTTCTGTCGTCGAGTGAGCATAGCCAGATCTCGCTTCAATGATGCACACGTACCATCTCGAAGATTGGTTTGTTTGGGGCAGTACGCTGCAATGATGATGATGGGTCCCATCGTCGTTGTAATCTCAATTCCGATGGCTTCTATGAGTTGCAATTTAAAGGCTGACAGAAGCCTGTGCTGAATGGATCGTTTAATGGCAATGGCAACTCCCCCTCCTCTGGTAGTTGCCCTGTCGAGCCTGTGAATCCTGTAATTGGAAATAAAAATAGAAATTTCAGGTTTAAGATGAGTTTCAGTTAAAATAGCAATATCGGCATTCTTCTCTTGAAGAAAGTCGGACAATTCAGCAGTTTTGCTCCTGAGTGAGCAAGCATTCCAATTTACTATAACCAACTCATTATATTGCATATTCGATGATGAATTTGCCTAAGGCGTTGATTTGATCTAACCGCGTTCTGCAGTTTCGTAGTTTTGTTGTCATTGTTTCAAAAATGACGATCAGTTGTTCAGCAGAAAATAAATCACCAGAGTCATCCTTTGCTTGTGGTTGATTATTGCCCCATCCAGGAGGGATTTTTGAGGAAGATTCTTTTTGTGATCCAGCGGCTGAATCTTTTGGATTGCTGCGAGGAAGTGGCGGCAAATTCGGAATATCCCTCTTCGGTGGGAGCCGTGGGAAATTAACTTCATCCTTCTGTGGAACATTCTTGCGCGTTGATTGTTTGCGGGACGCCTGTTGTCGAATTTTTGTGAACTCAGCACGTTTGGGACACGATTTGCTAGTAGATGGATGGTCGCCATCACAGTTCACACATTTTACAGCGATATCATCTAGTAGGCAATCGTTGGTATTGTGTGGTTCGGCACATTTCCCGCACCGACTTTTCATGTGGCAATTCCTCGCTCCATGGCCGTAGTTCAAACAGTTCGTGCACTGTGTGACATCCCGATGTACCGGTTTATACTTTTGCCATTCGATGATTATGTGAAATAACGATTTAATCGTTTTCAGTTGACTCATGGTGATGGAGCCCTTCTCCAGATGAATCAGGTACAGTTGATCTCTAAACTTTTTGTCCGTATTATGGCGCTTCATTTTAAATACCATCAAAGGCTTTAGTCCAGCCTCCAGTGCCTGCTTTAGTTCGGCTTCCATCATGTCGGGTAGTCCTCGAAGTACAACCTTCATAGGTTTGTTGGCGGCAATATCGTGTGTGAAGTATTCCGCTTTTGTCTGCTTCAGATAGCATTCCACTCCTTTGTAGTGGTTCAAAGCCGGAACAGTTATTTTGTAGCCTTCAGTACATAAACGGATTGTTGCCTGTAGTCCTTTGCTGATCAGTGTGTTGAAATCCGAGCGTAGAGTTGGTGGGAAGCCCTTCAGGTAGAAAGGCGGCATTTTTTCCTTCTTCTGCAGTTCCTCTTCGACATCAACTGGCAGATCAGCATATTGGTTTTTACTCAGCAAACGGTCGTTTACCTGTACATCACTTGGCTTCAGACGCTTAGCATCCTTTGGATCCTTCTCGGATCTATGGCGGTTTTTACCCATAGCTTGGGTAGGTAGACAACTGCGAATAAAAAATAAAACGAAATCGAAATTAATCGTAGTAGGTTATTCGTCTATCCACATCGAGTGTTAGATGACGAATGATCGAGATAAATGTTCCGAACTGTGCTAAATATCGTAGAGAATTCCACAATTTGAGCCTTCTAAAAGACAGAAATGAATCCTGTACAGCATCTTGATAGTTTCTTTCAATGAAATATGTGAATCCGAAATGAGATAATCGCGTCAAAAATCGTTGAAAATTTTAGTAGTAAAAATGGGGAAAGTTTCGCAATTCACACAATCGATCAACTATCAATTCGAATTCGAAAGTGTAAAGAAATCGCGTCAGTTTTATTCGTATTCGCGACATCCAGTTATGTCTCTGACATTACACACCCGTACTTTTTCCTCTCCCGATCTCTAGTTAGTTTAATATTGTAAAAAATCCGAAAGATAAAAAGAGTAATTCTTGGATATTCGAAAGTTCAAGTTACTATTCTATTAAATATTGTGTCCATTAACTTTTACATGAACACTGCATTAGTTTAATAGTTGCAGGGGGCACTCGCTCCGGGAGCAACGGTTTAAGGGGGGCGGGAAACTAATCCTTGGGATCTTTTTGCTCGTCCATGTCATCTTTCCGGACCAACTATTGGGGCAGCACATCTTATAAATCTTATTTTGTGCTGGGCGTTAAAATTCCTCGGTACGCCACTGATGGTGGAGTTCGGTCTTGAGAATTCATAGCAGAAAGTTTTATATGAAAATAATGTGCAATTCTCCTGTTAACATAGCGGAGTAAATATGAGGAGTGATTGTACCAGTATTCTGCTTATCGTTCGAGCCAATGAATAAAATCTCACTACTAATGGTTTTTAATCCACCCTTGAGAATTTACCCGATGCGACTGAACGAACTTCAGCATGCTGAATGCAAGGAAAACCTCTTAGTTTGATCTCATTATTTGAACACCAGAATCCTATCATTGATTCGTAAAAAATCGTTCTATAATTTGATGTGTTCAACTCACACCTACGATGGCCAACATTAATCATCTAATTGATTACATTGCACACAATGCATCGTCTGGTAAACAATATCTGAACTATTGATTCTGTTTACGGTATAGCTGCGTTCATATGCGTAAGCAATAATGTTGATACCCAATTTAGCACGTGGCTCGAAATGACGAATCACATGATTCAAGCAAGCATGTGAAATTTCCACACAAAACATCTCGTTGCGTGCCAAACACTTATCGATGATCTAGGTAGCATAGGCGACTTTTTCAACGGAAAATTCCATTTTCCATACAAAACTATTTTATGGATTTCGCTGCAACTAATATCGTTTTCGTTTTTAAATTGCACTACACCGGTGTAAGCATGGTTGCACTGAAACCGTTCGTTTTTGCCAATTGCACTACACCAGTGCTACACTTTTTCTGCACCGATACCACTGGTGTAGCACTTATCAAAAGTTTGGTGTAGTTCTGTGCAATGGAATCGTTTATGGTAGTCAATGGTTACTGTTTATGTTTTCGTCATTTTTGTTCGTTTATTCATGCCTCCGTGTAGCACTGCACCGGTGTAGTGCAAACTAAAAACGAAAACGACATAAAACTAGTCACTCAAAAGGTTGAACAATCTGCACCGTAAGAGTTGAAACCGAAAACATCGAACAGCGAAGCGGAATGGACGAAATGATGTTGGATCGGTTTAGAAAGGTGTGATTTTACATCCATTTTACATAAATTGAGCGTCACAGTTCACACAAATCTGAATGCAAGAACATGTATAATTGTATGGAAAGAAATTTGATATGTGGCAAATTGTATGTTTTCCAATTGTTACAGAACTGAAGTCTTTCTTTTACGCGAAGATACGTACTGCACAAAAAAACGCATAACTTGGGGAATCTGCGTAAAAAACTGCGTAACTTCAGAGATCTGTGTAAAATCGCGTAACTTCGGAAAACCGTGTAAGAAAAAAAAACACGTTAAAAGACCTCGATGCAGTTATATTTTTTAGATATGCTTGATAAGTAATTTCACGCGTATTTGCAACGAACGTGAGACTAGGAGTGTAACGATAGCTTATAAATGATAATTAGTTCAATATGGCAATATATTCATAGCGGGCTGTACAATATATTCATTCGAGCAGTTCCAAATTTGTTTTTCCTACAACAAATATAACTGCTGTGAAACAGCATCACACTTTCCATGATGTCGTTACTGGAAGTATTTTCATGGCAAAGAACTTGTTGCCAAAGACGCCGAGAAGAAGGGAATAACTCGCCGGGCCCGAATTCCTTTAGGGGCCCCCGAGAATTCGAATATAATATTGAATATTTAAAAATCTAATTTGTTAAAAAACTTCCCATGTTTGGAGGTTCATAATATTGCAGTCCCTCCGGCCTCGAATTTCCTGTGAAATTACTGATTCGACCTGAACATCAAACATAATAACATCAAGCTGCGTATTGCGTTTTTAAATTGTTCCAGTAAAACTCTGATTTATACAAAAAAAAAATTCACTAGTTCACTAGCCTGATAGTTATTTTTTCTTCTTCACTTCTATGTAAGCCAGCTGCGAACCTTCCCCGACCTTCATTGTTCGTTTTCTTCCCAGACAATACAAAAAACACCTTCTCCGGGAGTAGGAAATTAGGTCACATAACCAACCACAAAAAGTCAAACAATCAATTTGTGCTAAGCGGTGAGAATGGTGTGCCAGTCGGCACGGAAGTTGTTCCACGTAGAGCAGAGGAGCGTGGAATGTGGCGAATCCTCCGTTATAAGACTTTGTTTAGCAGCACACAAGAAGATGGTGGTGAAGTCGGTGCCTGGTGCCATCCCAATCGTCGTCATCACATTTCCATCTCACACTTCGTGATGGTGCTAAATCGTGTTCGCTAATATCAAATATCAACCCGACCCGGGCCGACACGGTTTGGCTGATCTAGCCAGCGAAGCAATTACACATTTAGGTCGTGTTAGACATGATCTTTCCCGATTACAGCGAGCCTCCCTCGTATGGGGCGCAATCGCATGAGGTTTGAGCGTCTCTTCTTGATTGGAGATAATCCCGCTTTTCGTCTATTCCACATCCAACGATAGGTTTTTTTTCATTCTGTTTTTTTTCTGGAATCGTGCTCACCAAGACAACAGGCCGGGCCGGAGAGATAATGGGTCCATCCAGTCAGTTATTCAGACCGCGCAATCGGTAGCGAATGCCAAAGTTAACTTCAAACTCCATCAGGACAGACAGGGGGAATTGTGCAGATTGTGCAGTGTCGTGTCGGTGCGACGGCAGTTTAGGCGTCGGGATCTCGTCGTGTTGATCGATCCTCTCCCTCATTATGCAATGTCATGCTCCCCCAGGGAGCTGAGATAAGAGGTGGACTCCAGCAGTCCGCGGTCCAGTCGCTAGCCCGTGTTGTGCATTTTTAGGGCGCAAATTAATGCCAGGGTCGATCGATCGATGAGGAGGGCCCGTTGGCTGGACGCTGGACGCCGGACAGCCATGATTCAAACTTGATCGGACGCGGCTTAACGGTTTTACCGCGCTCCTTTTGTGCCGCGTTATGCCTGGCACCCAAATCGTCTCACGGAGGTGTGTTATTTTGGGTAATGGTGCAAATTAGTGTAATTCTAGGGGTGCACTCGCTACTGTTGATTTCAACTGCAGGTCAGACTCGTGACCCAGGGCGGGCTTCGGGAGAGTAAACTCTCGAAAAGGGGGGGGGGGGGGGGGCGAAAGTTTATTGATATCGGAAAATACTTCTGGTGGCTGTTGATGGAACTAATTATACGTTATGCAGTCAATTTCGTGATGAGCCCGGGTTCATTTGAAAATATGCAACACTGTGAAATAACGTGGCATGAACCCAGTGCGATTTTGCCAGCTCTGAAACATTTAAAAATCTCTTCACTGTTTTGACATTCAAATAAGCCTTTGTTTTCCACACAGACGTCAAAAGTCATTGTTGACGAGCTGTACTTTTGAGTATTATTTTCGACAAGTTTCGCGCTAAATCGTATTCAGAGTTCGCAGCACCCTCTCAGATTTCAATGAAACTTGCTGTACATGGAGACTTTGTCACAAAAGAACCACTTCGCTTACTTTGTTTTTCCAAAAATGATCCAGATTGTCTTTTGGAAAAGGTATGTTTTCAAATCAAATGGCTGTAGTCAAAAAGTGACAATTCATTCAAAAAATGTTGTTTGAGTGGTTTCTACAAAATTAGTCAAGTTTTTTAATAAAAATGTTGCAAAAAATATCCTTATCGACTTCTTCACTGAAAAAAAATCGTTTTTCAAAATTTGAAGTCGATTGAGAGTGTTGCCAACATTTGTTCGAGTTAGCGTGAAATTCGTCTGTTTTCCCACGAACTTCAATGTTTGTGATCAGTTTTACCAAGCATACCAGTATGAAGTGAGCATAACGATACAAATGTGTCGCTTATGAACATTTGGTATGAAGAGTTTTTTTTATTGGTATAACATCTACCAAAAAGTCGAATAGTGATAATTTGCAGAAAGCATTAATTTTTTGTTTTAATTTGAAGAAAACAAGTGCTACATAATCGCATCGAATGCTTGTTGAGGCATATGATGATCATGCAAGATCAGAAGCAAGATGCAAAATATGATTTCAGAGATAATGATTTTGATATGGGAAATGAAGACCGTGAAAGACCACCAGTAAAGTTTGAAGACGCCGAATTTCGAACAATATTGGATGTACATGATTCTACTAGTCGAAAAAGAGGCGGAAGCAATTTTAAATGTTGCACAACAAAAAAATTCTGGCTGTTTCAAGCCGTGGAAAAAGTCCAAAATGTGGAAAATGGGTGCCACATGAATAGAATGAAAGACACATGGAATTCCGAAAACCTCTTCTTAATCCACCTAGTGGTGTGATAATGCCTTTCCTTTGCCATTCAAACAGTCTCATTGAAACATTTTTTTTGTCTATTTTTACCTGGAGCTGTTAGCGGAATATATTCAATAGTTGCACTATTTATGTACCATTTAATTCCACTATTTCACTGTCACGTTATTACACTTTCACAAAGTCACTACACTTTAATGAAGCCTAACAAACGTTACAATACATATTGTGTATTGTAACGTTTGTTAGACTTCATTAAAGTGTAGTGACTTTGTGAAAGTGTAATAACGTGACAGTTTAGAATTTTTTTACGTTTTTTGGTTCGCCGGTTTAAGTGACGGTGTACAATATTGAACACACTTTACCCTATAACTCCGGAACCGAAAGTCGGATCCGGATGAAATTCACCACGAGACCTTTCATTTGAATCTATGTTTGTCAAAATCGGTTCAGCCATCTCCGAGAAAACCTAGTGAGATTATTTGACACATACACACACACAGACACACACACACACACACACACACACAGAGAGAGAGAGAGAGAGAGAGAGAGAGAGAGAGAGAGAGAGAGAGAGAGAGAGAGAGAGAGAGAGAGAGAGAGAGAGAGAGAGAGAGAGAGAGAGAGAGAGAGAGAGAGAGAGAGAGAGAGAGACATTGCTCAGCTCGATGAACTGAGTCGAATGGTATATGACACTTGGCCCTCCGGGCCAATTTTCACTAGTCGGTTTTTCAAGTGATTGCATAACCTTTCTATATGAGAAAGGCAAAACACAGAGGAACACCAAGAAACAAATATATAGCATAGCAAAGAGACAAAGGATCACTCGGAAATTGGTTCAAGAATAGAGATATGTCAAAAAGGCAAAAGAACATCAGGAAACTAGAACAACAAATAACATCTGGAAACTGAAGCATAGGGGAACACCTGAAATTAGGACAAGGAACGCCTGGAAACTGAAACGAAATAAAACATTCAGAAACTGGAACAACAAAGGATCCGGACAATGGAATAAGAACCGCACTCAGAATAAGAATAGAGAAATATCAAACAAAAAAAGCAAAGGAACATTCGGAAACTGAAACGAAAAGAAATACACGGAAATTGGAACAACCAAGGAACATTTAGAAAATGGAATAAGAGTCGAACTCAGTACAAGAAAACCAAAAAGGTGAAGGATTATCCAGGAAATGAAGGTGGAACATAAATGACTACTCAAAAAACCTAACTTGAGGAAACACCCAGAAATTGAAACAATAAGGAACATCCAGAAACCGAAACAAAAAGGAACACTGGGAAATGGAATAAAAGCCTCACTTAGTACAAGAGCAAAGCTATTGAACCAAAAAATGGCAAGGGATCATCTGGAAATTGGAATTAAAAGAAACGCCGTAAAAATGGAATCCAAAAAACGATACACGAAGAAACACTCGGAAACTGAAACAAAAGAGAAAATCCGAAAACTAAAACAAGAAGGAACGACAGAGGAACATCAAGAAACGGAAACAGAAACAGAAAGAAAGATACAGAAAATGAAATAAAATCGCATTCCGCACAAGAACAAAACCACATGAAACCAAAACAAAAAGGCTAAGGAACACCCTGAAAACAAAACAAAAATTAACACTCAAAACGAAACATGAAAAAAACACCCGGTAACTGGAACATAAAGGAATGACCAGCACGATGTCGAATACGTAGACGAAAATGCATTGGAGTTTTTTGAGAATATTGTTGCTGGTTAAGTCACTTATACCATTACATTTTCGGAACCGAAAGTGACAGCCAACCCGGAAGTGAATTGCAAACCAGCAAACTTTATTGCGAAAAAGTGCTTACAGATGTATTATTTAAAGTATTGTCCGTCGCTAGCGACAACTTTTTCCCATCTTTCCAACAATTTTCGGATCCCGGCTCGAAAAAAGGAGTCCTCTTTTGACGCTATCCATGAAGCAATCCATTTTTCAAACTCTTCGAAGGATTGAAAATGTTGATCTGCCAGGCCGTGTGCTATCGAACGGAAAAGGTGGAAGTCAGAAAGGGCGACATCTGGGGAATACGGCGGGTGGGGCAAGACTTCCCATTTCAGCGTTTCCAGGTCCTTTTTGACCACTTTTGCGACGTGATTGTCGTGTTGAAGGATGACTTTGACATGTCGCTCAGGATATTGTTAGCGCACGACTAAGGCGCATCAGTTGCGTTCGGTAGCGATCTCCTGTGATGGTTTCACCCGGTTTTAACAGCTCGTAGTAAATCACACCGAGCTGATCTCACCAAATACAAATCATAACCTTGGCGCCGTGAATATTCGGTTTTGCCTTCGACGAAGTAGCATGCCCGGGCTTTCCCCATGATTTTCTGCGTTTAGGATTATCGTATCGAACCCACTTTTCATCACCGGTTACGATTCGATGTAAAACTCCTTACGATTTTGTACTTTTTTTTGGTTCGATTATAGAGGTTTTAACCTTAAGAACATTCGCCTGATGTATACACTTAAATATACTTAAATATTTAAATTTTTCGCCTATACAAAAGAAGTGTTTCACTTTAACTAAACAATATGCTCACTTAATACCAGCATACCAGAATCTTTTCACAAAACCAGAATTAATATTGAGACCACTTTCACTTCGTGCATTTGAATGACATACAGAAGATGGCTGTGCATATCAATAAGTGGACCTCATACAGTTTTTTTTATTCTCCGTTGGCCTCGCACGAGAGACAATCATGTTTATTGAAATTCTGCAGAGGAGAATACTGGACGAGCTTCATCATCAAGTGGTTGATTATTTTGATCAACACATCTAAAACCTAACAACTTCTAAAAAATGGTTCTTTTCAGGACATCAAAAATTCTCAGATTTGTTTTCGAGACACACAAAAAACACTTTTTGAGAACAGTTGTATAATCCGAAGGAAGGCACTTTTGGACATTTATTTTCGTTAGGAAATTATTATTGGGTTTTTGATTGATTAGGAAAACTTTCCATTTAGCTTCCTGTACCTTTTAAGGGTATTACATGCCACCGCTTTCATTTAGTAAGCCGATATATGGTGTCAATTTTCTCCGCATATTAACACATAAACACAAAAACTTTATTGAATAAACTAAATTTGTGTCATAGAGGAAAAATGCACCGAGTTAAGCTTATACCATTCCAGCACACTTTTCTGCATAATGGCATGAAGCTAAATCTACCAAAAAATTGTGGATTTTTTTAGAAACGAAAAAACACGTTTGGAAGTGTTTGTCAAAAGCAAGTGCATGTTTAATCGATTATTGTTAATCTTCTCAAGTCTGCTTTCGAACTGATTTTCAAAGTTTGGTAACAAAATGATCAACTTTCGAATATACTTGCACATTGTATAACACATTTCGCCAAAAGCAACCTTAATGAGCGACAATTGTGATACAAAGTCTTCGTACGCGACATCAAAACAGCACTGAATTCTCGTACACAGTTGTAGCGAATTTGTTTCCTTCTGACCCGCGGCGAGAGCAGTAAAGAAACAACTTAATTAGCGTCACCCCAATCAACTGAAAACACAAACACACATACACACACACCGATTCCCTTCTTCCATCATCTTCAGGCCATATTGCGAAACCCTACCCCCGATTACCAGATCACCAGAGCTAGCAGAAAAGTCTCATTAAACCCGGAAATCGCCAGAGCTCATGTTGCTCGCGATTACAACTGCGACTGGTGACTGGATCGCCAAGACACGACAACATTTCTGGCCGCTGCTGGGGAGCTGCCGGGGCTGCTGTCACCAAGTAGTCTCGTTCTGCTATCTCTTCACCGATGGACTGGTTTTCCTGTCAGCCTGGACAACCAGGGCAAAACGGTTCAAAGTTTTGAGAGCCGTAGGATGATGGCATAAAAACCGAACTACTTTTCCAGTCTCGTGACAGGCGCAGGTTGGCGCTGATCGCTGATTCGTCCGGTTAGCCAACACCGCATACCGGGTCACACTCAATTGGGAATTGTGATTATGAATCAGCTTTTCAGGTTGTAGTGAAACAAATTGAATGGCTTGAAAACATGATACGATTATTTGGTTAATTAAATCTTCAAGCTTCATCTGCGGCAGGTCGAACGATACAAAATGGTTTTCCTTCGAAAACCCATTTGCAGATAAGTCCCGGAACAAATTTTTGATCGCTCAGCATGGCGATGGCATCATTCACGCAACCCACCTACAATCTACCAACCTACCAAGAAACTCATGCCAAGTGCTATTATTGTTCTAATCAGAGTGAATTTATCGAAGCACTTGTTAAAAGCGGTCTACTTTCAATGCTTTGCAGCTGAAAAGTGGCAGTTGTAGTTAGTTTAATTACCATTAGTAACTCGTACTAATGCGACTAGTATGGTAGTGGGCGTAAATAATCTGTAGGTAGTCGTACGAAACCGTTTGTTGGTAGTCGCTAACTGTACTAACAAAGCAAAAAATTCACTGTTCTACTGTCACCGGTTACTTAATCGTACAATACAATGTATTCAATTTCAACCAACTTCACTTAGCAGTTTTATGTTCAATTTATTTATTTATTCATTTCTATTGATTGTCAAGTATTGTCAAAATAGCTGTTAATTTTTGTTTTGAATATTTAAGCAGCAGTTTTTGTTTTCCTCCTTTACTTCGGGAAATGCGGGGCAAAGTGGGAAGCGGGGTACAGTGTGAACTTTGTTGGGAAAGTGATGTACGATTTATTGATTTTTAATTTGTTAGATGTAAAGTCGCCATAACTAAGCTCAGTTTGCAATGACTGAGTGGAAACATATATTGGGGAAGCTAATTGAATGAGAAACTCACAAAAAAGATGATTTTTGGAAAAAGATATGCTCAGAAGCAGGACTCGAACCTGCGTTCTTATGCAATCCGTGCATATGCGTTGACCATTTCCGCCAGCCTGAGCTGTGATAGATACAGTTCTACAATAGCACCTACTTGGTAAGCGTACATCGAACAATCATCTAAATCCTAGCCGCCTCACGACCGGTACCATATATCAAAATATCTTCTCTGTTCATCAAACGACAACCACTAGTTTTCTCGCTCTAAATTTATTTTCCGCTCAAGCACTGGGTGGGAGAGTATTTTTATAATCGGTTGTGGTCTTCTATCCTGAGCTCAACTCTTCAAATTGATTTGTTTGCGTACGATCCTGTAATTCCGGAACCGCAGGTCTTATCGAAATAAAATTCAATCGCTTTCTATGGGTTTGTAGGAGTTTGCATTTAAGTTTATGGAAATCGGTAGAGCCAGTTTTGAGCTAATTGAGTGCATTTTTTTTGCATTTTTTTACAACTATCACCCTGTAACCACTCCGGAATCAAGAGTCATATACGGATGGCGAAAAAGTATGACCTTTCATTTGAGACTGAGTATGTGATTACCGGCTCAACCATCTTCGAGAACATTGGGTGACATTATTTGTCATATACACACATTTATTGATTTGCTAAATTATATCCATGTCCGACTTCCGTACATTTTTGTCCAAAATTCAAATCGTACAAAATGTCACTATGCCGGTATCCAGCTTTCGGTACCGGAAATACCGACAATAGTATTCAAATGTGATAAAATGAAGTTCACTTCATTTTCTCACATATGATTGAATAGATTTTCAGCAACTTAAGTTCAAATGTATTATAATAATGTACTAAATGGAATTAAAAGTCTCGAGACTATCACAGAAAAGACGTAAATAGTTTTTAACCGTGTATATTGAATAATTTGCGATACGGATTGATCCACCATCCCCCGTATTCTCCAGACCTAGTCCCCAGCGACTATTATCAATTTCAAAACCTGAAAAGGTTTCTTCAGGAAAAGAAATTTTCGTCGAATGCTGAGGCCATTGCAGAAACAAAAGTCTATTTTGAAGGCCTTGACAAATGTTTTTTTTGTTTTCAAAGGGCATCAAAATGTTGGAGGACTGATGGGTCAAGTGTATCGCTCTAGCTGGAGATTATACTGAAGAATGAAAAAGGTTGCACGGTGAAAAGTCGACTTTTTCTTTGTTGGGTCCGGGATTCATTCCATGTAGTAGTAATATTATGCAACAGAAATCTTCAAAACTTTTTTTATAAAAGTTTTTATTAAATTGTACTATTTCGAGGAATTTCTGCAGTAATATAGACGATAAAATGAATGATATGAGAGAGTCAGCATTACACCACCAAATGGTTTTTTTTTCAAAGTGCCCACTTTGCCGCGCCTCAAATTTTCCCAATTAAATTTATCACAAATAAGTATTCTTAGAATTTTGAAATTTTTCTTTGTCGAGTCGTAATCGATTTTGAAACGCAAAAATGGTTACTATTTCGTTGATTTTAGAATTGAGAAATAGTGTTTGAAGCAAAATTTCAAAAATAATCTGAAAGGTCAACTCAAAATTATAAAACTTTAGTTGAATTAACCGACTCTTGAAAAAGTTTCAAGTGAATATCAAAAACTTTTCATCATTTTCTGTACTGCTTGCGCGCTGCTGTTTCGTATGGTGAAAATTTCGTGTGTGATAAATGCACAGTGGGTTCGGTAGCGTTGCATCGCGAGCAAAATGACACAAATTTTATCCATTATCTTGAACCAGTTCGAATGTTTACATGAAAAACTCACTTGAAGGCCGCTCTCTCACTTAATTGTAAGAGATATTTTTTTACTTCAAGAGAATAAACTGACGGTGGTTAAACTGAGCTTCGGTATAAAATGAAACGAAGGAAGAACGGGATGATGCCCAATCGGTGCGACAGCGAAGGTTGTGTGTTAGAATGTGAAGTTTACTGCAGTAGAGTGATCGTCAGTGTGTGCACACATTCGATTTCAATTGAATTGAATGAAGTTTTACAGTACTGATTATGTGCATAGCAATGAAAAAAAAACAGAAAAAATCCTTTGAACTAGCCATACAAAACTTATGTTGTATATGTCTTGTTATTTATTGGCCAAAAATATTAATCATATCCTTTTCGGTTAGGATATCATATCGGTTTTTGGTTAGGATATTCCCGGTTTCGGAAGTACCGGAAATAGTAGTCAAAAACCTCCGTAATTCAGAGCGACGAAGCAACAAGAGAAAAATTTCTTCTACATTTGTCTCAAAACTCTGTATAAAATGTTCAAAACGACGAATGTAACAGTGAGAGATTCTCTTTGTTTACTTTCTCTTTCGATTATTGCAAAATATTCCTGGATTGCTAAAAGTACCGTAATAATCGAAAGAGAAAGTAAACAAAGAGAAACGGAACTCATTTCATTTTCCTAATGTTGACCGACAAAGGGATTGAAGGTTTTTGCGAGCAAATATAATTACTGAGCATTTAGACTCACTCAGAGCTAACAAGTTACGATTACAGCAATTGCAGGAGGCGCCCGAGTCCAGAGATGTCCATCTCCTCTGTGTGACGAAGAGCAAGCAAAATTTCTCCCCTCGCACTGACAACTTCAACGAGAGCTCTTCTCTTTCACATATTTACACCACTGTTGTATAAAGTGTGCTCGCATCATGAGTGCGTTTGTTTATTTCCTTTTACCTCCTCCACTGAATCGCACCAAAGTGCTAGAGCATTAGCTGATAAATTCTCTGAGGTGGATGCAGATACTTTCACAGAGGTGTACACGCCGGTGAGCACTCTGCTGTATGGTTTTGCGTAGAAGAAGCGTGGACACGCAAAATCAGCAAAATAAAACAATTTATCGTAAAATTTTCGGTTTTCCTTGCAAATTTTTCATAGCAAGGCCAGATCTACTCTCTATTAATTGAAGTTCACAGAAGTGTTCGCTCACCATCAAGCGCCAGTGATCACTTGGGTGTATTTAGACGAGAGCGCGTGAGAGCGATTCATGCGAAGAGAATGTGTTTCACTCGCGCCAGCTGATTTAACCACAAGCGCACACTCAAATGCTGTCTATTCGACACTGAGAAGAAGTGCGCTTTCCTCTTTGTGCGATGCTTCGTTTTTGGCATCCTCGGTGTGGAAAAGAATCTGACGCCAGCGTGTATCACTCTGATGAAATGCCATCTCTGCCCGAGTCAACACATTTCTCTGTAGGACGCTATGATTTTAGAATATCCTAAAAATAATTTATATTTAAGTTCTTCATTTTAAATTCATGTAACGACTGATTGATTTGGGGGGTATTTGAAAAGTCAACGAGGGGAGGGCGGGTGTTAAAAATTACCTCATTTTTGTCTACGAGATTCATGAACAATCCCTAAGGTAATATGAGTGTTTAAAAAACTTTTATCACTTTTTTATACCAGGAAAAAATGGATTTGAAGAAAATCGAACAGGGGAAAGCTGTTAACACATCGAAAACAGTGCTTTGCTGTTTCAAACAAAGCCCCAATTCCTCCGTTCGAGCTAAAAAAGTGAGTCGGACGATCGATTTAGGGGAGACCGGGGCTAGTCGTTATATACGCGCTTTCATGTGATCGGTAGACATGTCACTTAGCTGAATGACGCTGAGTCAATTCAGTTTGGTGTAATTCGTGTTCGTGTCAAAACGTGCACAGTTTTTACGGAATTGTTTTTTTTATTTTCTTTTTTTGGGTATATTTGATTTCTGTAAATTACAATGACTGGTCTGGTCAGTGCTTTCAAATGTTTATTTCGTGCTGAATCTAGTGATTATTGAGTGTTTTCGATTACGTGGAAAATAAAATTATCATTACTTCTCGAACATGAATTGTTAAAAGACAGAAAAAAGTGAGACTCAACCGGACGCATGATTTACGACTTGAAATTCTTGAAAAATGCCTAAATATCTATATCTATATTTCTAGTATACTTCATATCACCTATTAAAACTAGATTTTGAACAAATTTAAGCAAAACGTTTATTATACTACTGTGGGCAAAAAGCAGTAAGACTTTTGAATTATATTTCGCGCGGAAACCTTATTCGTCGAAATATTTCTTTTCTTTAGGTTGGTATGACTGTCAGTGACATCTGTGCCAAGTGTCACGTCAAAATATTCATTAGTGCTAACATAAGTGAACGTCTGTCTTTCTGAAGTATTAAAAATGCAATCGGCGATTTTTCCAATGAGCAGGCCCGCACCCAAGATTTCGTTTCGGAGGGCCCCTCTCTGGGTACGTGACTGACAATGAGTGAAATTATTCAACAAAGAAGTTTCTTTAAATTTTGTGTGAGAAATCAAATTTCTGATGCCGAAACGTTCAGAATGTTGCAAAAGGCCTTCGGTGATAATTGTGTGTCACGTGCAAGTGTTTTTGAATGGTACAAGCTGTTCAAAGAGGGTCGAAAAAAACTACGTCAAAGCAAGACAAAAATCAAGATAATGTTTATCGAGGTATGGTGCACTCCGAATTCCTCCCAACCGACCAAACTGTCAACAAGGAATACTGCATACTGCATTGATTCTTCGTTATTTGGTCGCCAAAAATTCAAACAATATCGTTCCGCAACCACCGTATTCGCTTGATTTAGCTCCGTGTGACTTTTGGTTATTCAGCAAACTCAAACGACCGCTCCGGAAAACCCGTTTTGAGTCAAATAAAGATATTGAACGTGAGTCGCTACGTGCATTGTAGGCTATTCCGGAGATTGATTTTAACAACTGTTTCGAGGTTAGTTTCAACATCAATTATTCGGTGTTCCTGTTTCCCAGCGAGCAGGATGATGTCTCACGCAAGGTAGCATCCAACAGACAATCCATTCGAATACCGTTTTAATATCTATTGGCATATCTTAAGATTTGGCGCCCTACTGTATTCGTTTTTCATTTTTGTGTGAAACTTAATAGTCCGATTTTGCCTCATAGAGAGTCCGGTTTAGCCTCGCAGTTCCTAAATATTGTTTTTTGGGCTGGTCACTTTATCGTGGGCTGATGCCAAAACTAATACATGTTTTTTTTTTCAAATCATAAATTGGGAATGTAGGCTGAAGGTTGAAGCTACACAACGGTATAGATAAATTGTGTAAAAACCTAGGTCTAAAGAGTATTCTTTTTTAATTTACAAGAAGCGAAACTAATGCATAATTTTGCGAACCACAAATTGGGAATTGTAGCTTAAGACTGAAGCTACACAACAGCTTCGGATGTTTTTTTTTAAATTGAAAAAAAATGTCCCGGAGCTGGTCTCTCCTACAAGAAAAAGTGGTGACTCCGTCACAATGAGCGAAACCAGTCCACCCGAGTACAATTGCGTACTTTATACCAGTGCAGTAGAACTTAATTCAATTCAATTGAAACCGAATGTGAAACACACTGACGATCTCTCTACTGCAGTAAACTTTACACTCTGATACACACAACGTTCGCTGACCTATCGTTCTTCAATTAAGTTCTTCAATCGATTCTCTTCAAATCAAAGCTCAGTTTTACCAGCGGCGGTTGATCTCTTGAAGTTACAAAATATCTCTTTCAATAGTGTAAGAGCGGCCTTCAAATGAGGTTTATGTAAACATTCGAATTGGTGCAACATAATAGATGAAAGACAAACCTGGTAGCTGAAATATCAATTACAGAATACACATAAATTGATAGTTTCCTCCTCAGTTTTCATCCGAACTTGCTCACTACCAACAGCGAAGACAATGAAGCAGCTAGACTACTTGGCACTTGAAACTGAGCAAACAAAACTTCAAATGACTAGGTACGATTATTCAACTGACGATGAATTCTGGGAGCTTTACTTGAAAATGCAGCAAAAGTCATATGAATTTGTGTCGATATGCTGATGGTCAGTGGCCATAAATTTCATTTTCATCTGATATCAATCGATTGAAAATGAAATTTTACCGCACTGCTCTGCACATGAAGACGCTTACGAAATTTAATTGCGTGGTATTGGGTGATGGAATCTACGTCAAGACAGACTTTAAATAGCTCGTTGAAGCTTTCGAAGTTCATGAAGAAATATTCCATCTGTTCCTGTGGTTCGATGAGCGACATTTACATTGCACCGAGACCACCAATCAAAGTCGGTGTGTCTGTTGCCTTTTCGCAAGTTGCACAGTTATTCTGATATGTTTTGAGTAGATTTGGCATCTTGCCATTCCAGAAAATATTTCGCCCCTAAAATTTTCGGTACCAAACGACTCGACTTACTGCTATTTTTATTAAATGCTAAAATATTAAATGCCTTGGTGGAATGATGAGCTGCGCAACCTTCGAAATCGGTTAAGAAAGGCTCGTAGAAGATTTTTTCGGACAAAAAGTGAAGGAGATAAACTGTTGGTGCGTGAATTAGAGCATCAGTTTGAATCATTGAACGTATCGTGTTTTCGACTCTACGTTTCTCGACTGGAGAACAGTTTTAAGGAGGACCCGAAACAGTTCTGGTCTTATCTGCGAAGTAAAAAGTCTTCCCGAGGATTTCCAGAAAGCATCTACTATCGAAACCAATCTTCAACAACATCTATTGACTCAGCCAATCTATTCTCGTCTTTCTTTCAAAGCGTGTTAAGTAACAACTCACCACCTTTGTCAGAATCTTACTTGAATAGTCTACCGTTGTATAATGTGAATCTACCCGCTGCTGTTTTCACCCAAGACGAGGTGCATAATAATCTACGATTAGTTGATGGATCAAAGGGACCGGGCTCGGACGGCCTTCCGCCATCTTTTGTAAAGCAATGCTCATCTGCTTTGGCCTTGCCGGCATCTCTTATTTTTAATCGTTCTCTCGCTGAAGGCTATTTTCCTGCGAAATGGAAAGAAGCTGTAATAGTACCAGTTCACAAATCCGGAAACATACATGACGTCACGAACTACAGAGGCATTTCTATCCTTAGTTGCCTTCCAAAAGTTTTCGAGCGTATGCTGTTGGATATTATTTACCCGTCAGTAAAGCACATCCTCACAACCGATCAGCACGGCTTTGTCAAAAAACGATCAACTACTACGAATCTAATGAGCTACGTTTCTACTCTGATTGACAAGCTTGAAAAACGACAACAAGTTGATGCGGTGTATTTCGATTTTTCTAAAGCTTTCGATTGTGTTCCTCATGTACTCGCTGTTGAAAAATTGAGACGAAATGGATTCCCTGACTGGATAACAAACTGGATTCTTTCGTATCTTACAGATCGTAGTGCTTCAGTTCGAGTCGGAACTGTACATTCTGATCCTTTCGATATTACATCAGGTGTTCCACAAGGGAGTCATCTCGGACCACTTCTGTTTGTGCTGTTTGTGAATGATCTTTGCAATGAACTGTCGTCGTTTAAAGTAATGTATGCCGATGATTTAAAAATTTACCGAATCATCACAAGCCTTGTAGATTGTTGTGCGCTACAAATGGACATTGAATGTGTCATAGATTGGTGTAATAGAAACGGCATGAGTGTTAATGTTAATAAATGTAATACCATAACATTTTCACGAGTTCAGTCTCCAATTTTATTTGAATACTCAATGATGGCGAATCCAGTCAAAAGAGTTTCTTCGGTAAAAGATTTAGGCGTAGTTCTCGACCGTAAGTTACGCTTCACCGAACAGCTTTCGATGGTTATTGCTAAAGCTTTTGCCGTCCTGGGACTTATCAAACGCAACACTAAAGACTTTAACGACGTTTATTGTCTCAAGGCTGTTTACATTGCTCTAGTGCGCAGTATTCTAGAATACGGAGTTGTAATCTGGGCTCCATACCACAACGTTCACATCGACCGGATCGAACGAGTGCAGAAATGTTTTGTCCGATTCGCGCTTCGAAGACTTCCTTGGCTTAATCGGCTTCAGCTACCACGTTACGAAGATCGCTGTGTTCTCATCAACTTACCCACGCTGCAAAACCGGCGGATATTTCATCAACGACTTTTCGTTTTTGATTTGCTTAATAATAACATCGACTGCCCCACACTTCTGGCAAGGATTCATATCAATGTTCCGGGAAGATCTTTGCGAAGAATGGACTTCATACGACGATCAGCTCATCGCACACAGTATGGACAAAATAATCCAATGGATGTTTGCTGTAATCAATTCAATAGAGTTTATCATCTGTTTGATTTTACTATGAACAAAGACACATTTAAATCGAAAATATTGTTAAGTTAATGTTTTTAGACTAGATAGATAATAATAAGTCTGTGCGATAGTTTTTACTCTAATCGAAGACAAATAAATTTGAAATTCTAACAGCAGTGTTTACCGTAAATATCTTTCATTTGGTCGAAACTTATGATTTTCATTATGAGCAAATAGAAATGCTCAAATATAATGACACAATGTTGTAGCCAGATGAATGATACAAGACACGAAATCTAACAGCTCGATTTTACATCTACTGGTGGCGCAATATTATGTGAAACGTTAGAAACTTACGTCTAGAACCAGTACAAAATCACAAATCGTTTTTCTACACATCTACCAACAAGCTCAGGCAAACTCTACTCGCGATTAATTTATAAGCCATGACCATACATCATCACATGCGAATGGAACGAACGGTTTGAATAAGATACTAAACAGAGATATGCTGCAAAATTCTCATGGCTACTAACTTTTGTCACTGACTGTAAACCGCATTCGGACAACCGGTTCCCGGACTGGACCGACACCGCTCAGCCACCGCGTGGGTGGTTATACGACGGGATCAATCCATTCGACAGCCAGCGGACCGCAGCGTGTAGTCGTTGACACAGAAACTAATTGTTTATCCACGACTTGGCATTTCTGCACAAATATTTTCCCTCAAATCGTTAAATACGCGATTTCGCGCGGCCGCCTTCTTTTCGACTTTCGTTAATTAGGGTCAAGTGTGGTGCCTGACACTGCTCGGAACTATGGTCATAATTTCTTAATCGGTGGTTTATGCCACTCTTCGAATCCGTGAGCGCTTTCCGCATAAGGATATAGTGAATGAAAGATGGGAGTGAATGGAAATGGATTGTGACAACTAGAACGGTCGAACCAATCGACACCAGCGGCTATCGGAACACATGCTAATCGTCCATAAAATCAATGTGCCAAATTGGGCCTGCATGTGATTTGCATATTAATTAAGTCATTTTCAGGTGGATGCTGTGCTGCTCGAGTGAGTGACGCACCACTTTGAAAAATTAATCGTTCGATGCGAATCCAGAGCTCTGTGTGGTGTGTGTTCTCAGAGCCGTTGTTGGATCGAAACCGTTGAAGGTTAACCGCGGCCACGCCACCCGATTTGGTGCGGATCAAGTTTTTTTTCCATTTCCACCGCGTTGCAGCCAGCCTAGGCTGATGTGCGCGCCTTCTCAAGAATCACTAAACCCTTTTATAGTTTGCACGCGTTTGCCGTTTTGCTGTAGCTTTTGTACCATAATAACATGATTAGATCCGCTGGGACTGATAATTGACCGGTTTTGGAGTTTGTTCTGATTCGTGGCTGACGGATTAGTCGATTACGATTCTTGTCAGAAAAGAACCACTGCGAATGTTTTGTTCCATCATGACAGGAAAGATTTGTCCGGCCGAATGAATTACACATTTGCTAGCTGTAACCTTTCCGAAAGCGAATTTTTGAAAATGTCAGCGAAGCCATCAAACACCGAACAGTGTCAATCACCGCTCAGATTTCATCAACACCCGGTGAATCCCACGGTGAAGATATTGCACAACTCAACTCACCCCCATTAAACATGCACCGTACACACAATCACTATGCGACCATACACGACAGGTACGTGCCCAATTGCCGAGTCAAGTGTGCCGTAAGCTGCGCACCGTCAAGGATCTTGATGATCTTAGCAATAAAATAACGTCCCAAGCGGCTTACTTGTCTCAAGTCCCCTTCGCTGGATTTAATTAACCTTTCCCATCGCCGTACTGCCGGGCGGAAGACGAACGACGTTTGACGTTTGACATGTCGGTATTCTTTTAAGTCAGATTTTTCCTCTCTTTGTCTGGTTGTGCTTTGTTCTGCAAATGTAGTTGATTTCCGTCTTTCGCTAGGAAACTGCTTCGTTCTTTCTGGTGGCGCCCCTTCCTAATCTGAATTATTACCATTGAACAATTGTTGAATCGGGGCTCTAATTTTAGTCGACTATTTGTATCAGTTAAGTTACAAATTTGTCATTTGTTTGGTTGTAACCAAATCCTCTGGAATGATTCGGTTCATTTTCAGCCATCACTTCAGGTATTACATGAAAAAGTAGAATTTCAACTTTCCCACAGTAGGCATCGGTGGCAGCGGCGCTCGTGTGCATTCATGCATTTTCGATCCTTACGCCCCCGAAAAAAAAACACCCGATGAAAAAACTAGTTGGATTACTCAGCCATCGGCCGGCTTCGTTGAATGGACATGGCGTCATCGTTGTTGTAGTGAATGAAAAAAACATTCATAAAATGTAATGTCGTTTTCGTTTTTAAATTGCACTACACTGATGTAGCGAAAGCTGCACTGAAACCGTTCGTTTTTACCAATTGCACTACACCAGTGCTACACTTTTTCTGCATCGATGCCACTGGTGTAGCACTCATCAAAAGTTCGGTGTAGCTCTGTGCAATGGAATCGTTTATTGTAGTCAATGGTTACTGTTTATGTTTTCGTCATTTTTGTTCGTTTATTCATGCCTTAGTGTAGCACTGCACCGGTGTAGTGCAAATTAAAAACGAAAACGCCATAAGTTATCTCTGATCAATATTGCTATTGTCAATAGCGTGAATAGGTAATGAAACGTCAACAAAGTTTCACATGAATAATTTTGACAAAGGTCACGAGGTGCAGCGATTGACTCAAATTTTGTATTGTTTAACCTGTCAACACGGTAAAACCTAAGACAAGACCTGACAACTTGGAGGGCTGCTTTTGTTTCAATTTTATGTCAGAATGGACCAGTTTCTGATTGGCTGATTTTGATGTTGCTACTCTCACTCTCGTGAAAAGAAAAAAAAATGTTTGCAGGGTACGCGAGCAGTGATGTCAAGTATAGAGAAAACCAGAAAAGTTTAATAAAATGTATAATTTTAGCTCTCTAATGAAAGTCAAAATTTTTAGAGAATGTTTCACTGTTTTTTTCTGTAATAAATATTTATGCGTGTAATGAAAATTAGCATCAAACCATTTTTCTTTTCTAGTGAATCAAAGTGTAACCCAAAAAAGATTTGTTAAATTAGTAGTAATTCAAAAGTGTGTTTATTTTTACGAAGAGAAAGTGTTGTGTGGTCGCACTAAGCATTTCTATCCAAACTTGACATTTTTCGGTTTCCAAAATTCCGGTAATACAGGGTCCGGCACTCGAAGTGTAACCAACTTCAGACCTTCGAGCCTGGCGTCAAGGTAAATGCGACATATTATCGGGAAAGTATTCTGGAGGTTGCTTTGAAGCCGTGGGCAGACAAACATTTCGGTGGCAGACCATGGACGTTTCAGCAGGACTCGGCACCGTCTCACAAAGCTCGAGTGAACCAAGAATGGCTGAAAACCAACGTTCCGAACTTCATCACGTCCACACAATGGCTCTCGAATTCACCAGATGCGAATCCAATGGATTATTCTCTTTGGGCCATTTTGGAGAGCAAAGTCCGAACTAAAAGATACACCAGTCTCGAGGTGCTGAAAAAAGTTATTGTCCGCGAGTGGACCAAAATACACCTGCAAGTCACATTCGGGTAGCTTGCGATTCGTTTTTTGACCGTCTCAAGGCCATAGTCAAGGCAAAAGGTGGTCATATAGAGCAAAAGTGAATTGATTCTGAATTTTGTATTATTTTTACACATTTTGTACTTTGAATTAAGTAAAAGTAATTTTCCAAACTGAATTTATGGCCTTTTTAATTGGTTACACTTCGAGTGCCGGACCCTGTACGTCAACAATGGGCTCGATTTTGCGTTTAACATGAAAGGGATATTTGGTGTTCTGTCATCAAAGCAGGAATGAGAAATTGTAACGTAAGTCAAACTGTAGGAATTTGATTAAATATAAAAACTAGATTTTATTAAAAGTCACATTTTCTAAATGGAAGAAGTGTTCCATCGATAACAGTATGGCGATGAATACGTTGATGTGGAAAAAAGTTGACAACAACTCATTACTATCTCCTATGTCTGAGACTTGTGCGAATAATTAATCTTCCTTTGAAAACCAAATCTTCAATTTAAACATTAATTTATAAAGCAATTGGTAGCTTCATTTAAACATAGGAGACAACTAGAAAAAACCAACAGCATATATATGTTCAATTAATTGTTTTTAAACGTAAATGATGAATAATTATAATGCATTCTTCACAACATTATTCACGTTTATTTCAAATCAATGACCGAGCCTAAAAATTTAAATAGGATTAATTTTTTTTTTGTTTTCATAAAGAGTTATTAAAAAATCAGTAAATATGGCAACACTGTAACCGATACATAAAAAGGCGACTGGTATTCGACAGGGCGCACATGTTGAAAAAGGTGACTAAGAAGGAAGAGAGGAGAAATGGAGCTTACTTAAAATGAAAAAACAGTAAGTAGATTTTTAAATTTGATTTATGTTAGTTTCATACAGGAATATGATTGTTTTAAGCAAATAAATTAATCCAATTTACGATTCAAAATTAGCCATTTTCTCTATAGATTTGGTTTCCCAAAATGATATACTATATATTATTTTTCAGGAAATGCTTGAATATTAACCATTTTGATGTTTCCGTGCAATTGTGCAAATGATAATAATTTCACCATTTTGAAGTTAGCCTTGATTAGTCATTTTATAACTAAAGTCACTTTAGTTATTCCATAACTTTGCCCAGGTTTAGGTCAAAGTGGTTATAAATCATACGTAACACATGGATCAATAAGTCCCGAGACTAACAATGGAAACAACATTTCTTTTGCAAAAATTTTTTTTATTCATCAACATAATCACCTTTTAGGGTGATACAATGGTTCCAACGTTTTTCCAATTTTTCAATACCATGTTTATAAAAAAATTTATCTTTCGCTTCAAAATAAGCTTCAGTTTCAGCGATGACCTCCTCATTTGAGCCAAATCTTTTTCCCTGGAGCATTTTTTTAAGATCAGCAAAGAGCCAGTAGTCACTGGGGGCTAAATCTGGCGAGTATATGGGGTGGGAAAGCAGATCAAAGCCCAATTCGTTCAATTTCGTCATTGTTTTCATCGACTTGTGGCAGAGTGCATTTTGTTCCATCGAAAGCAATCGCGGCACCCACTTGGAAAAAACTTTTTTCATGCTCTATTTTTTATGAAGGATAGTAAATACACTTCCGTATGAAATCTGTGTCATCTCAGCAATCTCACGGAGCTTCACTTTACGATCTTTCATTATAAGTTTTGTCACTTCACTCACATTTTCCGGTGTAACGGCTTCCACAGGTCTACCCGAGCGTTCCGCGTCATTTGTGTCGGTACGACCACGTTTAAACTCGGCGAACCACCGACAAATCGTTGCTTTTGATGGACAAGAGTCCGGATAACATTTTTGAATCCATTGTTTCGCTTGCACGGTG